>NC_143222.1:4891226-5203305 GCF_030267445.1 Bombyx mandarina | reverse complement strand
GGCAACAGCTCTAGTTTTGACTAAATAGAAGGAATATCTATTTTACCCCAAGATTAAATTATTACAATTATTAACCTATATTAAATACATAATATGTTGATTTTAATAATTTAATAGCATTATGACGCAGAGTAAATATTGTTTTTGCACGTGAGTGTACCATGCGCGAACTTACCCCCACTACGTCGACAAATGCTCAAGAAGTTTGCCGGCTATTATATTAGTCGTTTTTTTTACGTATTGACGTTGCGATTTTAATGAACGATAAGTGAAAGGGCACTACCAAGCCATGAAAAGATTTAAAAAACGGTTCATAAGTGAAAACCCTTTAAAAATACTGTTTCCAGAGTTTATAACCTATTCCCTACAATTTTTATTTTTTATTGCATTAAGCATATGAACATTTTTATTTTTATTGCTTAGGTTGGTGGACGAGCTCACAGCCCACCTGGTATTAAGTGGTTACTGGAGCCCATAGACATCTACAACGTAAATGCGCCACCCACCTTGAGATATACGTTCTAAGATCTCAAGTATAGTTCAAACCGAACCGCATTACTGCTTCACGGCAGAAATAGGCAGGGTGGTGGTACCTACCCGTGCGGACTCACAAGAGGTCCTACCACCAGTAATGAGCCCCAGTAACCACCTTATGTTAAGTGCGTGCACACTTCGAGACGAAAGGTCAATCTTTAATTGCATTGTACTGTTCAAGCTGGATCAAATGATCTAAAACATATTAATGGTTTCACTAACCAAGCCAGTTGTCTCCTGGCGAGATGGCACCACTCTAGGCCGAGCGAGAGCGGCTGTCGACGAGCGATCCCGGCCAACTGCGCCGCCGAGACGCGCACTTGTACAAACGACATGCTGCGCCACAAGGACGGATCCATCTGTGAACAAATAGACATTGTAGTAAGGTGTAATTATGATAATTTAGCTCCTGTTATATCAACTCTTGTACAAAGACTATTACTGCTTTTTGACAGTAACATTTGCGTACTTAAATCGATTAGCCATGATCGTTAATATTAACTACTAGCTGACCCGGCAAACTTCGTAGTGCTTCAATCGATAAATAAAATACCTAAACTTTTGTATAAAATAAACTTAAACCAAACAAAAGGAATCCGTCCGACGGGGGACACGTCAAAGGAAAAACAAAATTGTTATTTTTATTTAATACCGAGCATTTTCATATTTATCTACCTTTTAAACCTTTTCTGGACTTCCACAAATAATTCAAGACCAACATTAGCCAAATCGGTCCAGCTGTTCTCGAGTTTTAGCAAGATTAAGGAACAGCAATTTATTTTTATATATGAACTATTTGAGATTTATTTTTAATTTCAAATGCTTGCTGTTTTCACTATTGATTGCGTTTAATTTATTTACTAAAAGGAGATGTTTTATTTATAAAGAATATAGAATTTACATAATGAACTATTGCCAATATTGCAACATACCGAATATTCGGCCCAGGCTTTACAGACGAGCGCACAAGTGGCCAGCTCGTGTGGTGTCAACTTCGCGAAGACACAGAGCATCGCCTCTCGATCCAACCACGGCGAGCCCGAGCCTCCCGCGGTGCCGGCAGCGAGCGCAGGACGAACCGGGTACATCGGCTTCTTCAATAACTGCAAAACATTAACATATATTGGGGGTAATGACCAGTGGTCGGAGTAGGTAGATTGATTTTATATCTTTGCGTCAAGATATTATAATATGGACATGCCATTTTATCCATAATTTTTTTTTTTTTTTATTGAAAAAAAAATTTTTAGTCCTCATCGGATACAATTTCTATATTTATGAGATAAAGTAACAAAAAGCCCTACTGAATTCAACAGAAAGGGACAAAATACGGTGTAACTATTCCAAGGTGTTTTTGTATAAAATAAAATACTGATTTCTTTCACCATTAGCTAGCACTGGTAGCGTAGATTAATATTATTAATACGTTTTTCACCTTAAACATAGATTCATGCTAATTTCAACATTCCGAAACAAATATCACAATAAATATGAAGTTTCGGTATTTTGGAGGCATATCCATATTATCCTGTACGTTTGACGTCGACGACCTTAAATCAATCTACCTACTCCAACCTCTGGTAATGACTTACTGATAATAAGCAACTACTTTTGGGGCTACCGACTTCGTAATGTTGAATAAGACGTAAATAGTACCATACCGCTTAGTTCTACCGCAAACTTAAATTCTAATGTGATCAGGTCTATACTAATATATAAATCTACAGTGGTTTTTAGGGATGTTCCGTTATAACTACTGAACCATGCATCCGATTGACTTGAAACTTGGTATCCATGTAGAAAATACATGTACTTAATGGATAGGCTAATATTTATGAGTGTTGGACTCCATACACCAATTGCGGAGGCGTTAATGATGAAAATCTTTGTGGGGATGAGAAATGATAATGTTATTTTAAATGCTATGGAGGCGTTAATGATAAAAATCTTTGTGGGGATGAGAAATGATAATGTTATTTTAAATGCTATATTTTAAGTCTTTTATATAAAAGCAATTGTGGCATCAACCTCATATTTTCAAGCAGCACTTATTTCGTTATACTTATGAGTGGTTATAGATTAACACTAAATGGATTCAGTAAAGCATTCATTAACTACCTTGGCGGTGTGATGAGTGAGCTGCAAGGCCAGATGAGCGCGTAACGCTTGTTTCTTGGGCGCTTCATCGTCATCAGAAGAGCGACGTTTTTTACCCGGCGGCTCCCATGAACCGGATTCTTCCCCGCCCACGCAATTTCCTTCTTCCTCTTCTCGCTTTATATCTGAATTAAAATTAAAATTATTACATCTTCAAAAGATCCCACACAAAACCAAAAAATTATTTTATTTATAAGTATTCCAGAAGATGTAGACATTATATTATACGGAAACCAGACTCGTAAACTATCAAGTAATATGAGGTGTGGCATCCGTGTTTCGAGGGGAGAGTTTGACAGACCTTTACGGATCCAGAAAATATGGACATTGAATACGAGTTTTTTATATTTGTTTAGTATGTGAATATTGTCCCTCGCTAATGTTAGGATGCATCTTAATTTCTTTGATTTCAGCATCTATTTTCTTAAGACCTGTATATTGGATAGTCATAGTCAAGCTTATTTTCTTACATCAAATATTTTGTATTGCCAGAATCAAATGTCAGATTTGTAGACGGGAGTTGTATGGTCTGTGAGCAAATTGTCAATAGATATACAGCAGTTATATTCGTTTTCTGAAATATTTGCTGTATTATACCGTGTTTCTGTTACAAAGCTTAAATTACTGAATATTTAAAGAGTCAATCGTGATTAAAATATATTAAATTGTTTAAGAAACTTACCCTCTTCGGATTTGATGTGTGGGACGTCATTCTTGGCTTCGTTATCAGAGCCCCCATCTATCTTCGTTGAGACGGGAGTTGGCGGCGGTGGCAGCTTGTTCTGTAATTAATAAATATACCAAATTATTACATTACCATACAGGGTCAGAGTAGGCGTTATTTTTTTAACATGCTAAGCTCTGGTTTCTTCACAATTCACACACATTATACATATTTAATGGGAGTTACGTTTAAATAAATTAGTATGGGCATCATTTCACCTGCACTCCGTGATGACTGAGTTGACTGACGTCGGAGCTGACGCTCATCCGGCGTATGTCTGATGACTTTTGCCGAGCTCGAAAGTGTCGAGGCTGAAAGATCAATATCAGGAAATACATAAACTTATAGTTCAAGTAACAAAACTATTCGATAGGTACTCGAAACTTATCCGAATCTAACTTTATTGGGTAAATTTATTGTTTTTTTTTTGTAACTAACAACCAGTTACTTATTGTAATGAAGTTTTAAGCTAATCGTAATTTGTAGGCTTTTTTTGCTTAGATGGGTGGACGATCTCACAGCCCACCTGGTGTTAAGTGGTTACTGGAGCCCATAGACATCTACGACGTAAATGCGCCACCTACCTTGAGATATAAGTTCTAAGATCTCAAGTATAGTTTTACAACGGCTGCCCCGCCCTTCAAACCGAAACGCATTACTGCTTCACGGCAGAAATAGGCGGGGTGGTGCTACCTACCCGCGCGGACTCATAACAGGTCCTACCACTAGGCTTTTCGGGCAACGACATGATTATTGTGAATTTGGCGTTACCTTGTAATCATGGTTGAGTCCCATGGTGGTGCAAGTGGGACACTCCCAGGAGTTGGGCAGATCCTCGTTGAGTTGTCCGCCGGGGGGCACGCAGGCCGGATGCACGATGCTGTAGCACACCGAACACTCGCGCAGGGACGACGGACCGTTACGACCTTTAAACATACATACATTAACTACATTTTTAAATGTTCATATTCTTAAATCATTTACATAAGCAATAAACAAAATATAAGCCGCGCCAATAAAGAAACGGATCTAAAATGGCGGCGGCGATCATGCGCTCTCACTCTAAACTATTGCTGTCTTTAGTCGCACACGGCGCGTACTGCATGCAAAATAATTATCAGTTCTGACTTTTTTCTCAGACGCGGTCTGTTTTCTCTCAAATTCTGTTGTTATTTGTTGCATTTGTTCGTTATTTCGTGGTTATTTTGTTATTTATTTTACACCTCCCCCTCTGCCAGGCCACCAAAGTAAAGTACATTCTCATTTGTTTTTTTATATTTTTTTTACAATAAATAACTTTTTCTTTCTATCTTTCTTTTTATTTGTTGACCCTACCAAATGTCAGTGTAGGTACAAAGACGCCATTTTCGATTCGTTTCTTTATTGGCACGGCTTATACTAAAATGTATTAGGTACTGTTTTGAAATTAATTAATGTAATTTTACTTTTGAATCAAGATGTTATTTTTAGTTTTCATTGTTCGAGCAAAAAATATCGTTTCTGTAAACGAAATGCAACGAAAACTTTAACTCTTTTTCCATGTTCAACAATAATTACCGGAGTTACCCTTTGCTTGGGGCGCAACCGGCGTTTGCATCCAGCCGTCCAAATGACACACTGCACAGGAAGCTGTCACTGGTAACATCGGCTGTACAGAAAAGAAAATTAATTTGACTTTTTTTTATATTTGTACTTGTAAAAATTTTAGTTAATAATTCTTATAGCATACCTGTAGACACTGTCGCATGATACACGTTTGTTTTGCACGTCCTTGACCGCCGAACTTAACCATATCATGACAAAAGACGCATTCTCCACAATCGGTACGTTGACAAGCCTCGCACTTCTTACACCTGCAATGTAAAATATCAGTTAGCGTTAACCGTTAATAACAAGTAACATTATAAATAGTTTTGAAGTTATTTTCCGTACCTAGTCCTTCGACGTCGCGGAGCAGAGTTGGCGTGTTCGGGGCGGGGCCGCGCGCCTCCCCTCCCACCGCCGCGCCCCCCGCGCCCCCCACCGCCGCCGCGACGCTCTGTCAGGGGAGGCTCCTCCGGACCTTACACATAATACAACAACATACACTCACGATTCTGTTATTACTTTAGATGAACAAACGAGCCCATGGAAATTATGACGTTAGGTGCTTATTGTAGCTTTGCTTATTGCTTCAATTTAAAAACCGGTGCAAGATTAACTTTTATGAAACATGTACTGCATAACGATTCACTACTAACCTCGGGATACAGATATCTCACGCTATCAATCAGTTTACTGAACACTACGACGTCACGGTAGAGTAAGCTCAAAGAAAACAGGGGCCACTTGTCACACAAAAATTTTTTTTTAACTAAAATACATATCAATTTTGGTAAAATAAAAAATTCCTTCTACGTTTGTTTCTTTTTTTTTTTTTCCTACCTAAACTGATAGCCTTGAGAGACTATTTCAGCGTAACCTTAACTAGTAGGTGAGCTCACGGGGCTCAAACCTGACGACGTTGCTAACACGAACCCTAGCAAGAGCCGTGCTTCGCAGAATCTACCACCGGATCGGAAACGCGACCCACTGAGAAGATCCTGCGAGAAACTCAGTGGGTTGTGTCTGTAGGTTAATTTACTCGTCGAGCCCGATGACCGATTTGTGTTTCAAAATTAAAGAACCACATTTATGAGCAGTTTTGACTCTGACTTTTGAGATTTTTTGTGCAACAACTTCTTGTCGATTGAATGATTAACATTGAAAATTACCTTTGAGTACTGGAACTCCAGTAACGGCCAGGTGCTGTTTATCATGACGATGTTGTTCAACCAGAGTGCGAACGTCTTTCACCAATGCAATGGGATCTGAGAGTAACTCGGGCACCGACTTGCGAGCCGCTGGTAGCTGATGCAGATACATAACTATAGCCTGAAAGTAATATTATAACTTGTCTCAATAGCGTCATTGACTGATTCTCTTATTTTCTTAGAATAAATTATGTGTTATTGTGACATCAGTTCATTCACAATATTTTTTATAACTATATTTAAAAATATTGCCAAAAATTTTTTGGCTTTTTACTTGTGGTAGGAAGTCTTGTGAGTCCGCACGGATAGGTACCCTGCCTATTTCTGCCGTGAAGCAGTAATGCGTTTCGGTTTGAAGGGTGGGACAGCCGTTGTGCTGTAAAACTGAGACTTTAGAACACATCTCAAGATAGGTGGCGGTATTTACGTTATAGATGTCTATGGGCTCCGATAACCATTTAACATCAGTTAAGCCATGAGTTCGTCTAGGCACCTAAGCAATAAATAAAAAATGTTTCAGAAATATTAAAATTTATTCTAGAAAACTTCTTTTAGACCGTTTTAATCACAACAAACAAAACTAAAGAAAAAAATTCAACTCACCTTGAGTCCGTGCAGTTCGTTCTGTGTAAGGTGAACATGTTCAGAGGGCGCGTTGAGAGGCAAGGCCTGACACTCTGGCGCGAGGTGCGAGCGACCCAGCAACGCGGACACGTACCGGTCCAGCACGTACCACAGCATCTCCGTGAAGAATGGGTATCTGAACTTTTGTGGGACCTGACGAAGGAAAAATACATAATTTTTTATTAATATAATAACATCATATCGAGCAAGGTCGAGGGACTGCTGATTAATAAGCCTTTGCAGCAGGCACTTGGAAGGAAAAAAAAAACAAATGTAATGTAAATGATATAAAATGTATGTAATGATAGTTATCTGTTAGATTTTTTTAAGTTACTAACATAGATTATAAGTAATTGTTACTAACAAAATATTATGGTTTTAAAAAAAAACTGAAATAAAGTATAAATAATAAAATTAATAATAATAATCAATGTCAGTCGATACGACGAATACACAGTATTAACCCTACAGAGATTTTAAATATTTTGTAATATACCAGTTTTATTAACAATACATATATTATTTGAAACCTTTCGAAACAATAGTTTTTAAGAAGCAGTTTTTTTTAAACATAAAAATTACTTTATTGCATGAGATAAACACAAACCTTAGTTACGTCTTCGACTTGTGCGATCTTCAACTGTTTTTCAATGCCAAACTGGTGAAGGAAATTTCCACCAAACACAAGGGAGTCGCTCGGAGTGTACACCGCGTGTATCCATCCCGTCGGAATAAAGAAGGTGTGGCCTGCTTGAAGCTTTAAACAGAGTCAGTTATTTTAATTCAATATTTGTAAAATTTTGAGATTACGTGATAAGAAACTATTAAAAATATACCTAATATAAATTATCTAATTACAAATACAAAGGGAGAATGCAGGGACATTGCAGTTCAGATTAAAGTTCAGTTGTTGGTCATTGGTCACAATAAAGCTCACCGCATTATAAACACGATAAGTATACCTACTTACTTGTGTATTCACATTTAATATCAAACAAATGAAGTCAATCAATAATACCTTTTACTTGTAAAAATCAAATACATACATGAACTCTGATGCATTTCTCGACTGTGTCACCAAAGAAAACATCAGACTGCTTGCCGGACAGGACCCACTTTTCATAGAGTTGCAGATTCTTTTCAGTTGGTGGAATAAGCCAAAACACTTTTGCACCTAAAAAATGCATTTAATTGAATTCCCATGCTTTCCTCTCAAATCAAAGTTAAATCTTAAAAGTTAAAAATAAATTTCGAAATAAAAAACTCGAATTAATAAATTAAAAAATAAATTTAGGATCTATTGTTTCGCATTTATTTATAGTTATGAACAGAGTATTTAATACGCTATTGTTTTTTTAAGAGCATCTTATTTTTTATTTTTTTTATTGCTTAGATGGGTGGACGAGCTCTCAGCCCACCTGGTGTTAAGTGGTTACCGGAGCCCATAGATATCTACAACGCAAATGCGCCACCCACTTTGAGATATAAGTTCTAAGGTCTCAGTATAGTTACAACGGCTACCCCACCCTTCAAACCGAAACGGATTACTGCTTCACGGCAGAAATAGGCGGGATGGTGGCACCTACCCGCACGAACTCACAAGTGGTCCTTTTTTTTTTTTTTTTTTTGGTATCGATGGGGAATCCTAGTCTTTACGGATACCCTGCCGACGGGGGTCGGACCGGGTTATGTCGGACTCCGCGCCTCCGGTAGAAGAAAGAGGAAGAAGTCGCGAACCGAGGTCCGCGCCCTCAACCAATTGGTCCACGGAGACTACGCCTTTAGAAAGGCGCGCTGGGCTAAGTTCAGCTCTCGCCAAACCCGCCCAGCTTAACGACTACCGACTAAACCCCAACGAGCTCCTCCACTCCGGCTGGGCGGGGACCCAGGTACCGCCATGTGCGCGCCATAGGCCCGCCTTCGCCGGCTCCCACCCCAATGTTACGTTGGGCACCACCAGTAATTACGCAAATTATAATTTTGCGGGTTTAATTTTTGTTTTTCACTGTGGAAATCAATCGTGAACATTTGTTGAGTACGTATTTCATTAGAAAAATTGGTACCCGCCTGCGGGATTCGAACACGGTTGCATCGCTTTAGCACGAATGCACCGGACGTCTTATCCTTTAGGCCACGACGATTTCAAGTTTAGTCTTAGTAGTTCTCACCTCTCAAAATGTGATACCAGACGGAAGTCCCGCCAAAATCAATATGGAAATCTGTGTAACATCCCTTCACAGACATAAGGCAGTACTTCTGGACTTTTGGGTACATCATGTCATCGAGTGCGTTTGTAGATTCAGTCTGGAAAAGTAATTAAAATATCCCTTTTTGTTCTGTTCAACTCATTATATTATGATGTGAATAGTAAGTAGTCACTGACAGCCCAAGGTTACATTAATTTTGTATATTAAATTTTCTCTTTTGTTTCAATTTATTTTTTGGTAAAAGTAGGAAAAACTGTTTCCAAAGTTTGTTTACAAAAAAAACCCTAAAAAGTCAGGTGAAAAACACAATAGAAAAAAAATCTACTGTTTTGTCTTTTGCCTTAGCTTATTCCTATATGGATAATTAATTATACCGCATATTATCATGCTGACAAATGTGTTTAATGTAAAAACATGAGTCCATTGTTTGCTACTTAATTCATCTAATACTACAATACATGTTTTTTTTAACATTTCTAAATGTCATATCATTATTTTAATACAGCACGTATTTTATATCAAGCTGGCATTTCATATATTTTGTTTTGTTTATGTGAAACTGTAAAACATTAAATCACGTTTTTTTTTTGGGTGCAAACATAGTTATATCTTAAAATCATATGTATCGTGTAAAGTGGGTTAATTAGTGATCAGAGGTCGCCACTTGTTAGCAGTGTTGACAGCATTAATGTCATCGAGGAGGTTTGCATTTAAGACGCACGCTAAACAAATATAAAAAAGGGGACGTATTCATGATATTAAGATTGATGCAGAAGGGGACGCAACGAAAAATAGAGCGTATTATAACGGTTTCCGTAAACAATACATTGCGATTCAAAGAATTGAAAACAATATTTTTTAAGTTTAGATCATTGAACTTTATATACATAACAAAATTTACATGAAGCATTGGCACGATTTCCCTTTTATAGAATATCTACTTTATGACATACTTTTTCGTAACATCCATATCATTTTTTTTTTAAATGCAACTTTTTTTTTGCAATTCAAGTCAAGTTAACCTCGTACATTTCATATTCAAAATATTCGAAACATGACATCTCATAATGCCCGTGATATAAGAATCAATGAACGAGTTATCAATCGTCTACTGCATTTTTGATATCACGCTATAAATTTTCTAACTTATTAGAGCTTTGCAATTGTTTAGGAAATTAAATCATGGCTGTTCTAGTGTAATTTAGAACAACCAAGTATTTGGTAATTAAGTATGAACGAGCAAAACAGTCATTAAGAATAATTTTGTTTTTATTTTCTCCTTAAATAAAATATGGTAAAAATGTATATATAATTGTTTAGGATATTAAGTCATGGCTGTTCTAGTGTAATTTAGAACAACCAAGTATTTGGTAATTAAGTATGAACGAGCAAAACAGTCATTAAGAATAATTTTGTTTTTATTTTCTCCTTAAATAAAATATGGTAAAAATGTATATATAATTGTTTAGGAAATTAAATCATGGCTGTTCTAGTG
Organism: Bombyx mandarina; assembly: GCF_030267445.1. NCBI lineage: Eukaryota > Metazoa > Arthropoda > Insecta > Lepidoptera > Bombycidae > Bombyx > Bombyx mandarina. The sequence continues at coordinate 5,192,772 of NC_143222.1, read as the reverse complement.
TAATTTAGAACAACCAAGTATTTGGTAATTAAGTATGAACGAGCAAAACAGTCATTAAGAATAATTTTGTTTTTATTTTCTCCTTAAATAAAATATGGTAAAAATGTATATATAATTGTTTAGGATATTAAATCATGGCTGTTCTAGTGTAATTTAGAACAACCAAGTATTTGGTAATTAAGTATGAACGAGCAAAACAGTCATTAAGAATAATTTTGTTTTTATTTTCTCCTTAAATAAAATATGGTAAAAATGTATATATAATTGTTTAGGATATTAAATCATGGCTGTTCTAGTGTAATTTAGAACAACCAAGTATTTGGTAATTAAGTATGAACGAGCAAAACAGTCATTAAGAATAATTTTGTTTTTATTTTCTCCTTAAATAAAATATGGTAAAAATGTATATATAATTGTTTAGGATATTAAATCATGGCTGTTCTAGTGTAATTTAGAACAACCAAGTATTTGGTAATTAAGTATGAACGAGCAAAACAGTCATTAAGAATAATTTTGTTTTTATTTTCTCCTTAAATAAATATGGTAAAAATTTATATTTAAGAGAGAAATTTAAAAAATTCGTTTAATCGTGTACAATGAGCCAAATTTTAATCAAATATTATAAACACAGTTAGTTACATATATGTACGCCTATTGAAAAACCGGTTTGTCTTAATACTGAGACCTTTTTTTTTATTGCTTAAATGGGTGGGCGAGCTCACAGCCCACCTGATGTTAAGTGGTTACTGGAGCCCATAGACATCTACAACGTAAATGCGCCACCCACCTTGAGATGTAAGTTCTAAGGTCTCAGTATAGTTACAACGGCTTCACTGCTTCACGGCAGAAATAGGCAGGGTGGTGGTTGGTACCTATCCGCGCGGACTCACAAGAGGTCCTACCACCAGTCAGTCAGTCAAACTTATGAACAAAATGCAAATACACATCGTTTCAATTCATTCAGTGAGTAATCGGTCCCTTGATTTACGTAATCGTATTCATGGTGATGTTTCCTTCAGAATTAATATTAAGGAATGGTGACTCGCTTTTTGTATCTCGAAAAAATGGTGTCAGTATAAAATATGAACACATTAACAGTTTTTTTTTTTAAATTTTTTATGTTCAATACCGTCTTTACCATAAGGGCACACGGGGCCCGTGCCCAGGGCCCCCATTTTCAGGGGGCCCCGAAAGACCGACAATTTCTCTCACACGTTTATTCTCAAAACATTTTTGTCGGGCACATTACACTTTTTTCAGAAATCAGTAATCAGAAGGTATTTACAAGGCATATACTATGCCTATAACAGAAGATTTTGCTCAACAGAAATCCCGAAAGAAACCGTTATCGAAATCGTAACCAAAAAACATTAATATCGTTAATGACATATTATATCATACTGTATTTGATTACCTATAATAAATGGTCATACTCAGTAAAAAAATGTTATTATAATTCGCTTTTTTTACTTTCCAAAAGGGCCTCAAATTCTTGTGTGCCCAAGGGCCCCATCCTAGTTTAAGACGTCCCTGTTTATGTTGTAGTTAAGTTATAGATTTCCCATAATATATGTCAGACTGCTATTTAAAGGAAAAGAATTTTAATTTTTGAAATTACTGTTGATATTTATATTTTTTATGCTCAGTGTACGTAAATTAGCACGGGCAAAATTATGTAAAATCGTTTATGAAGAAAACTTACGCTAGTCGTAAAGTTCATCGTATCCAAATACGCGTGCAACGGAAGATTTGCTCATATATCGGACGCAGGGACGTATAAGATGTTAAAATTACACATACATTTCATGGTTCATGTGTTCAAACCAATTGAATTCATTAAAGAAAGCTGGTTATCGATTCGCCTAACTGAATCTTTTATCATTTGCAATTTATTATGAATAATAAACTTTGCTAATAAGCTGACTCCCCCACCGATCCTATATTCAATAGAATTAATTAAGCTTGGCTTCCTATAGACCGATCGCGTACAAACCAAACCAAAAAGACGCGTCGGCTATAAATTTAATTCTCTACTTTTCGGTTTTCGATATTGAGAACCCTTGAGGTCGAAACTCGGCACACAGAGTAAAAACATTTTCAACTAAAGTACAAAATTCACGTAAATAGTTTTAAGCTTACCTGTTGATCCTTCAAATGTCGAGGCCAGACGGTATCGACCCAATCTATCAGGCGTACAATACGCGGAGCTTGCACGTAATTCTCGAGGCGAGTGTGCGAAAACTCCAGAGAGATTACGTTCAAGAGACGCTCCTTGTTCGGATCGTCATAGTAACGCTGCCAATCCTATTTAAAAAAAAAAAAACTACCTATAATACATACGTAACTAAAACCATACATTATATATTAAATATTTCGGTTATTTATAATCACAGTAAGTCGTAGCGTTTAATAATAGAGTTGAAATTGAATAAAGAAAAGCATTGTGAGAATACTTAAATATTTAGTTTGTTATTTTATCAATGAAAATTTATATAATAAGTTCTCTCTATTGACGATGTTTGAAGAACTATAAAAAGTATCAGGCTTAGTCACGAAAACCTTAGTAACAAATTAAATTTATTTTAATCAATATAAGCCGAAATTATGCTTAACTTTTTTCACTTCAAAATGTTCATTAAATGTTGTTCAGTTTTAAATTGCAGATTCTAAATAAACAATGCCAGTTTACTATCAAATTGTTAAGCCGAACAACAATACTATCTTCCTTTTTTATTAATTCAATGTTGAAGCAATATCTATATGCTATCAGCATTTTTTATGAAATATATAACATCTGAAGGACAAGGACGTTGAAAAACCCCATAGGGACAGCCCACTGAGTTTCTCGCCAGATCTTCTCAGTGGTCCCACCCGGTGGTAGATTGTGCGAAGCACTGCTCTTGCAAGGGCTAGTGTTAGCAAATTCTTTCAGGCTTAGCCTGTGAGCAGCGTGCCCGTCTGGGCGTAGCTGGAATAGGCTCTTAGGCTACCAGCTAATAGGTAGAAAAAAAAGGTTGAAAAACTTAAGTTCGCTAATATGTCCCAAGGCTTAATTTTACAGTTTACGTATTGTTTAAAACAAATAAGATGGCGGTGCGGACGGTTCTCTTATAACTGACCCTGGCGTTTGTATTGTTCAGAATCTCAACATACAAACGCCAAAAATAGTATCTCAACTTGAGATTCTATTTTTTTATCCGTTTACCGGGCAACAGTTGGTACAGCTTTCAAATCGATCTAAAAAGTAAATCTAAGCAGTCTGTCTAATTTATTCGACTAAGCAATAAACATGGAACACAACTGATTTCCATACGCGCCATTTTGCTTTTTAATATACAGGCTTAGGCGCAGATCAGCGAAATCGGTCTTTAAAAGCAGCTTTTTTTTATCTCGTGCATTTTTTGCAACATCACAATGTAGTAAAGGAATTAATTATCAATTAAGAGAGTTATTTAAGGGAGAAGATAAATTGCTTATTCTAAGAATAGTTATAGCACAAGAAAAGAAAATTCTTGAGTGGTAGTAGTACTATTTTTCCAACTGAATAGGCAAAGGTGTCATACCATACAGCCCAATCTTTTATATGAAAAATTTAAGATAGTTTAAAAATAGACTGACATAATTATCACGTGGCGTTAAATTAATTAAATCTTATCATTTGTGGTTTCTGAACATTTACAAAATCCTTCATTAAAAATAAAATATAGGATAGGTAATATGCTACTGCCATCTACAGGAGCAATGAGAAACTAATCAAAGCGAAGCCATCTAGTGGCCGACGCCCGTATACATTTTTGTTGAGTGCTTGAGTTGCTTATCTATAACTAATTTATGTGTATTATCTATGACACTGATAGCTGAGTAAGCGGCGGCCTTCACGTTCTGATGTCTATGGACTAACACCCACCTCGTCTACCCACGTCAAGCAATAAATGATAAAAAACATGCCAACCCTAATTATTTTTCGTAAATACTTTACTCCATTATGTGACGCTTTATATAATACGCATTTCCTCCGAATTTCTTGCCAATTATCTCAGAGTAAATGTTTGTGTAGAATGGAAATATACGGTATAGCAAATTATAAGGGCAGCGTTTTTTTTTTTAACATTTTCTACGGAATCCTAAAATGAGTTTATGTAACAAAGTGAAAAAAAAATCAGTGATTCTTACAACTTGTTCAAAAATACGTTAACACAATTAAATTTCCATATAAAAATTACTTTCCCGGAGCTTTTGAAATGTTTTAATACGAAAACATTTTGAAGTTTTAAATATCCTTATGTATAAACAACTCTGACAATTCCAAGAAAAAAACAAAGAATTAAGGTCGAATTACAGAAACGAAAGAATTAAAAACCTTAATAAAAAAAAAAACCAGAATACCGACCTTAACAGAGCATTTTTTGTAAAAGGGTTCTGTGTGAAATATCCTTTACAAAGTTCGATACGCTGTCAAGACATAATATAGTCGTAGTAAATATATGTATAAATATAATAAAAGTACAACACGTTGCATGTCGCAGGAAATAAGTGAAGATGACGCAACAATAAAAGGGTGGGGGACATCTGAAAGATCGCGTTCAGGACCGGTCAGATCCGAGGAATGAGACTTGATGAGACGGACGTATGAATAAGTTTATTCTAACATCATAGAGTTTCCTTCCATATATTATAATGTTTCTACTTTGTATGTTTAAAAAACAATGACACATAACAATCAACATTTTAAAACTCTGTATAGATTTTTTTTTATATTTTAATAGACGGTCATAAACATTGCTGTCATGAAAATCTAAGAGAACCATTTATAACATTTTTACATTATCTGTGTGGAGCGCGTGAAAATTCAAATTTAGTTATTCAAAATAGTCGGGTAGCTGATTTCGTAATGTATTTGTTGTTTGTTCGATGTGGAAAAATACGATCGAGAATCAAAATAAAAAGTATCCAGTATCAAACTTGTGTTTGTCGAAATGTTAACATTCGTTGATGATACTATGTCTAAAACATAAAAGACGAATAAACAAACAAATCTACAAATGTTCATTTTGTGTTTTAGTTCAAGAATTTCTTTGTTCTGCATGGACCGGCGTCACAGTCCTGGATATTGCTGACGCCTCAGGGGTTGATTCAGTTTGTGTGGCATTCAAATTGCTGAGTATCAGCGAAGCACTGCTCTTGCTAGGGCTAGCGTTAGCAAAATCTTCAAGCTGAGCCCCGCGAGCCCGTCTGTACGTCCGGTGGGACTAGCATAACTCAAGGTTACTACTAGCAATAGGTAAGCAAAAAAAAACAGCGACATGTATGGGCGCCGGAAACCACTAGCACTACGTGTGACATCTCAAATCTCAAGACGAGCGGTCAAGAGACACATATAAAAGTTAAAGTTATCGAAATTTTTTGCATCCAATCTTCTATTTCTAAATACATGAGTAGAAGCTATCAACTGTTTTCGCCTGCATTACCTTCATGGTCATCTCGATATTTTTCTGTGTGTTGACATCCATTACGTCGAGAATACGGCGGGAACCGACGCACATGCGCACATCGTTCACGGTGAAATTGCTCGTCGGTACTCTGAAACAAACAGAAATATGTAAATAAACAATGTTTACGTTCAGCATTTACTTGATAAAACTCACTACTAACTTATACACAATATTGTTATGCGCTAGGGTTCAGGATAAATAAAATTCTACCGAACTACAAGTTAACACTGTATTTAACACTTAGAACACTTAAAACACTTTAAAATTCTCAATTCGCTTCTTCCGCTTCGCTTCAGGTGGTCCGTTCGCTATTTCGCTTCGAGTAGTTCCGATTGCTAATTAACTGTGTGCCATCCCTGCAACGCTTCTATAGCCGATACCACATCCCTAGAATTATCGAGAATATTCCACAGGTTTCGAGTTTGTGTTTCCGCTATCTGACAATAGATGGCGTTGTACTTCTCGAGCGTTCTAATTGCTACTAGATCCTTCGATGTTCGTTCGACTATTCGGCGATAGAAGGCGTTACTCTTACCGGCGTAACAATATATTTCCAGTAGATAAATATTGTACAACTTCAGCTTTATACATTACGTCTTCTTTATATTTTCATCATTAAACCATCATCGTGCATCAATTTTCAAAAAGCTATAAAGCTATAAATTTTATACATAAATCAGTACGCGTACCTACATAGTACTACGTACTATATATATACCAAGTATAATTCATAATTGTGTTTTTTATATCAATAAAAAAAGTTCTAGCACTAAACTTACGAAATTTATTTTGTATGGTTAAATGGATTTATTTATACATTATTATTAAAATCAAAGTTGCACTGTGAGATAGCTATAGCTCTTTAAAATGTATATTTTTCAAAAGGCACAATGGCTTGTAATACAGCTACTATTTTACTACATTTTTTTGACCACCGGCGACGGATACAAGCGAATTTCGATCAATTAGTCAAACTGTTATCAAGAATATCCATCCACTGTACGCAAATATAGCTTCGTCAGTATGAGTGCTTATTAACTTTAGAAGTTTCATTTTAATTTTCAATACTAGTCAAGCCCGGCCCGCTTCGCTGTGTGACCTTTGATTTCAGTTTAATCTAAGTTAAATCCAATCAATTACCAAACAGTATCTATAAGATCTACAGGATCACCCACCCGTTAGACCAATCTGAAGATTTCCTAAAAATTTCAACGATATCGGTCCAGCCGTTTTGGAGTCTATGGAAGACACATATACCCTTTTATGTATATCTATTATTATGCTAGGAAGTTTATTGAACACGGATTTTTTATACGATAAAAATTTAGTAAAACGACTCGCGAGCCACGTGTCCTGCTCCGATGGTTTTATAATAGATAGTTTCAACTCGATAAAAGAAAATATGCAAGATCGCGTGGAGCACATACAAAGAAAGCAACCAATTTTTCTGTTTGATTTAAACTGAAGAGCAATCTAAATACAATGGCGGTAGTCTGGTCTCATGTGAGTCCGCACGGGTAGGTATCGACATCCTGCCCTAGTTCTGCCGCGAAGCGTAATGCGTTTTAGTTTTAAAGGTAGGACCGCCATTATACTTTAGAATCGTGAGCACCGGCAACCGCTTAATACCAAACGGGCCCTTGAGCTATTTCACTCGTCTAGGCAATAAAAAAAAACAAAGAACATTGGCATTGTTAATTAGTTTTCAACATGTTGCAACATGTTTAGTACGAATATGTTACCACTCGATGACAACCGCAATATGATTGGGTTGCTCACTGATGTCGCGATCATTAAAACGAAGTGTTAGTGAGATTTTCCTGAAATAAATCTATAAAACTTCTATTGCAGAAATAATTTAAATCTTCTGAACAAATTCTGCAATGAAGTGTTTAGTTTCATAAACACCATCGGACAAAGCAAGTTTTGTATAAATTCATGAACAATGACGTCATTAGTCACTATGTATTCGATTTCCCCCTTTAGCATGAAATTAAAAAGTCTAAACTGCCATATTTCTTTTCTTCATTTTCCTTTTTTTCTATGTTCGCCTGTATTTTTGATTAGCTTTTTATAAAAATAAGAAAATACAGTACTTAAACACTAAAATTGTAATTTGTTAATTTGCTTTATTCATTAGTTAACGTACTAGGTAGGGTTTTCTTTAAACCATATTACTAACATATTCGTGTGCAATACGATTATGATTGATATTATGATTACGCACTTTTGATCAAAGATAATTTCAGAGAGCCAGTGCGTTCTTTTGGATCCATTCCAACTTTTTTTTTTGTTGATGCATGCAGCAATTTAAATTTCATCTCGCGATGAATGCAGTAGACGTTTTTTATTTAGTAGATTCACTTATTAAAAAAAAAATATGATACCATCACCAGAATCGAACTTTAAGCTTTAATTCTCATCTCCCACTCACATAACTAACAAACAAAAAGACTAAGCGAATAAATAACTAAATTTGCTCTGCTATTGAGATTGCACAGTACGTGAGATATTTTTTTTATTCCTATACCTAGCCAAACATATTTTAAATTCATATGTATCAAAATAATAATAAGAAGAAAATGCTGATTTTTTTGTCTTTCAGACTTTAAAACTTTCAGATATACAACATACATACAAAAAAACACTATACAAGACAGTTAACAAAAGTAAACCTTCGTCCATCTATATATTAATACGTGAAGCAAAAACTTTGTATCCGTTTTTTTACGAAAATTGCGCGGACGGAGGAGTGTGAAATTTTCCACAATTATAGAGAATATAGAGAAGTGCACAATGCTAATATTTATTTTAAATAATGCATAAAAGATACATTAAATCAATAAAGAAAACATTACACACACTACATACCATGTATTTGACGCACACACGCATGCATACTATTTATTGTCAAACTTTTGTTCTTGACGTCTGTTGTCAAATTGAGAATAGATTAAATATTGTTTGTTATTAATATTTTTTTATAGTGTAGCCTTGGCGAAATTTGTGATTATAGAAGTATAAAATACAATCATAATAGTGTACAAACTTACAATTCCAATTAATTATAGTCGAATTTCGACTACTGCGGGACCTCTAGTAGTCATAAAAACATCTCACAAGTCTGTTGATTAAATTCGAAGCAAACTCGCCTATCGTGGGACTCTTTAATGTTTCCTTGATCGTTAAGACTCTTTTGAACTATTTCGTGAGCGGCTGTATTTTTCTACTAAATATTGACAGAATTTTATCAAGTCCCACAATTTTCTAAGTTTGATCTAATTACTTAGGTATTGTACTTAGATATACAGAGCAATTAAAAATGAGGAGGTTCAAAATGTGTGTCATATTTTTTATATATCATTATGTATTGGTATTCAAGTTTTGTCTTGCAGTATTATAATTTGGTACGAAACTAAGGAATCCTTACATTCATACACAACTTCAAAATAAAGACAAATACAATTTTTTTCACTATTCGAGCATTCCTCCATTAAGCTAACATACAATAGCATTTTCATATATTTTTTAAAAGACTTTAAAATTCTTTATTGTTGAGAATCTAACATGTCGAATTAAGAACCTTTTTGAATGGTTTGCAACTGCAAATCTTATTTACTTTAAATATTTATTTTAGAAAGATTTTTTTAAACCTTATTATGTATTAGATGTTATTATTAAATATGTACTTCAATTTCAACAAGCTATTATTACTACTTACGTTATTATTGCGAACTTATTTATTGACTCAGATCTAATAATATTGTTATTATAAGATTACGTCTTAACTGTAATAATTGTTGTTCGAATAATGTTTTACACATTGTCGTAATGAAATTGATATTACGATAAAGGAACAAATTGTTTAATGAAATCAGTTGTTAATGTAAACAAAGTTATCATGTTTTCTTTTTGACAGTGCAATTAATTGAGATGATCTAATCACTATTGGAAAAAAAACAGCCTTCATTTTCCATAAACTTTATATAGAAGCACATTCAAAGTGGTTTGTACGTTTATAAAAAAAATAGTCCCATAATTTTTGGGTGATATTAAAGCAAACGTTTGAAAATTATAAAAATTAAGTGATTGAGTAGTATTATAATTATTTTTGTACAACTCCACTTTCACTACCGAATTTGTTCTTAAGATACCACTAAAGCTACCCACGTTTCACAGTGACTTTAGGTAAATGTATGAAATATACCTATTACGTATATTATTATATTTACTAAAAACCGACACTTCAAAATTTTGATTTATTTTACGCACTACATTTTCTCTTTTATCTCGTCGACATATTACCAAAAAATCCTGTTTCCAAAAGCCGGGTTTTGATAGCACCGTTTTGCCTATCTATCTGCCAGCCTAAAGATGATATTACAAACTATTTATAATAAAACTCAAATCAGTTTTTGGATAGATTTTTCCACGTGATAATACCATTGATAATTGAAGACATGAGTGGATGGAAGGGTTAAGTACATTTTTATCAGATTTTTGAGTTTTTACATTGAATTAAAGTGTTATGTGCTTATAAACCATATAAGACCTTAAAGCCCCGAGTTTAAGGGTTATCTTTAGAAATTGCATATGATGTTTATGTTTGTTGCCCGTTTTCTCAAAAATAACAAATTTTATCATATCCCCTTCATCCACTCATGTCTTCAATTGTCAATTCTATATAGTCCATCGGGTATACATAATATCATGTATCATATCAGTTCGTTACGAGAATAAAGTTATACCGCCAGAGCGGTCCCTCGGGAAACTTGGCGTTACGTATGAACTACACAAAGAGAACGTACAAGAATCACTATAAAGACCAAGTTACTGTTCTAATACTTGCTTTCTAAATACTTACCATATACGACTATATGTTATCTATATATATAAAAATGAATTGCTATTCGTTAGTCTCGCTAAAACTCGAGAACGGCTGGACCGATTTGACAAATTTTGGTCTTGAATTATTTTTGGTAGTCCAGAGAAGGTTTAAAAGGTAGATAAATATGAAAATGCTCGGAATTAAATAAAAATAACAATTTTATTTTTATGTGTCCCCCGTTGGACGGATTCCTTTTGATGGTTTAAGTTTATTTTATACAAAAGTTTACGTCTTATATTTATCGATTGAGGCACTACGAAGTCTGCCGGGTCAGCTAGTAGACTAGTAAATATTTATAAATCTACAGTGGTTTTTACGGATGTTCCGTTATAACTACTGAACCGTGAATCCGATTGACTTGAAACTTGGTATCCATGTAGAAAATACATGTACTTAATGAATAGGCTAATATTTATACGAGTGTTGGACTCCCTAATAGTAATGACAATAAATAATAATGTTAATTTTAAATGCCCAGCGAAGCGGACGAGTACGGCTAGTATACTAATAAAACGATATATAATATTAATAGGTTACTAAAGTAACTTATTATAGTAATAGGTAAACTCATCAGCAAGTTCCTTATAATTGCGTAATTAAAACTTACGTATTATTCGGTATTTCGATATACGTTTAAGAACATTAATAATAAGAAAATTTAAAGTATGAAACAATTTAACCGAAACACTAAACTTTATCAGTCACGTTCAAATCGTTGCAAGCAAGCCAGAGACGGAAAAAATGGTTTTTTTAACAAAAATATTTTTACGGAATAACTTCATTACTTTCATTTATGTTTTAACGAAGTCAAAAAGTACTACGGGTACTTGCTTGTATTATTAATATTTCCTATTAGAAAAGACAATAGCCTTTTTTAAATTAATTCATTTACCTCTTGTACTCATTTACCAATTGTTTATTCTTATGTATAAAGAAGCAAAATTATTATTACGTTTCATTGTGAATTTATATGTATATTTATAAATGTATATATGTAAGGAATTTCTATATGTATGTATGTGTATATATATTTCAATTGATTGGTACACCACGTATAATTAGTTTCCAAACGATTCTTTTCCACCTGATGGTTGCCTGGAAGAGATCGCTGTTAGCGATAAGACCGCCAATTGTACCTTTTTTTGTATTTAATGTTTCGCTTTATTTTGTTGATGTACGATAAAGAATACTCTCTCTCTCTCTCTTTCTCTCTCTTACCTCAATCCTAGACCAGTTTTCTCTTTGAACAGCAAGGGAGTTGTAAAACCATTCTTCTGCAAGTATGTGACAGTGAGATCGGTGCCCTGCATCTCCAGGACTGCGTCGGTGTGCTCGAATCTTTGACTCTCCAACTTATCGGCGAGTGAAAACCCCCGGCCGCCCTCCGCCTCATCATCGCCGAGCGCCCACTCGTCGGAGTAAAGCTTCCTGTGCTTGCGTTCACGCTGTTAATTAAAGAATTTAGTAAAATTAGTAAAGAAATAGAAAAATACAAAAAACATTATTAAATGATTCTAGGAAGATTTATCTTGTACTAGAAATCGGAGTTGTTCTTATCACGGCAATTTAAAAATACTAAAGTGATTCTAAATCAAGAGTTTACAATTATTATTATTAGTTCCAATGAATTAAAGATACCTACCTATGCGACAATGTTTAAAAATAAGATTTATTTAATTGATTGATATAATATTTAACTCAAGAACAAGAATAAAACTTAAACAAGAATTAAAGTAAAGCAGAAGACGATTTTTGAAAAAAAAAACTATTGAAACTACATTCCTAACACACATCAGATCTGCCATTTTATGTTTTACATTATATTTTCAATAAAATCGATCTAGAAGTATTCGAGTGCTTCTCAAACAAACTAAATAAAGCAACCGGAAAAAAACGGTTATTAAGACAGGTTCGGCTAAACACGGTGTTGTTCTCTTAATTTATTTTTTGGGAAATATCTTCAGTGGCTGCTACACTAGACTGAAAAGTTCAAGACGAATCTTAAAAACATTGCATTTTTTTAATTACTAATTACCTATTGTGATGTCATCTTAGAAACAAAATGTTGCTATATACAAGTTTACTTAACTTATACCACTAAAAACGAATCTTACTAACTTACGAAACGAATCTACTGGTGGTAGGACCTCTTGTGAGCCCGCGCGGGTAGGTACCACCACCCTGCCTATTTCTGCCGTGAAGCAGTAATGCGTTTCGGTTTGAAGGGTGGGGCAGCCGTTGTAACTATACTGAGACCCTTAGAACTTATATCTCAAGGTGGGTGGCGCATTTACGTTGTAGATGTCCATGGGCTCCAGTAACCACTTAACACCAGGTGGACTGTAAGCTCGTCCACCCATCTAAGCAATAAAAAAATTAAAAAATAAACTTAGACATGAAACCCTGTCACTAAAATCTGTACAAATTGTAACTGGGCAAATCAGAGAAATATTTCAAAATTATTAAGAAATCTTTCATTATTGTAACTAAATGTATCTTTAACATTTAAATTCATAGTTCTAATCAAAGATAGGCAGACAAATTGACAAAAAGATCGGCCAAAACTCTTATAGTTGAATAGACAAGAGCATTGCTTGCTAGTAAAGTTGTTCTGTTGTAATTCAGTACTTGTGACGTCACAAGTGTCACGTGATAAACTCCTTAATACAGTTTTTCAAAATCGATTCATTTTTTAAACCCTCAAATATGTATGAAATTTATCCTACTATAAAAGTAGCACGCATAGTTAAAAAAGGATTGTTTCATTTATTTTATAGCTAAAAATGCTGTTGAGAGAATACGGCAAGGATGTATGAACGAAGATTGTAATTAGGCATTTTAGAATTTTTGCAAAATAAACAAGCGTTCGAATAATCCAATTTTCCCATTTTGGTCGATTCCAGCAATGTCAATAGAATTTTCTGTTTATATAATCCTAGCAACCCGCCCTCGCTTCGCTTCGGAAACATTAAAACACACATGAAACAAAAAAAAAAAAAAAAAAGTAGCCTATGTTCATCAGGGACAATGTCGGCTTCTAATGGAAAAAGAATTTTTCAAATCGGTCCAGTAGTTTCGGAGCCTATTCGAAACAAACAAACAAACAAACAAATCTTTCCTCTTTATAATATTAGTATAGATGTGAGAGTGGCTATTTAACATTTATCCCAGAGTTATTTTTATATATAGGTGCGTACGACAATGAACGCATAAGACTAATTACTAGAAAGCTCCTGGTGTTCCGTGACTTCATCCGTGTTAAGCTTAGAATACAATAATATGAATATATGGGATTGAAAAGGAAGCTTGCCTTATATTGAAACCTAATTGTGAAAAATGTGCATTTACATTTCAGACTCCTGTCACCGTAGATAAAATGTAACGTAAGTATACAAGTATACTTTGTCTCATTAAAATCGGCTCACCTGTTTTTGCGTGATGTTTGAAATATCAAACATACAAAAACATGTGATTTTTTTTTTTTATAGTCAGGGTCACATAAATAGGCCGTAAAGTGTTTTGTAAAACAAACTCAACGTACAGACAGTCTTAATTGAAGATAACCGATGTTATAATACAAAGATAATAATTTCATAACATACTCTAGTCACTGATACGCAAGTAAATCGAGTATTTAATTCGACACAAATTTACTACATTTATTTTTAATTTAATTCAATATGTATACATATACAAAAAACCTACCAATTGTTGTGAAACAAAACATTTCCCGCGTAATAATACTTAACTCAAAACTAAAACGATTAACTTTAAATCACGCTGAACTTACACGTGTACCATTTAGAAGATCCATATCAGGTTACCGAAAAAAAAAAAAAAACACACATACACACACACACACACAAAATTAACAACCAAGTATATTTCCTCAAAAATAACCAATAATCGACGCGTAAAAACACAGTGTTGGCCAAATCGTTAGAAATTTGTAAGAAAGGAAATGAATTAAGCGCAATTTCCAGCAGCGCCAATTCTAATCTCCGTTATGCGGATACAGAACGAGCGTGTCCAACATCGCTGGCTTACGGTTCCAAACTGTCTGGAGTGTCGACCTGCCTTCTCTCTAGTGCCTACCGAATTGCGAATCGTTTGGTTTATATTTCAAATGTACAACAGAATGAGCCGACTCAGTTCCAAGAAAATCTCGACTTTGAACGTGTACTTTTTTTCGTATTTAACTATATGCAATATTTGTAATTATTAATATGTCCTTCGTGTGTAATGATTCAGGTATTTTAACTTCGATTGAAAATGTTTAATGTGTTAGCGATTAAAAAAGAATTGAGTCAACTGTTTTGTATTTAATTAAGGAAAATGATTTATTTTATAATATGCCTGCTGCCTACTATTAATTTTTTTCTTTATATCGATCATTAAGCAAAACGGCCAAGATAGGATTTCCTTAGGAATTGGTGCCAACAACACATACGAAACAAGCCTCAAAGCTAAGTATAATTCATCTACTGTCTGAATGAAAACCTTTTATTTAAGGATTATTTTACTGATTAATCTGTAACAGAAACACAAAAGACATGTTGTAGGAATATTTGTAAGTTTGTTTGTTTGTTCGTGTTCTTTTCATTATATCCAATTGATCTGAAACAGCTGAACAGTTGTTGACACTTCAGAAAAGGGTTTTGGCATAGTACCAACAACACACGATAGATGGCATGAAAATCATTCCGTTACCATAAATTTTGAAGAAAACCATAAAGTTTATTTTACGCAATGAACTACTTACTCGTGTCCTCACTGTCAACGTGACATTAATTTTTTTCATCGTTAACATAATTGATAGCTTCCTTCCTATTTTTAAATGTACGACATAAAAGAAATAATTTATAGCACAGATTACAGATATTTATCACAAAATGGCGGCAAACTGAGAACCCTAAACCGTATTCCGTACCTCAAACCAATTAATTTATGTTTTTACTTATAGAATGAATCTTCATTACCACCTAAGTGAGTTTGGTATTTGTATTGAAAATTGTATTGAAAACATAAATTATTATATTTTTTTTTATGATACTCGAAACTTTATTAGAACAGAGATGTGTTTATTGATTATATTTATTTTATGTCCCACAGGGTCATTCCAAGTGTGTAAATAATAAGAATTTACGGAGCTCAGCTTGTATTGGTTATTCTTCGTTTTGAAAAATATTGTTGTTAATTGTCATATCTCTATTTCCCACCATTCTAAAGACACGACCTGTTTCCATGTTTTATCTAGTTTTTAAGTTTAAGCATACTCCTTAAACATATTAAATTAATTTTAAGTAGATTATGCTTGAATGACCAAAAATGAAGGAAATAAAAACACTGATTTATTTCACAACACAGATCATAAGGCCCCTTTGCCATTATTTTATAACCTAAGACTTCTATTTCATTTTTATTATATGCCTAGGTAGATAAGATAGATTGATAAAAAAGTGTAGAGGGCCAGTGTCGAGCCATGTATTAAGAATTACAATTACGAAAAAATAAAAATGTCTTAATACCTCAATAGA
The DNA here is from genome assembly GCF_030267445.1 of Bombyx mandarina. Classification (NCBI taxonomy): domain Eukaryota; kingdom Metazoa; phylum Arthropoda; class Insecta; order Lepidoptera; family Bombycidae; genus Bombyx; species Bombyx mandarina. The sequence continues at coordinate 5,176,855 of NC_143222.1, read as the reverse complement.
TATCTAACAATGCAGCCCACTTCAAAATGCTCTCTCTCGGTATTTTTCCTTTGACATATCGTAGCACTCCAAGTACACAGTAGGAGTTAATTCGTGTTTCAACGTAAGTGGGAGGAAAGATGAAAACACTGAATGTACCGGGGATAAATGATTACACGAAAACTAATGAACCCTACTTCAGTAGTGAAAAGTACCTAGTAATGTAATTTGTTAGGTATTTTAGAAGATAAATAAAAATAGACGCCAATTTTTTTTTACTAAGGCGTCATATCGATACGCTCAAAAATCTTTTTTTTTTTCATGTTGACTTCACAGGTCTTTTGGTAACCATTTTATTTGGCTTAGTGAAGCATGACTAAACCTAACTTCTAAATCGTATACATATAAGAATAGAGACACGAAATTCCGAGCAAAAGAAATATCCAATATTTTTATTAGTTATTATTAATTAGTTTGTCTAACTAAATTCTATGCAGGTATCACTGTGACTCAGCGCTGCTTGTCATAGTGACTTTTATAGTTTTGAACTCCGAGAGTTAAGGTGAAGTCGCTATACCACATTTATAGAGGCTCGCCGAACTTCTGAAGTTCTTTTCCATTATTTATTTATCGGTTTCTTACTTTATTTAAAAAAAATTGATTGACAAGCCATAAACGAATTCGTTGTGTGCTCGGCCCAAAGTTTACTTAGTAATAAGTATACTAAGCGTTTTTAATGTACCTCTATTTTCTCTACAAACTTAAATACGTTAAAGTTTAAACATTAGACAAAAAATTACATTAGTGGTTTTTGCCATTTTCAGATTTATATGAAACACTTCTGCGCAATAAAATAACTCAACTTTCATTTGATATTTTTGTACTGATTTTCACGGTTTTTGTTGTAGGTAAGTATTAAGTATTGAACAACACATTGCACCTGCATAGTAAAGTAAGCGAGCTGGCGTTGCAAAGTGGGTTATTTTTTACCGACCAAGGTCAATGAAATACGAGCAGTGAATAAGACCTAAGTCGCTCCTTACAACTTGTAACAATAAAACTTCGGATGCGAGGGCTCTTGTTCGACCTTCGTGATATAACAAAGAGCTAGACCACAAGTGTGCCTTGATTAAAAGTATTATAGTTGTGTTTTGGTTGATCGACATTACACCTACAGGCCAATATCATTCTTTGTTGAATATTAGTCAACTAATATCTAATAAAGTAGATTGCGACCGAGTGCCGAGCAAACTCGAACGCGACGTGTGGTCGCACTTCGCAGTCACAGTCCGCAGCGCGCACGCCCCGGGCCGCTTGATCGCACTCCACGAGCCCGCGGGAGGGAAACGCCTTCACTGCGAACTGCGATCGGCCCTATCAGATGCCCACAATGCTTCGCACATGGAGGACGTTGCCGTCGTGCGCATCATATTCATTATCATCATCACTTTTAAATGCTACGATCTCCGGAACTATTATAGATTTTGACATATTCTCGCATGCGCGAATGCATACGGCCGCCGCGTTTTAAAACTCGGTCGCAATATGATACAAAAAACTAAGTCGATGACCCTTTGGGACAACTCATTTTAAGCAAAAGGACATAAATAGCAATTTAGTTTCCAAACCATTAAATTTATGAGATCGATACACGATGCAGCGATGCACCATTTCATGTTTACGTGATCCCAGATAAAGCCACCATGGCGTCACCCGGGACTAAATACGTAAAAATATAACAATAAACACTCACCAGCTGTCTTGGTACTTGTTTTTTATTATTCGGCAGTGTTTCCGACATGTTTATATAAGTCAGAAACACTGCACAACCAAATTTACACTATTTTACGTAAATATTTTACTCGGAGCACAAGAAAAAGTAACGCAATCCACCATTTGCAATACACGACACTGCTGCCAACATTGCGAGGGGCAATCATTCGGACAAAATGTTGAATGTTGGCTAAACGTTACGTGCGCTATTGGTTTATTTGTCAAAAGCTATGGCGGCAGTTTTTAAAACATCGATAAAATTTTAGAATCGTGTTGATATTTTTACCAAAATTTGCATACGGGAAATTTCATCAAAAAGTTTTATACTATAGAAAGCATCGTTTAATATTTATTCGTGATAAATGTGTATTTTTAAAGTACGGACATAAGAATCGAAGCCATCAACAGCTCTATTGAGAGTAGGTATATGTTTTTACAATTTCTGAGTGATTTAAATTATGTAATATTATTTTAGTTTGATTTTTTCCTTAAGAACAAATTATTAATATCACATAAACTTTTAGTGTTAAACGTGCGAAAAAATGTTGCCAGAGGTTTAAGAAGACACTGTTCGAAAATTCTACTGTGAGGCACAGTATTGTAATATGACTAATAGTTTTCTACTTCATTTAATGTCTGCTATTGTTATGAATAATGTTTTTCTGCTTTTCTATATGCTTGCCTTGCCTACTTAAGTAGGTGTGTTAACTAAACGTACATTCCATCCATGACTTTTGACATGACAGTGTCAATAACTATTGTAAAATGCAAAAACTATTTCATACGTTTTATTACAAATAATTAAAATGTTTAATATTTTGTATATACTAAGTTGAATATATATACCTATTTAACTGAAAAAACTGCAAAAAGGGCACAACTTTCGTAAATTATGTCTGCATAGAAATAAAAATAAAAAGTTTTTTATGGCACAATCAAATATAGGTACATTAATAGTGAACTTAATACTTAATATTTATCAGCTAACACTGGTACCTACTTAGCATGTGAATTTTGTGATAGTGGCTACAATTTAATAAAATACTGCTAATAATAAAGTGGCCATTGATATTTATGTAATCAACATACACATCAGTAAACATACACAACATAGATCTGCGCACAAAATAATTAGCATAAATATTGTTAAAGTTTATTAAAAACAATCTAAAATGTTTGATTATAAAATTTATTGAAAATTTATACCTTTAATATCAAGGAATAGGGATCCGAGTTTTTAGAATTAAAACTTGACAAGTCATGTACAAACTCAGTCGACTTTGTGTGATGAGCGATTTCACTATGAACACAAAAGATAGGTAGCACTAACCTTGAATGAGTAGGTAGATACACTACTCATCAGTATTAGCTGATTAGGTCTGCTCATAGATAATATCTTAACATGATCTATTTCAATGTATTTGTAACATCAATAGAGCATTTAATTAAAGATTTTTTTATTTTGGTTTTGTTTTTTTGTTAATTTTTTTCCATATCTTTATCAATATTTCAGTCGAATTTACAGTTTTCACTTAATGACCGACGAAATACATTGAAATTTTAACAATAATAGATACCTGGTTTATGCCAAATTGAAGTTCAAATTTTTCACTAATGGCGATTCACTATCAAACAAGTTCGGACAACTATGGTTTAGAATTAAATGAAAATAAATAAACGTTAAATAATATTTATAATTAATTATTTATAATTAAATAATAATATTTTTTAAATTATTTACACGATAATATGAGTTGTTTGTGTGTCGTATGATATTTCAATTTTGTTCGTCTGATTAATTTTGCTAAAAATTACCTATGTATAATTTTTGTAATAGTGACGCAATAGGTACTATTACAAAAAGTGATTTTCATGACCTACATACCTACATTAATTGTTAACATTATTTAAATTTGGCATGAGTTATTTTTATCAACGGAAGACATATTTCTAAGCTATTTAGATAAAGTATAGAATATATTCGCAATTTAGAAACATTAAACGTTAAATTTAATATTATAAATAACAATTTTGTAACCTAATTCGAAAGAGCATTTTTTTAACATCAAAAAAAGACGAACTTACATAATTTATTCATACTACAATGCATTCTACTCATCTCTGTGAACGATATCTAATGAGTGAGAATGAATGACTTTGTTTAATCTTTTAAAAAATTTATTAGAATAGTCCAATATAGTCTAAATCTGATGAATGTTTTTAAATTATAAAATTTTATCCGACTATGCGGATTCTCAAGTCGAACAATAGGTTTTTTCTTCTATTAAACTATAAATTGAGAAAGTTTCACAATTAATATTATTGTGTGTGAAATAACTAGGAAGAGGTCTCGCAGAATTTATAGAGAATTTTCAGATGGCCACGTTTTTAAAGGAACTTCAGCCAGTACATACCAATGCGTTTTTAACTAAATTAAACGAACAGGAATATGCAGAAGAGCGTCAGTTTTTTAGAAACTTTCATAGAGACGGGAATTTGTCTAGTGGTGAAATATGGATCACGTGGCATGTATGTGCAGTTTTTGTGTTATGCATTAGTACTCATAGATTCCGATGAATTCGATAAATTAATTATTGAACATACCTATGCTTGAACAAAAATTTTATGGGATGAATTTCGAAGTCTTTTTAAATTATTTTATAAATATTAGTATTAGGTTCCGAAATTATTAATTTAACATGAATAATAAATGTTAATAGTGAATAAATTTGATATTTCAATATATATAGTCGGATTAGTAATTTTTAAACTAGGTAGTGATTGTGAAATAGTGAGATAGTGAAATTACAACATTAAGGTTACTTTTTCACTTCTTGTTAATATAGTAATTAGTCTGAATAAAAATTTTGCTATGTATTAGCGGAAGGGTTTAGGAATAAAACCAGAAATAGATGGGTATTCATGATTTATTGGTTAAAATAATCGCATAGAATATATTACACATAATTTTTCATTTTTTCAATAATTTGGATTTTTTATTATTTTAAACGCTTTTCTAAGCTTTTATTTTTTTCCATTATGAACATCTCTGAGCTGTACCTAGATAGAAAACCGGGAGAATATCAAGAATGTTTTTCTTGCGTATTAAACAAGTTTTCGGATTCGATACATCAGTGTCGCCTGTCGTCCTCTCGTCCTCTCAATTGCCTCTTGACAATGCGAATTTTTAAGATTGTTGAAGGCTGAAGTTGAGAATCGCACGAACTGCTTCCCTATACAGCAGCGGTCGGGGAACTTTTTTAATTATTACCCCAAAATATTTTTGTGTAAGTTGATGACTGAAATGGCTTGAAATGGCTTTTTAGCATCTTTCATATTATAGCCTCCATGATAATTTTGAAAAGAAAACAATAACAAAACAAAACAATTTAATTTAAACATCATTTATTCAATTTATGAATGTAATACCTAGTAATACATAACGCTAATAATAGTAATATATGTAATATACAGTTGAGGAAAAAAATCGCCCCTACAGAAAATATAAGTGAATGATAATTTCTTGTTATTTTATAATTCATATGATATTTTTCTTGTATTATTAGACGAAAAAACTAGTTTAAATTTTATATATAGCCCCCATAAAAAAGCTTTTTTAATTTAAATTATTTTTTTCAGGAGTGAGATTCATATTCTAAAGAAGTTTCACTTCAATATATAATTTTTACTCACAAAAGTTTCATTTTTACCCCCCAGAATTTCATTTTACCCCGGTTCCCCGACCGCTGTTTTACAGCAACGAAATACAATAATTTCGTCAAGTTCGCACAAATCATCGAGTTTAAACCATAAATCTGATATTTTTCATTACATGAAATAGAATTTATGTCAAGGTCTTCACAAAGATTTAACTACTCACAAGATAATTAATCGCTATGTTTCTTTAGTGGTAAATAACTTTAACTACAGTAGCACTTGTTCCACTTCGAAACCTTGTTCAAAACATTTCGATTTCTACGTATATAGGAGAAAACCATTACTTCCAAACGTTGCATAGAACATTTACGCCTTGCGAAATACTTACTTATCGATAATTTCTCAGTGTGATACCATAATATTTCGTAACAGGATCCTCGATAACAGATTCACAGTCTACAACGCCGTTTTGCTCCAAAAATTCCGTTTGACCCCTCAACCAATTCAAATAAAATCTTAAGTATCTATCGTCAGGGTCTAAATCTGTGTGGCCCAGGCAGAAAATTCTGTAGGCATCCTCACCGTATTTCCCGATGCCGTATAGATCGCTGGCACGACACCACTTTGACGAAACAAACTGATAGCTAAGCTTCCAAATCATGTGGCCCCTTTTCCTCAATCCCAAAGTATCAAAAAACCTTTCTATTGACGATGGATTATCGCTCAAAACGTGATAAGGTGTCGGATATTCATCGAAAAAAACACTCATGTGAGGTCGGGCCGTTTTCCCTGATGTTTTGTTCAAGAATATAGTTGCTATTAACATCGCCCAGGGATTTACAGAGAATTCTTCTTCTACGATGTAATGAGGCGACCAAGGCATGAGTCTGGGTGTGATGTTATAAAAAGCTTGGATTTTAAACGGCACTCGTTCCTCTATGGTAAGTTGTGACAGACTAAGCATATCTGCATCTTCAATGGAACTTTGACTTAGATCCTGTGAGGAATCGAAATTTTGCGCATCAGAAACAGGAATAAATGTTGCATTTTTTTCGGTGGCTTCATTGCTTTCTTTGTTAAAAAACCTGCTCGTGTATTCCGCCATTAGTTAATCTGAAAATAAAAGACAAAAATTAATAGAAGCGAAAATTTTCATTGTTCTCTAGTGTCTGAATTGTCGCTACCTACATATTCGTCTTTACACTGACTCATAGTATATTTGTTTAAAATACATATACCTACTTATTGTAATATAACGCAATTGCAAAATGTTGTTCTATGTTCTCGAATTTTTTTTTTATTGCCCTTGTAGGCAGACGAGCATACGGCCCACCTGATGGTGAGTGGTTACCGTCGCCCATGGACTTCAGCAAAGTCAGAGGCAGAGCTAAGCCGCTACCTGCCGTATCTGTCTATAGACATTCCATCTGGTGACATGAGGTCAAAATCTCAGGTGTGTGTGATGCCGTATCATTGTCTTTAGGGAAGGTATACACTATCCATCGCAGGACGATAAAATTATTGAAAGTAAAAGAGTAATTTTTCAGCGTCTCACATTACACATTCTGCGATTGGTATTCATGATTTAATTTTATATTAGGACAGGCAAAGACATAACAGCTTAGTTACCATTTTCGCTTTTGTTTTTCAACCGATTTTATGCTTGTTTTTTTCTGTTATGTAGCTATTGACCAGCTTCAGTGTTATCAACAAACAAAAAATGTAGTCTTGTTTTCTCTAAATGCCCATAAAAGGACAAAAGCGAAAATTTAATATGTACATAAAATGAATCTAGATATAAATGTGTCAGTCATTATATGTAGTAAAATTTCGATCAACGGACAAACACTAATTCCATAGGGTCCATCGTGCCAAATTTTATCCCAGACAGGTCCAGCATTCCGGTTTGAAAGTATTATGATGCTATTGATACTAATTTAATTTGATTTATTTATTTTATTGGTCAATGGTAGGCAGCGGCTTGGCTCTGCCCCTGGCATTGCTGAAGTCCATGGGCGACGGTAACCACTCACCATCAGGTGGGCCGTATGCTCGTCTGCCTACAAGGGCAATAAAAAAAAAACTATGTTTGATCACAAAAATTAATTTCTAAATTGATTGCTAAAAAATCAATTTCACAGCATACAAAAACATGTTTTACAAATATGTTTCATTGGCAATACGCATTGTTGTTACAACTTCACACTTATAATATTACAAGTGAATAGGATTATATAATTATTCTCAACACCAAGTAAATTACTATAATAGTACATAATTATTTCCTGGAAAGAAAATGATCTATAGGTGAAATTCAAATTGAGAATTTGTATTTATTATATTTCCCAAATCTGTTCAATACTTACATATTTATTTATGTATTTATTTACTTAACCAAAGATTTAGGTATTAGGATCTACTAGGCATTTGATAAATTATTTTTTAAAATTATTATTGCATATTTCAATTTTGAAACATAACTTATTATTTGACACACAGTGAACATTTCAATATTAACTACTCATACTTGTTATTTCAAACACGTAGTTTTATCATGCATTTGCTAGTCGGATTCTACAGACAAGATGGTGGTACCAATCCGTACAGGCTTATTTTACACCCATGGATTACATTACGCGCATGCAATATGGGTGGTTCTACTAATTATAGTCATATTAATTTATTGAGTTTTTTATATTTTTTTATTTCTTTTTTAGGCAGACGAGCAGACGGCTCATCTGATGGTGAGTGGTTACCGTCAGCACTGTCAGGGGCAGAGCCAAGCCGCTGCCTACAGTATTGTGTATATTGTGATTAATGATTAGTAGGATTGTATCTTGTTATGATTTCGGCTTTAAGATAGATACAACGACTTCTAAAATAATCTAATATTTACGACATAATCATTTTTTTATTTTATTGCTTAGATGAGTGGATGATCTCACAGTCCACCTGGTGCTAAGTGGTTACTGGAGCCCATAGACATTTACAACGTAAATGCGCCACCCACCTTGAGATATAAGTTCTAAGGTCTCAGTATAGTTACAACGGCTGCCCCACCCTTTAAGCCGAAACGCATTACTGCTTCACGGCAGAAATAGGCGGGGTGGTGGTACCTACCCGTGCGGACTCACACGTGGTCCTACCACCAGTAAAAAACTTCAAACTTAGTAATAATTATTGCAATAAAATTTATTATTACGACTTTTAATGTGAATAAAAAAAAAACATGTTTAAATGGTCTCACAACTGTGTAACACCTGAAATGCAAAAATAGATATGTACCATTATAAAATTCGTATATATACGCCATATATATTCGTATATATTACTGGTGGTAGGACCTCTTGTGAGTCCGCACGGGTAGGTACCACCACCCTGCCTATTTCTGCCGTGAAGCAGTAATGCGTTTCGGTTTGAAGGGTGGGGCAGCCGTTGTAACTATAATTGAGACCTTAGAACTAATATCTCAAGGTGGGTGGCGCATTTACGTTGTAGATGTCTATGGGCTCCAGTAACCACTTAACACCAGGTGGGCTGTGAGCTCGTCCACTCATCTAAGCAATAAATAAAAAAAATAAAAAAAAATACATTTAAATAAGTACATTTAAATACATACAATTTCAGGTGTTAATTGGCGTATCATAATACAGCGGAAATGTGGACACTTTTCTGTGTGTACATACACAAAATAATTACATAATTGTGTCCTTCACAATGACAAATGTTCGCAGTGACGTTAATCAATAGCTTACGTGTGTGTCATAATATTATATAAAATATATATTGCTGAGATGGGTGGACGAGCTCACAGCCCACCTGGTGTTAAGCGGTTACTGGAGTTCATAGACATATACAACGTTATATAAGATATAAGTTCCTAAGGTCTCAGTATAGTTACAACGGCTGCCCCACCCTTCAAGTCGAAACGCATTACTGCTTCACGACCGAAATAGGCAGGGTGTTGGTACCTATCCATGCGGACTCACAAGAGGTCCTACCACCAGTAATTGCGCAAATTATAACTTTGCAGGTTTGATTTTTATTACACGATGTTATTCCTTCACCGTGGAACTCAATTGTGAGCAATTGTTAAGTACGTATTTCATTAGAAAAATTGGTACCCGCCTGCGGGATACGAACACCGGTGCATCGCTAGGATACAAATGCATCGGACGTCTTATCCTTTAGGCCACGAAGACTTAAATTTTTTTTTTTTACTGCTTAGATTGGTAGACGATCTCACAGCCCACCTGGTGTTAAGTGGTTACTGGAGCCCATAGACATCTACAATGCAAATACGCCACCCACCTTGAGATATAAATTCTAAGGTCTCAGTATAGTTACAACGTCTACTCCACCCTTCAAACCGAAACGCATTACTGCTTCACGGCAGAAATAGGCGGGGTGGTGGTACCTACCCGTGCGGACTCACAAAAGGTCCTACCACCAGTGGTTAAATATATTATATATACATATATAATATTTTATTGTAATTCAACATAAGGGATGGACCAACCAAATTAAAACTACAGTGGGACGTCCATTAAATGAGTGCAATAGAATGCCCTCGAGCAGGGAGAGATTGCGGGACGTGAGACGCATCAAGTTTGTCCCCTCCAACACTACAATTAATTACAAACCTACAAGCCTAGTCAAGACGTTTGCTTACTCATGCCTTTTTCTATTAATACTAGACTTGGTTTAACATAATTGGACGGATACAATTGAAAGGATTTTCCTATTGTTAATTAATAACAAAAACCCTTAGATGTATTGAATGAAACGAATGCGTGAGAGAATTATTATGATTAAATTGTGTACGAGTGAAAGCTATTGTCGGTTATGTTTAGACGCTCGGGCCCACACGTAGGACACCCTCGCTTATATCTGTTCCGGCCGTGACCTCTCACTGAAACGTCTAACGACATAATGCTGTTCTTCCTTCGAATTATTCAGCTTTTATCATGATTAGTACATAAGTGATTCAAAATTTACAACTGGCAATAATTGATTCGGGTAATTATTGATTAAAACACATCAACTTGAGCGATTTGTTTTTTTTTTCTATCTAATCGTTGGTAGCACAAGGGACTATTTCAAACTACTCACGGACCGGTAGGTGAGCTCACGGTCTCAACCTGAGAGAATTGCTAACACTGACCCTAGCAAGAGCAGTTCTTTGCTGAATCTGTCACAAGATCGGAATCGTGACCTACTGAGAAGATCCGGCGAGAAACTCAGTGAGTTGGGTCTATGGGTGAGCGATATTAACCTATTAATCTAAATTACATTACAAGCCAAATACGTTTAGTTTATACCATATGCGTTTTATTAAATGTCTTCTTTGATAAGTAAATAAAATTTTGATCTTAGTTGTTCCACAATTTAATTTTAGGTTTATTACATTGCGCTTTAGTGTCTTATAACGCGCAATGTAATGAAAATTATAGTATTCATCCCTATGTAAAACAAATGTAGGACTTAGATTATAAGGGTTCTGTTTTCGTCGAATATGTTTAAATAGAGGAGGCGGAAAAGTAATTTAATATTTGTTGTAATTGAAATTGACGACTGCGTGACTCTGTCATTCTTCAACCAGTACATAAGGTAAGGTAATGAGTAAATAAATTGTTCTATTGTTTTAACCTAAGTTACCCACGTGAGGAGTTCTGTTCCGTAAATCGATACAAAGACATGTTACAGTTTAAATAACTTGACACTGGCCGGTTGCTTTTCTTCGACGAGTCCATCACTATTCTTTCCGTTTGGCTTATTGCGAACGGCTGCACCGTCGCGGCAGCACGTCGCCTTTTATCGAACGAAAGATTAATCGAGAGAGAAAAAAAAAACACAAAAATACGCAAACTTAGTTACATTTATGATTCGTTCCGGTTGATCGTCGTCGATGTTTTGAATCGTAAAACCGATTTTCAAACGATAACACGTCGAGTCAGTAGTGTTGTTTTCGGAATCGATGTTTTGCGGTAAGGAGAACGTTTAGTAGTGGTGTTAACTTGTGCTTCGGTTCTGGAAGGTCAAGGAATTACATATGGTTTACATGTAAATCGATCGACAGCTATGCTCGCATTTATATCAAATACAGGAAATAGTGAGTTTTATTTTTAGTTTTTCATACTGGTTGAATTTTCAAAGTTATGTTTGCAGTCTAGTTTGTTAATTTGTACACCAACTATACAGCAGTTGAAGATTTAAAATAAAATAACTTAAACTGTTATGAATATTTTCTTTTCGGTTTTTGCGAATCGTAAACAACAATTAAAACTAATTTTACGGTTTAATCTTACGTTTTATTATGTATTTATATTTTTTCCGAAGTTTCAACAAATTTCGTCGTCACAGCCGCCTCTGTAAAAGTAGTTTTAATTGTGAATGTGTATTGTTTGGCAGTAACATAAAGTTTTAGATAGATCGTAGGGTATGGCATGTTTTGGGCACGCATCGGTTGGTAACACGGGTAACACCATCGTCATGGCAGTTTTAAAAAGTGAGATGGCCTTTGTTGCTAATATCTATTCTTCGGATTTATCCGAAATACTCTTATATTCATCTAACACCGATGAGCAATGATTTCGTGTGCCCATCAGAATATATTTTAAAATGCAAACAAGTTTATTGAATAAACGCGAGGAAAGTTGAGTTTGTATAATAAATGTCTAAAAATCGTTATATACCAAACAACAGTTTATGATTTATAATCAGTAATATAAAAGAATGACCTTGCAACTACGAGACTTGTAAAAAAACCTACTCCACGGAATTGTACGCTTTGCTATCATCATTTTCTGTTTCTTAAATTATTTCGTAATAATGTTGAGTCGTTTCAATTATGTATACGATAAAAGTATTAAATAATACTAGTTGACCTGGCAAACGTTGTTTTGCCATATAAATTATTTCTAGGAAAGATAAATAGCCTATATACCATCTGCCGGGTTAATTTGTGAATTCAAACCATCCAAGGCGCCACAAGCATACAAAAAATCATTCAAATCGGTCCAGCCGTTTAGTAGGAGTTCAGTGACAAACACACGCACAGAAGAATAATTTAGTTAATAATATTAACTATCAGTGATTCCGGAACAATATCTTTTTTTATCGCTCTTGTGACCAGACGAGCATGCGGCCAACCTGTTGATGAGGCGTTACCATCATGAACGTCAGCAATGCAAGGGGCTGACCCTAGCACAATATATAGACGCTGTTAGGGTGAATGAGAATATACAAAACGATATCTGGAGGCATGATGTAATGGCGAAGCGAGACCATAGGGCTTCAGGAGAATTTGTCAGGTCTATTGTCAAAACAGTTTGAGTACCTTTGGTACAAACGGTTTCTAAACCATAGACCCGACCAACTGAGTTTCTTGCCGGATCTTTTCAAAGTGTCGCGATTCTGATCCGGTGGTCGATTCTGCAAAGCACTGCTCTTGCTAGGGCTGGTGTTAGCCAATTCTCTCAGGTTGAGCCCGTAAGCTCACCTAAACGTCCGCGCGAAGTATGGAATACCTCCATAGGCTACCGGCGAACAGGTACGAAAAGCATACGATATTGGATAAAATTAACAAAATAAAATATAAAATAGCTTTCGCTTGATCAACGATTTTTTTAAACTTAAATAACACATCGAACTCGTCAGCATTGATATATAAAGTTCTATTAATACAACAATTTAACATGCACGCCACTCAATATCATATTAAGACTGCGATATAATTAAAACTGCTGACGCCTGAAAACGAGTCGTACTCTAATAATCAAAATGTTCTCTTTAGCTGTTATGGATTTTAAAAAAAATTAAGTTCAAGTTCTTAGATCAAGGCGACGACATTACGTACTCATAATAAATCTTACTTGAGTATTTCACATTCCACCTGATTCAGTTAACTATTGTTTATTAATAAATAGCCTCTTATTCGTTACTCGTGAACAAATTATTTGTACAGCCGCAACAATATGTGGGTGAAACCGGTGAAATACCCAAATTTTATACAAACTCAATCAGTCCCCATTAACGGACTATCAAATTTTAAAACAATCATTAAACGGTTTTCCCACCAAAAACCACCTGACTATGCACCAGTAATTAAATTGTATTTCCCAATGATCCATCTCACTCCAATTCTCACTGGTGGTAGGACCTCTTGGGAGTCCGCACGGGTAGGTACCACCACCCTGCCTATTTCCGCCGTGAAGCAGTAATGCGTTTCGGTTCGAAGGGTGGGGTAGCCGTTGTAACTATACTGAGGTCTTAGAACTTATATCTCGAGGTGGGTGGCGCATTTACGTTGTAGATGTCTATGGGCTCCAGTAACCACTTCACACCAGGTGGGCTGTGAGCTCGTCCATCCAAATAAGCAATAAAAAAATAAAAAACTAGGTATGTGTTTCCGTTGTAACCTGTTATCCTAACCTGGCTTTCCGACTATCTTAATTTACCATTGGAAAGAGTATAAGTGCCACTATTCTAATGCAACTAAGATTTAATTTCATATCTATGAGCTCTGTAAGCTTTAGCACCATACATAAATATGGATTATAAGATTGTCTGCCTCTTTAAGCAATATAACGTAAATAAAAAAAGATTAATAATCTTCAGGAAACAATTTGTATTATGTTTATGTTAAAAATCAATAAATAACAAATTAATAAATAAAATTATGAAGAGGTAGATCTAAGATGAAATGGATGGAATGCGTGAAAGACGATATGTGTAAGAGGGGAGTGAGCGAAGAAATGGTACCTATATGATAGAGTATGGAAGGAGAAAACATGATGCGCCGACTTCAGGTGTAGGCAGCGGCTTGGCTCTGCCCCTGGCATTGCTGACGTCCATGAGCGACGGTAACCACTCACCATCAGGTGGGCTCGTCTGCTCATCTGCCTATACGGCAATTAAAAAAAGGTGACTGGAAGAAGGGCAGGAGAAATGAATGAATGATGAAGAAATAAAAAAATTGATACAATAAAATATTAATGTTTTCTACGAATATCGTCCCAAGTCTTTGTTAATATAGTCTTTTTATTTATTGAAAGAGTATGCAATCGATTTTGTTGTCGTGTTTTAAACAATATAACGGAGAGATTCTAATACTTATTAGCTTAATATATTGATTATGTTGTGATGAGATGAGTTGTATTATCAGAGTATTTTCAACTGAATAGAAAACATGACCTTCATTGTAGAGAGAGTCATATGTTGAGCGATAGCAGACGTAAATAAAGTTCTTGTGGATAAAAAAAATATCTTTTATTTACCATTCTTATAGATAATGTTATAATTTTTACCTAACACGCAATCGTATATACTGTAATGACTTTATATGATGACATCCAGAAAATATCACATGAAAAACTTTTTTCATATTATTATTAACAACTATACTATTTATTATTATTTTAAAACTAAACGTGACCTAGGTTCACTAGAACGATTAAGATTTCTTTAATTAGTATTTAAATTTGTCTGAACTATACTCTCTGTAGATGCTGTGTGAGGCGAAATAAGCCTGCTTAATATTCTGTGCTGCACCTTAGACAGCAAAATACAGTCCTAACAGAGCCTATGCTGTGTCACGAGAAGGTAAAGTATGTGTCCTGGAACAGTGGTCCATTAAACACAGAATTCAAAAAATATATGGGTAATCGTAGTAGATAATAAAAAAGTCGTTTACTCACACGTTTAGTGTTTACTACGTTGTTCTTTAAAAAAATGACGACGATCAGCGAAATATTCAAATATCGACAAATAACATCTTAGTCGTCCGAGGATCACGAAAATATAGTGAAATATTCTAAACGGCGGTAGTCGAGTATTCGGAATAATAAAACGCGGGAAAACGTAAAAGTAGTTGAAACTGTGTATTTGTTCTCGAAAATCGTAGAAGACACTACAAAAAACCCATACGTGTAACTGGATAGCCCCGGATAACAATAATGATAAAGACGTAAATAGATATGTACCACATAAACTAAAACAATGACACCCTACAATTTTCTAAATTAAAGTAATACGTTCCAAAACTTAAAACTACTTTTTTGCATAAACTATTGAGCATATAACCTTCTCTAGCTTCATATAACTTTTGAAGTGAACAAAAACTCAAATCACGTTTTCGTAAACCACATTTTTTTAATAGCAGCTCGACCAACCAAGAGTTATGTAGTTTTTAGAATACGTTGATGACGCGCAGAATAATCTTGTGCAGATTTTTGATAATCCGCATAATTCTCTAATAACAAAATTCACGGTCTGAGTAGCATCTGAATAAATTATATTATTATTTTAGGCGAGACATTAAAATGAAAGAACATAATTTATTGCCAGAGAAATATTATGGTCAAATAAAAAAAAAGTTTTTTCTTGTTGTTTTTTTTCTTTAATTTATGACAGCTTTCATAAAGGAGGAACACTAGGTTTATACGATACGCACGCCTGTTACAAGTTTTCTGACTTAATTTTATGTACATTTTGTTCACTTCGCCGTATGGGAAGACGATCTCACTGCGATTCAACCCTCAGACACAGTCCACTGAGTTTCTCGCCGGATCTTCTCAGTGGGTCGCGTTTCCGATCCGGTGGTAAATTCTGCGAAGCACGGCTCTTGCTAGGGTTCGTGTTAGCAACGTCATCAAGTTTGAGCCTCGTGAGCTCACCTACTAGTTAAGGCTACGCTGATATAGCCTCTCAAGGCTCTCAGCTTAAGTAGGAAACAAAAAAAAACTACGCATCTTATGTTAACGGAGATCTTGGAGACTATAACATGAATGCCACAATCGATATTGAGACGCGAAGATGAAAAATCGTTTTGGTCGTATTGTAGCATTTTGACTGTCCCTGCAATCCGAAGCACAGATACTGCTTCTACCGCACGTATAGGCAGGAATGTGAAACTTAGCCTTGGGTACTTACAAACCACCACTAACACTTATGCCGCCCAACTGTTTTAATCTTTATCCCTTTATCAAAAGGGTAACAAATGATATTCGAATAAAATAATATAGGTAGATTTATATTTGTTTTTAATCACCATAACGCCACCTAATAATAAATACTTAGCAATAATTCAAAATAAATATACCTACACATGAACAAAACGTTAACAAATCACGCGTTCAATCGACGGATCATATAAAAATTTGTGATAAAATATGTTTGTGACATTATTCGTTAAAAGTATTTTTAGTAGGAAACGAATCGCGAATCGTACGGAATACTGTAATCATACAAATTTCTAATTAAATACTCAATTGAGTGAAACCGGGGGGGTAACCCTCGTTACGTGGTATGTACCTACCTATATACAGAAAACCACTTTTATTTTATCAAACTAATCTTACTGTGCACTTACGCTAGTTACAACAAAACAGCCTGTAGCGAGCTTGATTATAATACATTTCGTATGACTCACGGAGCGCCAAACCAAACTAGATTGAAGCACGTTCACGTGTTCAAAGTGCTCACAAGACGAGAAATTCAAACATTCGTCAGACACGTGGCCAGAGCATCTATAACACCTACGGGTTTCTTTCCATTATAACCAGTACAGAGCGGAATACAACAGAAAAAAAAAGAACCACAAAAACATCTACAACAAAGGAAGGGGGTAATGCCGGATTTAAAAAAAAAAAAACATCGTGTGTAATGTGTCTTCGAGATAAAAAAATTGATGGCTAAGCTGTGTTTAAAATTTCGAAGGTAGATACAATTACTTGCAACGACATTACTCTGATTGCCGGGGCAACTTAGGTACAGCCTAAATGACTCTCCTAACCACAATGAAACGTTTTAGCTGTGCGAGTTTTATTATCGAGACGTCAGAATTACGAAGACGTATATAAGAGGTTTTTTACGACACAAATGTTCAGCCATTGAATAAGGCAACAAAAAAACGAACTGTAAAAACAATACGTTTCCAAGTATTCTCAAACACTAGAGGCCGTATTATTATATCAGTACGATTGAGCCATCGATCGCAAGCTCCAAGCTGAGTGGCGGTATTTACGTGGTATGGACTTCGGTAACCGTCTAAACGCCAGATGAACTATAAACCGCAGCTGTATCACGTATTTCGCAGACAATTAGCAGAAGACAAATATTGTGCAAATATTGCTGTCAACTGTCCATTTCGTATTACGGACTTACAACAAAAAAGCAGATCGCGAACCATCACTAGTGCTGCCTCTGCAGAGCGATTTGTGAAACTTTAGTGCATTCTTTTCCATACAACTAACAACAACTGGCTTAAAGTCGGTATTACGGATGCTTTTGTCTGCCACACAACAGCAGATATTTAGCAATTTCGTTTGTCAAATTTGCGACACCTTTTGTATCTGGTGCTGAATTGTTGCTAACTATCTGCAAGTGTAAAATTTGTGAAATTAAATTAATTAACTTGATTTAGGTAAGTGTAATTGGTTTAGATCTTTATTTGTGTTTGTGTTTTCCATAGTATTAACATTAAATACCACGCTAGCTAAGTACATTACTAATGTTGAGGTTATAAAGTTTATTTTTTACAAATTAATATTTCTTCTAGGTATGTACTATGGACAGAGCTCAAATAATAAATGGGGCTTTGGAGTCTAAGGAAATTAGGTCGGATACATACGAATCAGTGCGTTTGCGACGCTATCTTCGTGATCAAGCCTGACGCCTTAATCTATTCATACCAGAAACCTGTGGGAATGAGCTTTTTGCATTTTGAGTTAAACTTCAAGTAAATCCAATGCCATTAGGGAAGTGGCTATGGCATTAAACAATCTTCCAGTTTTATTGAAACATTTAAAGTTTCTGCAAACAGTACAATGGGTCACAAGTTATTTTAAATGGGTAAGTTAAATAATTATCTTATAGTATAGAGCACAAGAGTTCCACTGATTTTACAATTTCCACGAGTCAATCATATAGATCAGTTATATTCTTGAAGCTTTATAACTATAGCTATATTTTGCTATATATAGCTATATTTTAAACAGAGTTCTAAGAAATGTCAAGTCCTGGTGAAACTGGAAAGGCCTTCAGGCCACCATTAATCTTTCCTACATAATTTTTTTTTAATTCAAATTTTGTCTTATTTTTATAGTACATAGATATTTGAACAATAATAATTTTGTGATTGAAAACATAATATAATAGTAAATAAATTTCTTTTCATTATAGGTTTTACAATAAATTTGGCTTTCCTGGGGTTTCGGGGTGTATAGATGGCACTCATTTGCACTTATCAGATCTTCTGTATATGAAGAAAGGTTTTAGAACCGCAAGCATTATCATTTCAAGAATGTGCAAATAGTAAGTATTTTGCTGAAGCCTATCATTCACAATAACAAACATTTGATAGTACTTATCTAAATAATTACATTTTTCAGATCTGTGATAGTGATCTTAACATTTTAAGTATTGATGCAACATTTCATGATACATTTGTCTGGCTTAACACAACTGAATATGCCTATGCAGGACCTGCACCATAATAGTGAAAAAGTTTGGTTTTTAGGCAAGTAAAACATCATGAGCTCTGTCTCAGTAACCTGACTACAAATTAATACTCAATCTAAAAGTATATTTAAAACTGGGAAGGCCGTTAATATATAGTACTATAGTAATGTTTATTGTCATACCAGGAACACTGTTGACCATTGTGAGTATTGAAAGCCAGTTGGAGATGCTTGTTGGTACATAAGTACTGCATTATGATCATCATATGATGGCCAATACCATAATTGTTAGCTTGTATTGCATAACATGGCAAACACACATGGGTTTCCAGTGCCCCAACTCTCTGACGAAGATGCTGAAATTGATGTTTCTTATCAAATTCATAACATTGTATTTTTTGGGAGAGAAGAGGAAACACAGCACTTAGCACCATGTCAACATTCAAGGGTGGTTCAATTGGATTATGGAGAACAGACATTAAATTTAGTCCAACCTCTGTATTCTAGTAATTTTATGTAGATATTTTTAAAACTGCTGTTCTTAATTATGTGAACTGAGAGGGCAAGAATAGCCTAATTATTTCTGCCTATAATTTTTTAATTGTGCTTAGTGGAAATATACATATTTCCTTAACATTTTTGTGTTTATAGTAAAGGATGGATTCATAACTATTTGAAAGCAAAATTGTGAGGTTGTTTTATTAAGACAATGTTTTAATCTGTCATGCTCAATTTGTTCTGTATCATTTTATCTTTATATTAACCCCGTTTGTATGTTGTGTTGTTATATATATTATTGTATATACTGCTGTTTTAAATAATAGAATAGAATGAATAACAAATCGACTAGTAATTCATAATTCTTCTAGATTTTGTTGGATACTTACATGAATATTACTTACAAAATGAAAAACATAATTCATCATTTAGACAAAATGTGGATCAACCACCACTGATTTTTGTTCATTGTGATAATAATAATAATATAAATATAAATATTTACTAACAATCACGCCACGTTAACTGGTCCTGTGATAAGTTCGTAAAGAACTTGTGTTACAGGTACCAGATAACGGAAATAAATGTAGGATTTTTATTATACACATACATATATTTAATATACATCCATAACCCTGGAAAATAGCGACCATGTCACTTACCACTACACCAGACGGCCGTTAGATATAAATTTTTTTGTGTAATTTTGTTTTATTTGAATAATAATTCTTAAATTAGGAAATCGTAGTTTGTTTGTAATACATGTCCAACTTCTTGCCGCATGAAATTGAAGCCACAATTGAAATATAATATCGACTGCCGATAACTTCAAAGAAACATAACTGAACTTGGGGCCGAGGTAAGTAGGATGATAGCAAGGTGATAGCTCTATAACCCTATAGACTAGAAGCAGAACATGCCAAATACTGTGAATACAAAATATACAATGAAGCTAAATACTGGTATTCTACTGGTGGTAGGACCACTTGTGAGTCCGCACGAGTAGGGACCACCACTCCGCCTATTTCTACCGTGAAGCAGTAATGCGTTTCGTTTTGAAGGGTAGAGCAGCCGTTGTAACTATACTGAGACCTTAGAACTTATATCTCAAGGTGGGTGGCGCATTTACGTTGTAGATGGCTATGGGCTCCAGTAACCACTTAACACCAGGTGGGCAGTAAGCTCGTCCACCCATCTTAGCAATAAAAAAATTAATAGTTATTTTGAAATGCTAAGTTGAGAGTAGTTTTATTAGCGTAAAATATACTCAATAATGTCGTAAATTTTACTGTAGTACCAGCCTAAAGTAAAACATATATTTGGATTTGCTTGACTATTGTAACAAGCGCTATTTCGTTTTTATGGTAATATAAACTATTACGGACTCAGCTAAAATTAAAACAAAATTTAACTTATTATTTTAAACAAGGTTTTTGCCGATGTTGGTCAATTCCTTGAATTTTTTTATATATCTCAGCTGGAAGATGCGCGGCCTCTGCCTGCGTACGAGCAGCCTCTGCTTAAATGAAAGCTGCATGAGCCAGTGGTTCGCCTTAGTTTCCATTTTCTCCTCTTTCTACAACTACAGCTCACGATGTGTCTACTCTTGTTTGTTGTCCGCTATAGTCTAGATAATATAATGATTGATTAACATTCTTACTGCAGTGAGTGAGTGCAAAGAGTACCTGGTTATTGAATACAAATAACTTACTAAATATCGGCCTGATATTTGCAATGAAGCTTCTCTTAAGATGGCTTCGTCGACGAAAAACTGGGCTAATTATAAAAATAAATATTTATTTATTGTCTTAAAATATTAGATTCATTTGTTTAAAAATAATATAGAACATTAAGTTAATGTCTGACATGCAGTTTCCTATTCACGTCATATTGCCCATGACCTGGGTGAACATTATTTTGAATAGTCTGCACAGCTTTTATTTCCCTTCAAGCTGCGAAAGAGTGCACTATATTTCTGGTATTCAAATCAAAGCCTACTCTTGCCAAGTCAAACAAATCCACTATCTACCTATTACTTGATAAAGAATAGCAGCATCTCGCCTAGAATATCATCGACTGGTTGTTCTAGCGTTGTCGGCCTCATGTCGGCGTGAGATGGATCTGTTGTACACGTTATTATTGATAAAACCATAAAACTAAATCATTTATTCTAGAATTTACTATTTAATTTGAAATCGTCGTGGCCTAAGCGGTGTAGTAGAGACGGCCGACTTTCTAATAAAGATGCGACTGAACCAGTGTTAGAATCCCGCAGGCAGATATCAATAAATCCAATGAAACACGTATTTGACATAAATACATGGAAGACTTCCATGATTAAGGATTCATTCATCTTTTATTTAAAATCAAATTAGCAAATATTCTTTAAGAAATCGTTGGTGGTAGGACGTTTGATTAACCCGCAAGACCACCATTCCGCCCATTTCTACCGCGAAGCAGTAATGCGTTGCAATTTGAAGAATGGGGGCAGCCGTTTTGGTATACAGTTGAAACTCAGACCTCGTTTCTAAAGGTGGGGGCGGCATTCACGTTGTGAGGTCTATACCACTTAACACTAGATGGGTTGTGAGCTTATGTACTTACTTAATTGATAATGAAATTAATAAATTAGGCTATAATTTTGATCCATTCTTTTTTAAAATAGGTTCGTAACGTAAACAACTATCTGTTTACAAATTATCAAACGATTACAAAAAAAAAATGTTATCAGTGTTTGACACGACACAATTACATTTTTATAGCTATTATTCAAAATAAAGCAAAAATTATTATTAGATCACTTATTTTTAGTAACGCTTCATCGAAAAGAACAGAATTAGCAGCTCTCACTTGGCGTTTCAAACGTGAATTCCACTTAAACATTTTGAAATGTTTATATGTAACGCGCTTTTATAAATTCATTTGCCGGTTTGTTCAGCAAAAAAAAAAGTAATGTGGCTTTTTAGTGCCAATTATTGCTACCCGATTGCGACTGGCGCTAGTTGTATGACAGAAAACTGCAGTAAGCGGTAAGCGAACAATCGCGGTACGTGATACGAAATAATTTGACGTTTTGCGATCGGTCGCGACGCGTCTGCACAACATCTGCAAAATTGTGGCTGTCGCAAATTTTTACGTGATCAGGGGGCCGGTCGTGCAATAACAATATAATACAATCGAGTTGTACAATAACCCGTATCAGTGTACTTTTATCGACATTTCAACAGTTCGTTTGCGATATAAAAACGCTTGCCTTGCATTATTTCGGTAATAGAAAATGTAACGTTTTCAATTACAAAAACGATTACAGTGTATTTTATGTGTGTTTCTGCTGTATAAACGAGGCTTGAAATAAGTTTTGCACCAAACTCACACCTGTCGTATGATTAAAGTTGAAAAAAGCAATTTTACAATTTATGATGTTTAATTTTGAGGGATTACTGGTGGGTAGGACCTCTTGTGAGTCCGCGCGGGTAGGTACCACCGCCCTGCCTATTTGTGCCGTGAAGCAGTAATGCGTTTCGGTTTGAAGGGTGGGGCAGCCGTGAACATTTGTTGAGTACGTAATTCATTAGAAAAATTGGTACCCGCCTGGGATTCGAACACAGGTGCATAGCTCAACACGAATGCACCGGACGTCTTATCTCTTAGGCCACGACGACTTCAATAAATAATTAAAAAAAATATTAGGTAATTGTATCCAAATCTATAAATGTATTAAAAATATTAGTGTGTGAATTTACTTCCGAAATTGAATCATAATACTATTATCAGTTCTTTTTTGTACCCACAGTATTCTTTTGCACAAAATATTATGTAGTTACATAATTTATAGAAACATGGCAACATCCAAGTAATTTCCCTTTCCAAGGTTCTTCCTTATGGCAAGAAACATTCAAATTAACTTTCAAAGATTGCACCGTAAGTTAATATTCAATACGAATTTAAAACGAGAGATTTATGCTAAATAACTGCCTAGACGTATTACGTTGACATCGACAATTTAAGCACATCGCGTCGCTGTGCATCTATCGGAGAATTATTAAACCAATGGAAGAGGATGCGAAACAAGGTCGCATGATGTGAGGCATGTTGGATCATTCCGTTTGCAGGATATGTTGAAAATTTAAAAAAAGACGTATAATAAGCAAATTTGAAAACATTCTGTAAGTTCGTGTTAGGCATAGCAATCGAGCAATGTTTGGAAAGTAGAATTTATGCAAAATGCAAAACGTCTGCAGATCCGTTTGATCTCAGTTTTCTACACGACTCCCCGCAACTGATCGCAGGTTTTTATTTATTAATTACGTAGATGGGTGGACGAGCTCACGGACAACCTGGTGTTATGAAGTTACCGAACCCACTTTGAAATATGAGTTCTACGGTCTCCGTTTTTACGGTATAACAGCTGCCCCTTCCTTCAAACCAAAACGCATTACTGCTTCACAGCAGAAACAGGCAGGTTGGTGGTACCTACCCGTGCGGACTCACAACACGTCCTACCACCAGTAAAAACAGAACAGTTTGAAAACTTAAAAATGAATAGTAAGAAATAACACGTTAGACTGTTTTGTTATAGCAAACAATAAAATTGTATGAACAAAATCTTAATAGAACAATCGTCAGCTGTACTAAATATAGAAATAGTTCATACTTTATAAAAAATAACATTAGGTATACTATAATATGACCGGAGTTCAGGTTCTTTGGCCCGACAGCCCAAATCTGGCAGGTTACTAAAAAAAAAAAAAACAAAGATAACGAAAACGAAAACAAACGACCACAAAATAAACAATTTTCGCTAAATATTTACTTATTATGGCTCAGCGATCGTTCTAAAACTAGACATAATTATCTATATATCATAAACCAAGGGTGTATCCATTTACTAAAACAAGTCTACTGTATTTGTGATTCAATCATCCATGTAAGTGAACGATTAGCCGTACTATAGCCATTGCTTTCACATTTCTGCGTCTTTGTACGACAAGTCTTGTCTTTATAGTATGGAGACCTAGATAATTGACCAAGTTCACTAGTTTGCTGTATCTACACGATCATTCTTAGTCTAAGCTGATAGCCTTGAGAGATTACAGCGTTCCTTAGCGTTAACCTAGATGAGCCTAGCTCTTGGGGCTCAAACCGGCGGTAAGCCTTTTTTTTTTTTCGGGCCGCGGGCCGAACCTCCTTCGAGGTCCCAACCCAACACTGACCCACCCTAGCAAGATTTTTTATTTTTTATTTTTATTGCTTAGATGGTTGGATGGTTGGACCTCACAGTCCATCTGGTGTGGACAGTGAGAAGTGGTTACTGGAGCCCATAGACATCTACAACGTAAATGCGCCACCCACCTTGAGATACAAGTTCTAAGGTCTCAAGTATAGTTACAACGGCTGCCCCGCCCTTCAAACCGAAACGCATTACTGCTTCACGGCAGAAATAGGCAGGGTGGTGGTACCTACCCGCGCGGACTCACAAGAGGTATATTCTATTTAGTGAACTATTTTGCTTAGATCGTTCCTCTAACGTTTGCGCTAAGTAGCGATCGAGATAAAAATTGATACAGCATGAAATAATTATGTACACTTCGCACGCACATAGATTCATTCGCGAAGCAATTGCTCTTGAGCTGTTAGGTCTCTAGGAGGCGCTCGGGCAGTTATTAAGCCTTGGCTCGCCCACTTGTCCTGGCGAAACTGTAAAGGCCTACGGGCCACCAGCAACCTTTTAATCTTAAAAAAAAAAAACTACGCACGCACAATACTCGGTCAATACACTTAAGCACGTGTAGACATTAAGCTACTAAACTGACGGACATCTATGACATTCTTTACGTGTTTATCCTTATAACTCGGAAATTAATATATATTTCTATCATTTAATGTGTTTATGATTCCTTTAGAAAGGAAAAAAAAACACGTGATAATGACATCACCTAACCGGTTGGATTTGTTTTAAAGCAAGTTGTTCCCGGATTCTATATTCACTCAGTAATTCAAACCTTTATCTTGGAACCTTAGCTAAGAAAGTGAGTGAATCTTTTTTTACCTGGTTCGGGTTACCGGATCCGGTTTCATTCGTTCTTTAGAGATTTTAACAAAGCAAAGTTATATTATGCTATTCCGTTTTTTTTAAAAGCTTTGATTTATTGCGTTACTCTAGAACTTTTATTCATATTTCCATTGTTCTAAGGTATCTTAACAAAACCATAAAAGTAAAATTGCTCATCAATCGTTTTAATACTGTAGAATAAACCATAACGTCATCGAAATGATTTGAATCTGACATTTGTCGAAAACTCCACGTGTTATCTAACAATTAATTGTGAACCGAGACCCATCTTTAGCAGGCAGGCAGCGGCTTGGCTCTGCCCCTGGCGTTGCTGAAGTCCATGGGCGACGGAAATCACTCACCATCAGCTGGGCCGTATGCTCGTCTGCCTACAAGGGCAATAAAAAAAGAACTATATATGTAGGTGTCTGTAAAATAATTAAATGCAAGACACGTAAAAGTTAACATTACTTCTTTACAAACTATTACGTCACGGTTGGCGCAACACAATTTTTTCTTAATTTGATGACATTGTCATGTTAGTCCTGCAGCACCGTCAAAACAGTAAGCTATTCGAAACATCGGAAATTTATAAAAGAAAACTCGCGAAAAAACCGTAAGAGTTCTTAATCATTTTTGTGTCGCATAGGCGAAGAGGTTTTTAAAAAAAAAAAAACAAGTTGCCAATTAAGTGTGGCAGGATTTTTTACGGTTCCATTGCCAAATTGCAAAAACGATAATCGTATAATTTCGTCCATACCGTCTCATCGTTTGTTATAATAATTCTATTCAGAGACTTGATATATGGTACATACGTCGTACATTACGTTATCTATATTTAG
The DNA here is from genome assembly GCF_030267445.1 of Bombyx mandarina. Taxonomy (NCBI): domain Eukaryota; kingdom Metazoa; phylum Arthropoda; class Insecta; order Lepidoptera; family Bombycidae; genus Bombyx; species Bombyx mandarina. Next base: position 5,150,594 of record NC_143222.1, on the reverse strand, counting down.
ATTATAAACGTGAGAGTTTGAATTTGAGAATAATATAGATTAAGTTAGTTAGTATACTTTATTAGTCTAATATTTTAGTTACGTGGATTAATTTGACACATAAAAGAATACTTTGTATCACGGTAATAGACCGGGCAACGGCTGGAATATCTTTTTTTTTATTGCTTAGATAAGTGAACGAGGTCACAGCCCACCTGGTCTTAAGTGGTTACTGGAGCCCATAGACATCTACAGCGTAAATGCGCCACCCACCTTGAGATACAGGTGCTAAGATCTCAGTATAGTTACAAAAGCTGTCCTACCCTTCAAACCGAAACGCATTACTGCTTTACGGCAGTAATAGGCAGGGTGGTGGTACCTACCCGCGCGGACTCACTAGAGGTCCTACCACCAGTAATAAATCTGTTATAATAAATAAGACAGTGCGAGAGAGAACTAAATAACCAACACGATCTTTTATCCCGGGATAATACAAAATGTTTAATTTTTTCGAGTTACATATTTAATGCAGCCGAAACTGCAATGCACGTGATAAGATAAAAGAAAATACATCACTCTATAGATGTAACTTACTTTGTGATTAGAGTCAGGGACGTCTTAAACTAGGATGGGCCCTTGGGCACACAAGAATTTGAGGCCCTTTTAGAAAGTAAAAAAAACTAATTATAATAACATTTTTTTACTGAGTATGACCATTTATTATACGTAATCAAATACAGTATGATATAATATTATGTCATTAATGATATTAGAATGCTGCTGGTTTTTTGGTTACGATTTCGATAACGGTTTCTTTCGGGATTTCTGTTGAGCAATATCTTCTATTATAGGCATAGTATATGCCTCCTAAATACCTTCTGACTACTGATTTGTGAAAAAAGTGTAATGAGCCCGACAAAAATGTTTTGAGAATAAACGTGTGAGAGAAATTGTCGGTCTTTCAGGGCCCCCATTCTCAGGGGGCCCTGGGCACGGGCCCCGTGTGCTCTTATGGTAAAGACGGTATTGATTAGAGCCGTAGTTGCGCGTAGATTTTTTCATAGACTGCTTAAAGCTGTTCGCGTCGATTTGTACTTGTTAAGATCGAAAAAAAAATCTAGCACATTTGCAAAGCAAGAGGAAAGACCTCAATCAAATGAGATGTAGATTTAATTCGTTTCAAACTCGCGGCATTTGAATCGAATGTGGTTTGTAGGAAAATCAGAACGCTACACAATAATAAAATGAATTTACTATGAAACCAATACAATACGAGGAAAAACTAGCCGATTACGATAAAAACACGTGTCTGTATAAATTAGAAATTTGCAGAAATATAAAAAAAAAAGAATTAACAGAAACGTTTTATTATAGTTATTATTGTAAATCTGGTTTGATATGTTATTTTATTATCAGCGCGACTTTATGTGATATATGGTGTAAGTTTATGGCATTTAATTATTAGTTATGGAAATTATAAAATTTTTGGTTGTATCCATTTTCGATGATAGATTCACATACTTTATCCATGAGATTCATTGAAAATTCACAATGGGGTTAATTAAAAAATATGTTCTTAAGTGAGCGAGGCCGTGTGTCGAACAAAGTTCTTGTTAAAAAAAAGTTTCAGATAGAATTTATCAGAATCTACGACCTCAGATGTATCCTATCTATATCTACTGCTAAACACAATTGGTGCCTGAGACTTCACGTGTCAAGGTAGGTGGCGTAATGTGTGGGTAGTCCATAATAAACCCGTTTGGAATCCTTGGAAAGGAAGGCAGGCGAACGTTTCTGTTAATGTTTTTGTGGTAGGGCGTAATGTAAGATGGCCCAGATGAGAGCCACCATCATGTTGTTTGTTTTCCACTGCACGCAACGTAGGCGATGCAATTTAAATCAGCCGAAGCGCGGGTTCAATGGTTTATGAGTTAACTTGTGAAATGTCTGCCATTTGTTCTCGAATTACTTTGCGTGTTCCCAAAATGTGACCTTATTATCTAATATATTATATTAATACGTGAAGCAAAAACTTTGTAGCCCTTTTACGAAAATTGCGCCATCGGAGGAATATGAAATTTCCCACACTCATAGAGAATATAGTGAAAGAGTGCAGAATGTTAATGTTTTTTGTAATTATGCATAAAAAATACATTAAATCAATAAAAAAAACATTACACACACTACCATGTATTTGACACACACACGCATGCATACTATTGTTTATTGTCAAACTTTTCTTATTGCTTATAGTCTGTGGTCAAATTGAGAATAGATTAAATATCTAAAGTGTAGTCTTGGCGAAATCTGTGGATATGGAAGTCTAATAGTCTTCGACAATAGAATCATAATAGTATACAAACTTTTAATTAAATTAATTATAGTCGAATTTAGACTACCGGGGGACCACCAGTAACAATAAATACTTTTATTATTATAATAATGTTGTGTACGTTCAGAGTTTCTCGCCTTGGGGAATTCCCTGAATAATAAACGAAAAGTTTCAATTAAAAAAAATTACATTTCGCACTAAACGGGAACCCACCTCGAGAACGGACGTCAGAGCAATCAAACCAATTTAGACGCAATCAAATATCAATTAGGCGGGCGGAGCGATGGAACATTAACAGCATTTCTCTTTCATTTCTGCGTTAAACCGCTGAATGACTGCATTAAGAATATATTTATGACTAGCGGACCCGGCAGACTTCGTAGTGCCTCAATCGATAAATAAAAGACCTAAACTTTTGTATAAAATAAACTTATAACAAACAAAAAGAATCCGTCCGACGCGGGACACGTCAAAGGAAAAACAAAATTGTTATTTTTATTTAATTCCTTTTAAACCTTCTCTGGACTTCTACAAATAATTCAAGACCAAAATTGGCCGAATCGGTCCAGCCGTTCTCGAGTTTTAGCGAGACTAACGAACAGCAATTCATTTTTATATATACATATATAGATTATCATAACTATAAACCGTTATAGACTAGAAAATAACTCATAACCTGTGATTTTGAACAAACAGGTAACTGTGACACGGTTGTTCAAAGTCGTAGAAAAACATAATATCGTAAAGATAATTCATATGAGGCTTCAAAAAGAATTGCGGTTTTAGTCAAGCCAAACCGTTATTTTACATCACAGACACTCTATCGAGAATGTAACGGTTAAGAAGAAGAAAATCTTAATATCACCAATTACAGATTACCGTGTATTGAATTGTATGCGAATGTCCTCTTATTATCTTTGTATCTATTCAAATTTCAACGGTTTAAAAAAAATCTAGTCTGCAATTCTAAAATCGTTGTTCACAAACGCCCACACTAAAAACTTTTAAGAAACGCTCATTAGCATCATATTGTTAATCAAAAACTTTATAATGTAATTACATGTCTGTATATTCCACACGTACATTTCTGTGAAAAAATTCAGTAGGTACGTCATCTTTTAAAACAAACATAAATTATGAAGTAATCAAGAATTGTTATAAGTCGTATATAGTAAAGCTCCTGGGTTATTCAATGGTTATAGTATCTCTGTCTTTTTTTCGTCAATCTAGTAATAGAATCGTATGATAGATCTGAACATTGACGTCATTGTTCAACACCGTGAGTGAAATAAAAATACGGGTGAAACAGCTTACGGTCCGCCTGTGTTATGCGATTAGCGAAGCCCATGGACATCGACAACGTAAATGCTGCCGCTTTACTTGAGACATGAGTTCTAAGTCTCAGTTTTACGGTACAGCGGCTGCCCCGCCATTCAAACCGAAACGCAGTTCATAACAGGATATGTATAGATTTTATAATTGAAGATTTTTATAAAATCAAAGTAGGATCCTTTGGACTTCTTGGTGAAAATGTGAGGAGCGAAGTTTTGTGAATTGTTTTAGGTATTTTAAGTTTAATTTAGTGTTTCTACAGTAAACTTAGATTATTAATCGTTTAGCATCTGTGAAAGCGTACAAGTGTGGGAAAATAAAAGTCTCTGGACGTGGTTTCTCGGGTTACTCCAAAAAGTCCGCTGGTGTCTTAGTAAATAACCATCATTTTACTCAGCCTTTATTTCATCCCGTTTCATTTCATTTCATTCCAATTGACTACAGTCTGAAATAGACCACCTTTGTGATTGCTTAGATGTCTGGACGAGCTTCCGACCGGCTTGGTGTTGTGTGGTTACTGGAACCCATAGAAATCAACAACATATCAATTCTATAGTACAACGGCCGCCCCACCCTTCAAACTGGAACGCATCAGCAATGGGTTAGCGATGCCTTCCCGTACGAGCTCACAACTTGCCCTACCAGTTGAACCCTTTTTTATTCCAAATTCTTCCTAATAAAACCTTTGTTCTAATATTAGAATACAATCTGACTAAACAGATTGAGATCGCAAAATGATACCTTACATAGACAATGGTATTTACGTTGAAGTGTCTGTAAATGTTTCTATAACCCTTTCTTAACTAGGTGGGCTTTGGTAATAAAATATATGCTAGTAAAAAAAAAAAATATTTATTTTGTTAATTCGTTTAAATTTTAATCTTTTGAAAACAACATTGTAATGACAACGGAATCTCCTTCACGGAACATTATTTGCCTAAGTCACGTCTCTTCATCATACGAAACTGAATAAAACGAATGAATCATTACTACTAAATAAACACAAAAAAAAAAAACTCTGTAACAATTTTTGGTTAATGTTTTCTTTTCGCTTCAAGCGAGATTAACCTTCAAACGAGTCGTCGGTATGTGGGCGTAGGTATACTCAATAGGTACGTCGTGTAGCGTACTCAATGCCCACGCTTTTTTTTTATTATATTTGAGAAATAATTATTGCGCACAGTATAAACAATACCATCATCGAAATCAACATGAGTGTTTCGGAAATTTCGTTCGCATACCTACATACAAATGGAATATAATAATAACAGACTTTGAATAATTAAATGCAATATCATCGACCTTCAAACAACACAGAGCAATGCCTAGTAAACAGCACCGTCTTATCACTAAACGTCAAAATAATTCCCCAACATAAAAATATACACAAACAACAAAATATTGTGAGCAAACTGACAGACATGGTCTTCTCTATTTTTCTTGCACAATAAATAAACTATTTCCAACCTTACGATTTAGCAATTATGAATTAAAGATAAAGTATCAAATAATAAAAACAACAGATCACTTCTAATTTCACACCGGTCGTATAAAAGCGTGGACCTTGAAAAATGATTAGATACAAGAGTACCACCTGAAACCATTAAATAATTACAGTTATGTAAACAACTGTCTTGTCTAATAATTTTACCGAAACGTAATGTATGTATTCGTTCAAATTGATAATAAAAAATAGACTAGTGATGTGCTTTGTGAAATTGTTGTCGAGATGTACTAATACAACTATTAAAATACGTTCAATCAATCAACGTGGAAAAGCGTTTTTTTTTAATTGCTTAGAAGGGCCATAGACACCTACGACGTAAATGCCGCCTCTCACCCCGAGACATGAGTTCTAAAGCCTCCGTTTTTACAGTACAACGGCTGCCTCACCCTTCAAACCGAAACGCATTACTGCTTCACGGCAGAAATAGGTGGGGTGGTGGTACCTACCCGTGCGAACTCACAAGACGTCCTACTCCCTACTACTACATGCTTCGTAATAATTCGAAATGAAATGTGAATACTGAACTTCAGAATTCGCATACTGATTTTCGGTTCTTACTTGTCACAAGCATGGGTGATTGAACTAATCTGCAGTTTAGTTTTGTCTTAGTTATTTATTTTTATTATAATTAAAAACGTTTTTAACTTATTCAACATGAATACCTATTACAAACTGGCAGTAGAGAATAATGCGACACCGCACGTGTATGTGCCACCAAACTTTTCTTTTACTACCATCCTGCTTTTACTAAGGATATTTTTTTATAATTTTTTTATCTTGAATAAAAAGAAAATAAAAAGGCAATTGTTTCTTCCCTTAATTTATTTTCACCTTGAATATATAGAAATAGAATTTGTACAATAGAAAACAATACAATTACTTCACCATTACATAAAAAATCAATCTCATCATGAACAACTATATCTGTATGTTGGTAGCATATTTAAGTCTAAATAATAATAAGGTTTTCCTCATGGCAAGAAACATGGCAAGCAACATTCAAATTAACTTTCAAAGACCGCAGTGCAAGTTAATATTCAAGAGAGATTTATGCTAACAAACTGCCTAGACCTGTATAAAGGATCAATTAGGATTACCATTGCATTTCGTGAAATTTTTTAGGCCAACTAAATGAATTCCTGGTTTGTGAGTGCTTGTAGTTTGTGCATGTACTGACCAAAGTGAACGTAATTATCATGACCGATAGTAATTATAAACTATGATCTTATTAATTCAGTCACAATCAAGCATTTAGCAGTTACCGGTGATCATAGATAACGGAACATAAAGTTAGACTCACAAAAGCAGTGTTGCTAATAAAATGATGCCAAATTATATGTGAAAGAAATTCAGCATATAACCGATATTTCGAGTGAGACAATCGCGCACTAATTTCCCCCTGCCCTTCGATGATGAAAATCAGAAAAGTTTTAGAAATATCTTATATTCGATCAATCAAGACCCATTTTGAAAAATCATTCAATAAGTCAATCTTTCTTCAATACATAATATTCAAATTGTTGGGGCTTCATTTTACTTCTAAACTATTTAAGCTAAGGTGGGCCGTAAGTTCGCCCGTTCTTGAATTAATAGAAAAAAAGATATAATTTACCGGAACTATATATACAAATTTTTTCCTATCTATTCTAATAACCTCGATGGTTTATTCTAGATTCGCCGATTTCGTAGGTGAGCTCACGGGGCTCAAACCTGATGATGTTGCTAACACGAAACCTAGCAAGAGCCGTACTTCGCAGAATCTACCACCGGATCCGAAACGCGAAACTCACGTGAACTTTATACGATGCATTAGAAGCATTTCTATACTAATATTATAAAGAGGAAAGATTTGTTTGTTTGTTTGTTTCGAATAGGCTCCGAAACTACTGGACCGATTTGAAAAATTATTTTTCCATTAGAAGCCGACATTGCCCCTGATGAACATAGGCTACTTTTTTTTTATTTATTTTTTTTGGTTTCATGTGTGTTTTAATGTTTCCGAAGCGAAGCGAGGGCGGGTCGCTAGTCTTACATAATCTTAATGGTCTTTTCCACTCAAGCTTGTACTTGTAACAAGAAAAAAAAATACATTTGGACTTTCTATTTACAAGCTCTAATGACACGTCAAGTTTAACTTTATTACTTCTCTTTCGTTTTGTTTTTAATATGTTTTGTGAATATGTAACCAAAAATCTTCCTCTATATTTATTTTATTGGTACAATGAATCTCGTCGATAGCTAATAACGGAACTAAAGGAAATCGGTAGACAAACTAAGGAGAATGTGATAGGTTTTTGAGTATTTTATCTTTGTCTATTTATATTTACTTGTTTTTATTTTGCATAGACATATAAACGAGATCCACATACTTCCTGATATAAAATAATTATTGGAGACAAAAACACAACGCGAATGTCGACACCTTGCAAACAAATGGATTCTATGACTATTGTAACTACCCGCATGCGCTTGCAATACATCATATAACCAATTAAAAAAGAAATAAAAATGTTTTGTTTTTGTAAAATAACTTCTTTCCCATTTCTTCTTCTATTTTATTTCAATATGGCTATTAGATTCTTATAATATCATTATTGCCAGCGTCGAGCGTTTACTGTCCTGTGTCGACGTTACCGCATCGTAAGGACAAATTCTATTATTAAAAGCCAAATTTACCTGCATTTTATTACATCCTATTCAAAATAAACTTAGTTTTTTTTTTACTGTTTTGTGAAACCTACTTTTCGTGTTTTTATTTCTTTAGTAAACTAGGAAGTGATATTTAAAAACACTGTCGAATGCTCGATGTTAATATTTCAAAAAAACAAGCAATTAAAGTTGGGTTTTTATTTTTATTGGACAGATATTACTGTGAATCGGGGTTTCATCGTTTCTTATTCAATCATCTTTAATTAATGACAATCAACAATAAGCTAATTTGAACTTGGTTCTATCTTGGAGCTCTTAATATTATTGAAATATAAACTAATCTATACATATAAATAAAATTGGAGTATCTGTTTGTAATATTGAAATAGCCTCTTTTTACTACATGCATATGACATGGTACATACACCAAAATAACATTTTTTACAATTTTTGTCTGTTTGTCTGTCTGTCTGTCTGTTTGTTCCGGCTTATCTCTGGGACGGCTGGACCGATTTTGGCGGGACTTTCACTGATAGGTAGCTGATGATATAAGGAGTAACTTAGGCTACTTTTTTAGACTAGCTTCGCCCCGCGGCTTCACCCGCGGTACGACAATAATCGCGGGTAACATCGCGGGACTCAGCTATCAATAATAAAATTTAAGGTTTCCGAAGCGAAGCGAGGGCGGTTCGCTAGTCTGTAATAAATCCGGTTCCTGTCATTAGTTTTGGGTTAAGTGGCAAATTAATAAATATCAATATATTGAATAATTATTCTGGGTTTATGTGGAACGTCCTCAAAATATAGGTAACGATAAAACGAAGATAAAGTTATTTTTGAGTCAAAACAATAAATAAAGAAAATCTATATTGCACGCCCTTACGGGAAAATAACAGAAATTAAACTGCAAAATACACACAAGAGCCATAATTCACATTGCAGGCATGGCCGCACACAATCACGAGGTCGAGGTCACGTGTGGTCACCTTTAGCCGTTTGATATTATGTTATATTATTATGTTCTAGTAATTTCTATTTGATTGTAGTAGCTACAGGTGCGAGGATATGAAAATTCTTGCTGACGTCACCATTCAATTTCGCATTCAACGCGGTCTCCCGTTCATGCGATTTAATAGAGCACCATATGTAAATACGATAGACGACTCTCGATTATTCTGGAAACGTGTGATGAAGGTGAAGCTTTTAGTACCATCACGAGCATAAATGAAGACCGTATGTGATAGCGGCTTTACTTTACTAATTCTTGTACTATTGATAAAAGCAAATTAATGTAATGTAACTTGAAAAAGGGGGGACCGTTTTAAAACCGTGTGACGTCATCAGTGCTGACGTCGTTATCAAGTTGACACCGGCGAAATGTTTCAATACTTGTTACATTCGAAACTGGTAATGGTCTGTTTGATGCAGGAGGAGATAATCCAAATGACCTTTTATAATCATCGTCAAAGCTTTCGGTTCGAAAATTGAAAATTGTTTTATATACTTATACGTTGTCTATATTGAGATCTCTGAGATCAGCGGAATTTGTTTCTATTTTTTTTTATTGCTTAGATGCGTGGACGACCTCACAGCCCACCTGGTGTTAAGTGGTTACTGACGCCCATAGACATCTACAACGTAAATGCGCCACCCACCTTGAGATATAAGTTCTAAGATCTCAGTATAGTTACATCGGCTGCCCCACTCTTTAAGCCGAAACGCATTACTGCTTCACGGCAGAAATAAGCAGGGTGGTGGTACCTACCCGCGCGGACTCACAAGAGGTCCTAACCACTAGTAAAAAAAATACCATGTACATAATAACCAAGATTTCCTTCATTTATTTTATTTTCATTGACCGAATCCTTAGTGACTTGAACCATTTGAATACAGTTTAAACATGTGTATTCGAAATCACACCGTCAATCAGTCACACAGACATATTTTAAAATGAAAAGTTCTAAAGCTATTCAGATATGAATATTCATGTGCGAATACAAAATAATGGTACGTGTGCCGACTGATGATCCAGAGATTACTTTCGTGTAACAAATGACAATGTTTTTAAATTAAATAAAGGTTATGTATACATACCTTCAAAAAACTGGAAAATTTAAATATTTAAATACATTTCTTTTTGTCTAAAGTGTTTCTGGGACCAAATGGTAAAATAAGTTTTTTTTTATTGCTTATATGGGTGGACGAGCTCACAGCCCACCTGGTGTTAAGTGGTTACTGGAGTTCATAGACATATACAACGTTATATAAGATATAAGTCCTAAGGTCTCAGTATAGTTACAACGGCTGCCCCACCCTTCAAACCGAAACGCATTACTGCTTCACGGCAGAATATAATATATGACACTTATTTTAGCAGACTATTAGATATTAATAAATACTGGTAATGTTAGTGAAGTAACAGAAAATAAAAATACCGTATGTCACAAAAAAAGAAGATAAGCGCTGGACTTTAAAAAGTCCGTTTAATTATTAAAGTCTGACAATTAAACTACAAAATTTTCAAGGAACTTAAAAAAACAATATCAACTTAAAAATAATATTGGTTTGAATAAAATATGTTGACGTATATTATACTCATATTTTAGGTACCACGCTATAAGTACATATTATTTTTTAACCTTGAATGTTCATTCCCAATACGGGACAATTAACTATGCGTGGAACGACACGGAAAGGGCTATACATATTTACAGACCCTTATGACACAAGCAAACTTAACCTTTTCGAAAAATAATGAATATATATAGACCCGCTTTTTAAATCTAGTCCAAATGAATATGTCTTAATCGTATACACGATAGGGCTGACAGTGAAGCCATAAACTCAAATACTAATACTAATGATAAAAGTCTAATAAAATAATGGAACTATTGCGTGTAGACAATGACAAAAAAAATATTTTTTTTTAATATGTAACCACAATCGTACATCATTACAAAAAAAATAGGAAGTTCTTATCTATGTATGTTATTTCTACACAATTTGTATGGAGTGGCAACGTTTATTAGTATCTTTTTTAAAAATAGGTCATTGACTTTGGCGAAATTTATAAGCCTGCCTTAAAATATGAAATGCAAAATCCTGTATTTAAAAGATCCCGTAGTCGTTACACAACCGGTCATCGCCCCCGTCGAATCCGTCGCTTGCGACGGAGGGCTCGACGAGTAAATTAACCTTCAGACACAGCCCACTGAGTTTCTTGCCGGATCTTCTCAGTGGGTCGCGTTTCCGATCCGGTGGTAGATTCTGCGAAGCACGGCTCTTGCTAGGGTTCGTGTTAGCAACGTCATCAGGTTTGAGCCCCGTGAGCTCACCTACTAGTTAAGGCGACGCTGATATAGATAGCCTCTCAAGGCTATCAGCTTAGGTAGGAAAAAAAGTCGTTACACACAGTGACTGGCTGCTAATAATAGACACCACGACATAAACATTGCTTGTTTTGAGGTGTAAGTCTGCGACGGGGCAACGCAAAGCCGCCGTCACCCGAAACATGTCTTGTCGGATCCCGGGGATTCACTTTCGATGCTTTTAGGATCCTCAAACACCGGCCACCGTCCTCGTCGAATCCGTCGATTACGACGAAGGGCTCGACGAGTAAATTAACCCTCAGACACAGCCCACTGAGTTTCTCGCCGGATCTTCTCAGTGGGTCACAATTCCGATCTGGTGATAGACTTTCCTCTTGCTAGGGCTAGTGTTAGCAAATTCTCGCAGGTTGAGCCTGTGAGCTCACCTACCCGTCCAAGCGTAGCTGGAATAGCCTCTTAGGCTACCAACGAATATATAGGGAAAAAAGGCTTCAATCAGAATAATAACACTTCTTCCCTTAACCCAGAACTCACAATTATTTGGAGGGGAAAATAAACAAGCATAAAAACATATAAAGGCTCATTACATACATTTGTATAAGTTCAAGTATGAATGTTGCCATTTTCATAGTAGAAATCGTTGAATAGAATATTAAGCACATAATCTTTTATACATTGGCACATGTCCAATTATCGAACATAATTGCACGAGGACCTAGCAAAGGGCGTATTAGCGATCAGGCCATTGGCAATGTATCGAAAGCAATGTCTTATCTATGGCCACCGGTAAGCTCAGGTTTCTCATCTGCTAACTGTACATTAAAGAAAACAATTAAAGCAGACTTTCAACTTTCAAAAGTCGGAACGCTCTTCGAGTTACGTACGACTCTCAAACTCTATGCATCCATAAGCCATCCAGCTTTCATTTGACTGCACACAAAAGGCATCATTGATAAAGACACTTGTGTCTAATTTTGTTTCGAATGTTACATTGAAAAATTCTGAGAAGATTTTATTATCCACCGACCACTATTGGTTTTCAGCACTAGACGGCAACTTTGCTGTGCCCCTGGCACTATTTACCGTCAGATCGGCCGTATGATCGTCTGCCTACAAAGGCAATAATAAAGGGAAGTTCAATGCTACCACCTGGAGCCATTGCATTTATCGTTGCGTTTCAAGACTTCCTGTTTACTATGTTCCACTATACCCTGAAGATTTTCAAGCAAGGCTATAAAAGACTCCTTAGCGCGGAGGTCTTGATGTTGTGGCGCTAATTCCGTACTATGATACTGCTGTGCAAAAGCTTTAAGTCAAAATTGTGTAAAAAAAGCAACTACAACAATTATGCCTTTCAAGTTGCATCTTACTTCTAGACAACCAATTAGGTGTATAAATTAAAATCACACAACATAATCGGTAAACAACTAATCCCAAAAACCGTACCCGCAATAATAGTCATAGCTTAATGTGAGAGTAGATATATTACAGAATGCTGATATATTCTACTAATTATTCTAAGAGTGTGCACATAAAATATGAAAATAGAATGCTTATAATGCAACACCGCAACTAACAAGCGCAACCCGATTCCCGTATTTACGCTAAGCCGATGACGGAAAACGTTAACAAATTAACATACATGCACTAATCAAGACGGATTTAAAATATTCCGCAATTACAACAAAACGAATGATGTAAAATATCACGCACGCCGCATGTTCTTAATATTGTAAAATATCAAATTGTGAAACACTAAAATGATCCTCTTTAATACATTAGTACCTTAGACACGAAACAGAGATAATTTAATAACAATACAATACTTTAATGAAATTCAAATGTGCTAGGTTAAGTCATGCAAATCTGAACCTTAGGACACCGTTTAGGCTCAAGAACTACTAGTTTTTTCATTATCTCTTCTTGTGACGGCCATTATCCCTAAATACCCGAGCAAGACCTCACATTAGGGTATTTACATATTTGTATGTTGTCTACGTGTCGTACGTTCAAAAAGAAACAAATTCAACTACCCACCCAAACAAATTTGGCATCGTAAAGTTTTTCTTCTAACACTTATTTCATTAACTTCCTAATATGACCAATCTAATGTGACCTTCGCAAACAAAAACCCGTGTTTTCAACTCAAACCACGACCCGCGAATTGCTGTTCGCAGCATGCAAACATTTTAGCCTCAATGTTATCTCTTCATATGTGCGACTTGGACTTTTATGACAATTTTACTGTTCTAAAACGTGATCCGAATTCATGAATTGCATGTCCATTCAGGATATGAATGTGCCAGCCGTGTAAGGAAGAGCAGACGTTCCTAATAAGGATATGTCAATGGGTACCTTAGGGACGATTGAAACAGTGCCAAATAAAACTGGTACGTAGTTTGAAACATTTAATATGAAAATTTAATTTTTAAACGTTCTTTATGAATTAATATTTTCTATAGATTTTCGCTCTTCCCGATGATGATGATATTAATTTATTCCTAATGGGAAAGGCAAAGAACTTTAGTCCATACAGCCAGGTCTTGTTCTTGATAATAATTTGAGAATTTTGGTAGTTTTAAAGGTCGAAGCCATGTCTTGTCTTATTATTTTCAATCATAAGGCCTAAGCCACTTCTTCGATGTTTTGAATTGGTCGAAGTCAAATCCATAAGCAATAATAGCAGAATCCAAATAAAAATTATTTATATTTGCAGGTGCTTATTTCAAATCCGATGTTAAGGTAAATCCAAAAGTATGTCCGTTCAATCCAATTAGTCAATCCGGAGAGTACAATACTTTTAAATGATTAGCTCTTCCTTCATTGTCTTTGACCTTCTCTGTCACCCGTGACCGCGAATAAAATCACAAACACTGATTGAAAAATATTAAAAATGCAATGCGAAATCAGACCGTAAGTGTTTTTAATAATGCCTACAACTTGCGAAACATATTTGAGTCGTCTATTATCAAAGGTGGCAATCTGTGCATTTGGATAAAAAAATGTTATTGATATGTCAATACAGATTGATTTGAATATAATCGTCTCCTTCAAAGAATACGGTTCAAAACCTGCATTAAATAAAGGTTAATACTTAACCTGTTATTTATCTAAGATGTCGTTCAAAAGAGTTTTGTGACTGCCAATGGAATACAAAGTCAATAATTCGTTTTTCTGATTTACCAATAATTGTCCAAAAGTCACAATGCCGGCTTTGATAATAGTTGACTCATTTGAAACACGTTTGTTTTGTTCTCGTTGAAGGAAAACAGTTTTGTTTGGCATTTAAAATAATATGTAGGTGTCTCACGATTCCGCTTCCGTTATAAGCGATAAAGTTTCATTAGATGTAAGGCTAAAAGTCCTTAGTTAATACGTACAAAGCAGCACAATATTATCGCAATATTTCTTCAAATAAGGAGCATCTGTTAGTTTTTTTCTTTATATCGAGGGGTGAAAGGCTGGGGAGGTGGAGGACCTCGGTTCTTCTCTTCTCCCTCTCTTCCTCTCTGGAGGCGCCGGAGTCCGGTATAACCCGGTCCGTAACCCCCCTCGACCGGGAATCCGTAAAAGGATTCCCCGGCGTTAAAAACAAGGGGGTTAAAGACTATATTTTGGTTAAAGCGACATTTTTGCAACTTTACGGGAGATAAATATAATCTTTAAAATTTGAGAAAAATATCATAACAAAAAAAATGTTCACCTATAACTGGGGTAAACTTAATTACCGTTCAATTAAAAACATCGAATTGTTGATACTAATCTATACAAATAAATGAAATTGGAGTGTCTGTTTGTAATAATAAAATAACTACTTTTACTAAATGCGTAGTTTTTTAGACTAGCTTCGCCCCGCGGCGTCACCCGCGGTACGACAATAACCACGGGTAACATCGAGGGACTCGGCTAGTATGTTACATATAATTCCATGCGTGTATACATGAATGGACTCCTCCTAAAAGGCTGGACCGATTTGATTTGATTTGATAAAAAAAAGTTTATTTAAGAGGATTCTATAATGATTTAGATACACATTTCGGTTTACTAGAATGTTTTAAAAAATATATATTTTCACTAGCAGACAAACTTTGTTCTATCGGGCCAGCTAGTAATAGAATATAATGGAGCTGATAGTATCAGTTTAAAAACAAAAATGATCGGGCTTACGCTATTGATACAAACATAGCTAAATTACTTTTTAAAACATTCTGCAGGAGCTGCATAAGCTTCGAAACGTCACGCATTAAAATCTTGATACACGTGACGATACCGGTTCAGAACATTAATTCACTGATCAAGATAAACTTGTTTTAAACGAAAACATTATTATTAGTAGTAATACACTCATAGAATGCGTCTATTAAAACATTAATAATCAACTTTAATTGCAAATAGTAAGCAAATACAATAATGGTTGCTAAAGAGTTATCTTAATTTCTTGATAACTACATAATCATTCATTACTTCAGTAGGGTATAGTAGGTATATTGTACACACGTGAGAAATAATTCATTTCGCAGTTATTTTGTATTTTTCATTATATAGCGCTTATCACCTTAGTATATTTTAGTTATGAGGTGAAATAAACCAAAGCAGTATCTACACAGTACAATATAAATTTCTAGGGCTTTCATGCATTTTTTTTATTGCTTAGATGGGTGGACGAGCTCACAGCCCACCTGGTGTTAAGTGGTTACTGGAGCCCATAGACCTCTACAACGTAAATGCGCAACCCACCTTGAGATATAAGTTCTAAGGTCTCAAGTATAGTTACCATGGCTGCCCCACCCTTCAAACCGAAACGCATTACTGCTTCACGGCAGAAATAGGCAAGGTGGTGGTACCTACCCGCGCGGACTCACAAGAGGTCCTACCACCTGTAAGTACCATTAGAGCTGGCTTTCAATATCGAGGTGGTGAAAGGGTAGGTATTTGGTTTAAGTCACAATTCGCTTAAACGCGACATTTATCTCTGTAATTAAAGGTCCTTTTTATTTGGCATTAGCATCAACAATTCGATGTTTTTAATTGACTTAACTTCCTTTATGTTTACCACATTCAAATAGCTGAATACGTTTTTTTGTCATGATATTTTTTTCCAAAGTTTAATCTTTGAATGGCTTTCCTGTAAAGTTGCAAAAATGTCGCTTCAACCAAATAGCCTTAGATGACACTAGCTTTCACCGTATTTATATATTTTAAAATTGTATTATACCTACGTCACTGCAAGATGGCGAAGCATCGTAAGACGCGCCAACCTCCCCCTGCCCCCTGCCCCCTCTAAGGCTACGTAACGATCAAAACTACTCTGTCAAGAGTGACACGATTTATTATGAGAAGTAAATGCAAAACAACGCATCCACACTATTCCTAATCTCTACCACAACTCTATTTAGAGATGTACAAAATTAACTCTAGCATGGATTAAATATAAGGCTGATTGGTACAATCGGGTGGTTCGAGAATAGACTTTTTCACATGACAGATTAAAATAAAGTCTAAAAATAAAATTGCAACAACGACTCTCCTATTCTATCCTATCCTTCGAACAGGTATACGTGTTTTATTTGTAACAAAATAAGGCATAAGCAACCCGCAAGCGCAAACAACGCATTCCGTGGTTGATATTTAAACAAAATTAGAATTATAGGTAGGGAAGTTTTTTTATTTATTGCTTATATGTGTGGACGAGCTCACAGCCCACCTGGTGTTAAGTGGTTACTGGAGCCCATACACATCTACAACGTAAATGTGTCACACACCTTGAGATATAAGTTCTAAGGTCTCAGTATAGTCACAACGGCTGCCCCACCCTTCAAACCGAAACGCATTACTGCTTCACGGCAGAAATAGGCGGGGCGGTGGTACCTACCCGTGCGGACTCACAAGAGGTCCTACCACCAGTAAAAGTATGAGACAACTAGTAACATGAGGAATGCCGGTCACATACCTGTTCTCTTCTGGTGAGGCAGACCCTGTGGCGGCAACTAACATTGTTTATTTATACAGCTCATTAGCAAGCAACATTTTATGTTAGAAAAATATGAATGTAATACCAGACAGTTTGGCGCATAATGCAAGAAAATAAAGCATGACTGTAACAACAGATGTTATTGCTTGGGACATTTGTTGGCTTGGGTACATTATCGGCTCCCTAAGCAGCTGTGTAAAGTTTGCTAATTAAAATGTAACTCAAAACGTTATGAATGTCGAACAATAAATTAATTTCACGTATACGTATTTCACGTTAATCCCATCGGTTATCCAAAAGGCACTATTCTCTAATTATGGATTTAGATCCTGAATATTTCTTTTCGTTTAATATCTGTAGTGGTATAGTATAATATATTTTAGTAAATAAGCTCAGATGTGACTCGATGTGAATGTCGTCACGATACATTATGTGATATCAATGTCATTTGAATAATAATAACCACTTACTTAGACCTTTAACATAAGACACATTCCTCCTATTTAAGACAAGTAGCTAGTGGCTTCGTTCAAAACTCGTAAACCTCTACTAGCTGAACTGTTGTGTAATCGTATTCAAATTTTTAAATGTAAATCTTTGGAAGGTTGAAGGTTGAAGGCAGACTTAGAAAGTAAGATACAGCCACTTTGAATGGCCTCCCCCCACAGCTCTTATGTCAATTCGTTCAATAATCACTAAATGGAACGAAATTCCGGAAGTTTTTGAAAAAAAGAACATTGCGTTAATATGGAGCGCATAATTTATGCACCATTTCATATAAAATCAATCTAAAAATTAAATAATTTTCTTCATCAAAGCTTTGATTTTTTAAAGACGCTCTTTTTCATTGTCAAATAATGAACAATTGACATTGACAATATTATAATATTTCTAATCTCATTTAAGTATTCATAAACTACTAAATATTTCATGAAATATTTTAAAATTTTTCGAAAGCAGATTTTACTGTTTTTTTTCAAAAGTTTGTCGTATTTTTATTTAGCATTTTATATAAAACATTATTATATTTTAAGAATGAAGGCATCATGATAGCAATTTAGCTTGTTTTGAAAAAGAATTGTATTTACATATTTTAGGCAATTTTGGTCACAATAGTATTAGATTTTTATATATATTATTTGTGAAGAAAAAACACATAAATATAATATGTGCTCTCGGATACGTATAAATTTGCACACCCTGCTGATTCCTGTTGTGAATTTGATATTTTATTTGAATTAATCATTTGAAACTTACACCTCATATTGTGCGCAGCAGAATTCATGCTGTGGCGACCAGACACGCCTAACTACATACTGTGACTAAAAATTAATATCAACCCTCAAACTCTGATGGCATCCTCCTTGAAATGCCACCAAACATTTTGTTCTAAATTCTAAATATAAACAGTGAAATGACATCCTCTTAGTAATAATTGTAAAATAAAATAAAAAATGTAATGTAGTTTTAACAGTATATATCAAGTTTAAATAGTCTTGGTGCAAAATAAATTAAATATATCTACATATATGTATTTTATGAACCGGATTTAGATGATTTGCTGAATGAAAACATCGAAAAGAGGTGAACAAGTTCATTTTACACACCGAAAAGTGGAGAATTTATAGGAAGGTATCACACTAAACTAAGTAACATATCGACACTTGAAAGGCAAACATGACTAAGTAACAATGACTGCTTTATACATAAATGATAGGCAATAACCATATTCGATGCGCAAAAAAAAAAATTTTCTAGGTCTATTAAAATAATTTCAATCCTACAGCTACTAGCTAGATTCTACTACAGCTAGATTCGTTAAAATATTTTTTTTTTCCAGATATTTCAACTTTAAATTAGTCTACTGTAAAGTTCACGCATTGTCGCTTAGTCACGTTTGCCTTTCAAGCATCGATGTTTATTATGGAGGATGGAGCAGGCTCTTCTATCTAAATTTGGTACAAACTACACAATACTGGATATTGTACATACTGAAATTACGGCTCCTCAGCCGTTCTTTGTGTCAAGTGCTTTTTTTGTGTTTTACATGTACTAAGGATGGATTTTTTTGCATTTTATCTACTACCTTTTCATTTGAAAAGATAATCTTTTGTATTCTAGGACCAAATCCCTAACTTGACGTTCATGCCATAGTACAAGAACCTCAATACTTTTTTCTTGTATAATTGCATCAGCTGTTTAAGATGTTGATTAAATGAAATTAAATATTTTAAATTAATACTAGTAATATTTATTTCTAGTTTGTTCGTTAAATCAAATAAATAATCAAATCATTGAATTTAGTAATTACTACTTATGGTGCCCTTATAGATTTCGATCAACATTATTTAATTAAAGCTAATATGTACCCAGATCTCGTTAATGTGTAACCAAAAAATTATTTCACTTACCTGATAATTATTGTGGTTTAGGTATAAGTATTTCTGTATTAGTTTAGACAAACTACAAAATACTTCTGTTATTGATTTCCGTATGTAATTTTTAAATATGTAGTACGTACCTCTTGTAGCAGTGTCCAATAAGAGCTTAACAACAGTCAGGCCGTGAACTTGTTTGCCGATTTAAAGTAACTAGTGGTCCCCCGGCCCCCAGTAATTGAAATTCGACTATATTAAATAATGTGTTGCAGGCGTTCCAGCGTTTGTTTCTCACAAAGATTAAAAAAGATTGTTTATTTTGAAAGCACAAAAAAATTGTTCAAATGTGTCGGCAAAGGAAATATTGCCCATACAGGCAAATCTTTATGCTGTGGTAGGCATGTGTTAAGGTTAAGTATTATATTTGATAACATTCCTTGAGTTCCCATAAAAATTCTAAATACAGTAAAAACTCTTATTCATACTGTGATCAAAAATCAACATTTCAATTAATTTTTCATTGAGAGTTAGCGGATTCACCAATTAGTAAAAAAATAACGTTCCAATGGCCATTAAATACAACTAAAAAACAAAAGTAGTGCCATCTAGCGAAAACTGCATAAATTACTTGTTTAAAACAAGATTTAGGTCAAGCAAAACTATTTTATAAAATTACTTTAACACAACAATTTGCGATAACGCTTCGCTTCTTTTTATCTTTTTCTATTTTTTCATATGATTATCCCATCAACTTTGATTTCCGCTTATGGTGCTACTTTCGGTGCCCAATTCGGAATCGAACTTTGTTCTTTTTTTGTGTAGGTATGTCTTTTAATTTTAGCGACGTTCTGCAATTAAACTGTTTTAAGTTTAATCGCCACGTTGGTATAGTGGTTAGTGTTGCTAACTACTGTTTCGAGGTGTGAGTTCGGTTCCCGGTTGGAGTAGATATTTTTGTTACAGATATTTTCCGAATTATTGAAGGAAGGTCTAAGGAAGGTCTAGGAAGAAGCTATCAAACCTCGCATTTTTTTAACTCTTTTACCATATCTTTTCCTAATTTATATCATCACTAGTATTAGTATAGACATTGCAGTTGTTAGATGCTTGGGATCGCTTACAATCAGACTGTCAGCTCGTCTAACGAACCTCACAACGCTGAACTCTTAATTATACCAATCAATCCGAATCGGCTTATACATAATATAAAAATTCATTTGTTTTACAATTTCAGGTACTGTGGAGACCAGCCTAAAGACCTTCGCAACCGTCGAATTATGATAGCCGGCGTAATCAATATGTTGGAGGTACCAGACAATGTAAGTTGTTTATGTCCATTTTAAATTGAAATTCATGATGGTTCCATATATATAGTTAACTCTATGAGTTTTGATAGCCACTTAACATTAAGTGGGCTCTCAGCCCGTTGGTAGTAAAATCTTCGTGTACCGTTTTTTCAACTGATAAAAAATATGTGTATCTGTAAATACCAGGGCCGAATCGCGCTAATGGCATTTAAAAAGCTCTGAAATTAAATGAAAGTTCCGAACAACATTCGGACTGTCTGTCCACAGAGTAATACCGACCGCTCGATGGAAGATCTTCCTTTTTTTATGATTGATGGCTTACTGGTGGCCCAGTTTCTTATAAGCTAGCGACTTAAGACTTAGCAGCCTTTACATCACACCGCGCCAGCGCATTATCAATGCGGCTCACCTAGCTACTACGGTTCCCCACACCCCGCATCAACAACATAGCTAGAAGCCAGCCTCGTAACCGCATAGTGCTTCCTGCTACAGCCTTATTACAGTACCTTTAATGTTTCAATACGCGGCCACGTGCAAGAGCTTCCGCGTCGTTGTCGCCACTATAATATATCAAAGATCTTGAATGCATCATTAATTTTAAAGTTCACACATTGCCAAATAAAGAGTATCAAAAATAGCATTAGCCGATGCTAGCTAGATAGCTCAGTATTTATCTATACCTTTACATAGTGCCACGTCAATTTTGGAAGTACTCCAATCTTTATTCAGTATCAAACCAAACCTCATTGAATAAATCTAGTGACGAACTGAGAGTGATTACAGTGAACGTTTAGAGTTTTTTTCTCGATTGTATGCTAGTGTCGTAATTTACGTGAGTTTTTTTTGTTTCGTTCGAAGCACTTAACACGACATTTGTTTGCTTTAATGTGTTGCCATAATAATAACTTCCAGTGTTTCCAATGTATTTATGTGTCGATAAACCGCTTCCAAAATAATTATATTTATTTTTATGGTTTAATTTCGAGTTCTTATTATTATTATTATATTATTTCCATTATTTAAATGAGCTAGTACAACACTCAAATTTTTTTTTTTTTGCATAGGTATGTGGACGAGCTCACAGCCCACCTGATGTTAAGTGGTTACTGGAACCCATAGACATCTACGACGTAAATGCGCCACACACCTTGAGATATAAGTTCTAAGGTCTCAGTATAGTTACAACGGCTGCCCCACCCTTCAAACCGAAACGCATTACTGCTTCACGGCAGAAATAGGCGGGGCGGTGGTACCTACCCGTGCGGACTCACAAAAGGTCCCACCACTAGTAAAATGCCGACAAAAGCCGACGAATAGTGACTTAGTCGTCTGTGAACACGAAAACTTTTCGATATTTAGACCATTAGACAATTAGACATTTAGACAATTAGAAATAATTTAACGACAATAAAAAATCCGAGACTAAACCGTACTTTTAATTATGTATAAGATTTAGAAAACCGCAAAAATTACTCTAGGTTTTAAAATGTTTTCAGAGTATCGTCTTCTTGTCCATTTTTCATACTAGTTGTAGGTAGCCTACAGCTAAGTGTTGTATGTTTCGCACCATCTCTCAAGATGTGGCCTGCGCTCTCGCCGGATCACTACCCTAGGACCTCGAGGCCGAAATCTTGGCTGCGGTGTATCGGCGTAAGGCGCAGGCCTTGAGTCGGGGACGGTCGCCCGGCCCGTCGGCTGTCGGTCGGTGGAAGCGTGCTGCGCGTCATGTAGCATACGCTAAGTGGAGAGAGCGATTGCTGAAGGAACTTGGCCAAACTTCGGCCACCCGCCGGCGCACCCTCGAGGCCCTGGTGCCCGTGCTGGAGGCATGGTCGGATCGGCGTCACGGCGTACTCTCCTTTCACCTTGCGCAGGTCCTCTCGGGACATGGCTGTTTCGGGAGGTACCTGTGGAAGGTCTGCAGGAGAGAGCCACATCCGGGCTGCCACCAGTGCGGGCACCCGGACGATGACGCGCAGCACGCGCTCGAAACGTGCCCGCGTTGGGAGCACTCGCGGCGAGATCTCGTCGCGGTTCTGGGGAGAAACCTCTCCCTGCGGGCTGTCGTCGCCCGCATGTTAGAGGATCAGGGCTCGTGGGAGGCCATGGCCAGGTTTTGTGACCTGGTAATGGCGTCCCGTGAGGCTGAGGAGCATGAAAGGGAGTGGGATCCCTCTTCAGCACCTCAGCGCAGAAGGCGGGATGGCCGGCGCGGGCGTGAAGCTCCCGCTCAGCCCCCGTAGGGACTATCAGGTGGCGGGTGCGGGGGCGCCCGGTACTCGACAGTCGGTCCGGTGGTGGGGCAGTGCAAAGTGGCTCCTGTGCGTCGCCCACGGTGTATCTCCCGAAATGACGTCCTTCGGGATTTTCCCGGAGATGAAATCCCATCTTATCATTAGGACGGGTACCGGCAAAGGCGGACTTTCGGCGCGCACTGCGGTACCGTAGGTCTGGTGTAGCCGGTGTGGTGGAGCTCGATGGGGTTTAGTCGGTAGTCGTTCTGCGGGGCAAGTGCTTCGCGCGCCTTTTTCAAGGCGTAGTCTCTTGTGAGGAATTCGGGGAGGTGGAGGACCTTGGCCCTCCTCGCCCCCTCTTCCTCTCAGGAGGCGCCGGAGTCCGACATAACCCGGTTGGTTACCCCCCCGGACCGGGTATCCGTAAATGGATTCCCCAGCGTTAACACATGTTTGTGGAGGTGGGCAAGAGATTTTACAGATGCCTGAATCTCAGTAACAACAATTTCAAGCTAATTTTGCACAGCTACAAGTTTCGGACCGTCGGTCAATCGAGCAATTTTCAGGCGGAAGACAACTAAGGCAACAAACACATTTGTAATAAACACTGAAACTGACTTCAGTTGTATTAGCGAAAACAGTTACCTACGTCTTAAATGTTTTCAATGAACATTTGTTATGCGATGCTTATGGGTATGCATAGATGAATGTGTCTACTATTTAGTAAAATGTGTTCGAAAAGTTTAATTAGCGTTCAATTTTGGCCTAGGCCATCTGGGTGCTTAGTGCGAGTTTTTAACGTTGTCGATAGCGTAAAGGTTAACACAAATTTGTATGGAGTTAGTACGACTGCCTACGTTTGCCGCCAGGGGCGCTGTTTCAACTGCATACAAATTTGAGTTAACTTTTACGCTATCGAGAACGTTAAAAACTTGCACTAAGCACACTGATGTGATGTTATGCTTGAAAAAGTTGGACTGCGTCATCCATGGGTATTAAGGTCACTTTCGAAATATGCCTACTCAGGCGAAAATTTTGTTTGTTTAAACCATTAAATCTTATCGCGTAAAAGCTAATTACGAACACATTTAACCTTCAGTTTGTAAATACGAGTCGTGCTGTATAACAAATAGTTCGATAAGAGCAACGCTTGTGATTTCGCGTGTAGATCTAAATAAAACTTTTTTTTTGTATGCGATGTTTTCGTCATAGCAAAGTACGGCTTCATTAAAACATAAATGTTTTTGAATACAGTTTACAAAATCCAATCAATGTACATGTTTCGAGGATTTCGCAAATTGTAGATTTTTTTTATATTCTCGATAATATTTGGTTAAATTTCGCGGTTGTATTATTCCGCTCGGAGATTCCGAAGTTTTAAATAAATTAAAAAAGTGGGTAAAGCGATAAATTATCGTTCATTCACAATATTCCCTGGTGATTGTTTCATGTGAAATGGATGTTCGCTAGATATTTACAACCATTACTCGGTATGTATGATTCATATTTTTATTTCACATTTTATTTATTTACTAGCGACCCGCGCTCGCTTCGCTTCGGAAACATTAAAACACACATGAAACAAAAAAATAAAAATAAAAAATAAATAAAAAAAAGTAGCCTATGTTCATCAGGGACAATGTCGGCTTCTAATGGAAAAAGAATTTTTCAAATCGGTCCAGTAGTTTCGGAGCCTATTCGAAACAAACAAACAAACAAATCTTTCCTCTTTATAATATTAGTATAGATATATATATAATATATATATATTAGTATAGATTGCTTAGATCGATGAACGAGTTCATAGTTTACCTGATGTTAAGTGGTACCGAACCATAGCACATCAAGTACGTAAACGTCGCCACCCGCCTTGTCTTAATTTTATGGTACATTGCCATCCCTTCAAACCGAAACGTATTACTGCTTCACTGCAAAAATAGGCAAGATAGTGGTACCTACCCGTGCGGGCTCACAAGACAAACTTCCATCAGTTATATAACATCATCATCATCCATTATTATCCTGCCCTTCTCCCAGTTACCTGGGGTCGGCGCAACATGTTTTCTCGTTCCATACTCTTCTATCATATACAATTTCTTCGCTCACTCCCCTCTTACCCATATCGTCTTTCACGCAATCGATCCATTTTTTCTTAGTTTTACCCCTTCCTCTATATCCTTCCACATTCATAGTTAACATTTTCTTACCAACCTCATTTTCATTTCGTCTCATCACATGTCCATGCCATCCCAAACGCGCACTTCTCAGCTTCTCTGTCACAGGTGCCACTTTCAGACTTCCTCTAACGTATTCATTCCGTATTCTATCCATTCTCGTTACTCCACAAATACATCGCAACATTCGCATATCTGCTGCATGCAATCGCCTTTCATCCGCCACTTTAGTTATATACCTAACATAATAAAAAAAACTTTTAAAAGAGTTTCTTTTAAACAAGTTATTTAAAAAAAAATACGAAATATACGCATCAATATGAGTGTCGATGGCTTGCCTTGATAGATTGCAAATTTAATTAATAAATGTGAATCTGGAATGTATTCAATTTGATCAAGGCTACTTAACATTTCTGCCGTGAAACAGTAATGTGTTCTGATTTAAAGGGTGGGGCAGCCGTTGTATTAGAACTGAGACTTATCATAGAACTCAAGCCTCAAGATGTGTGCCCGCATTTATGTTGTTGATGTCTTTGGGCTCCGGTAACTCCGACTAACACCAGGTGGGCCGTGAGCTCGTTGACACGCTTATGCATTTTCCCCTAACTATTCGCTGGTAGCCAGGGGACTAATCTAGCTACGCGCGGACGGGTATATGAGCTCACGGGCTCAATCTGAGAGAATTTGTTAACACTAGCCCTAGTAAGAGCAGTACCTCGCAGAATCTACCACCGGATCGGAATCGCTACCCATTGAGAAGATCCGGCTTTATGTAATTAGTAATTAGAAGTCGTCCGTAAAACGTGCGAACAAAGAGTTTCTTACTACTCACAAAAAACTGATACCAGCCTACGAAATTCAAACACCGGCATGTTCGCATCGCTTGATACTACAGTACCGAAAACTCTGTTATCCTTTAGATCACATTTGAGATGTTCTAAAAAATAGAGTTAGAGTTCTGTTTATTTAACCTCAGTGAGTATCATAATATTTACAAAATATTAATGACACTAATAAAATTAACGTCGCACAAAATCAGGAAGCTAAAAAGCGCAGTTACCGCGGATAGTTTTAACATAAGATAATAAATAAATACATGATTTAAAGGTCACACAAGCGTTTTTTTTCGTTATTTTATATTATAATACCAATATATCAGAACTGTAATACGATACTGACAAATTATGTACAGTCTGCATTTTAATTAAAGTAATTCTAAGAATACCTACAGACTAAAAAAATAACAAAAGGAAATAATGATATAGGTACATACGCATCTTTTATGAAAAATAGTGTATTTTTTTCCTTGTCGTCACCAATAGCTTTGTATTCCGTACGTGTGTGATACTTTATCCCCAATCGTTATTCGATAACAGGTAATTTTCGGCCGCAGGAAAAAGACTGTGGGATTTCCTATGATTAAAATTTATTAAATAAGCACGTGTTGCAATGTTATTGCTTTTTGAATCTTTCTGTCGTAATGGAAATAATTCGATCATTGATTCATTATAATGAACGAAGAATTCATCCAATGTCAATGATATCTTATAAATTTTTAATATCGAGCGTAGAAGTAAGGAGGATCATCTCAGTGTATTAAAAAGTGTCCCTGAAAGGGAACCAATAAGTATGGCGCCATAGTAGCAGGTGAAAAGAATTTTAAAAATAGCGCCAAATTTTTTTATTAGAATAGGATATTAAATTAAGAAGGAAAGAAACACTTAACCCTTTATCTATACCTACCTATAAATAACATTAGAGTATCTGTTTGTAGTATTGAAATAACCGGTTTTTACTACATGCATATGAATTTATATACGGTACATACACCAAAATATCATTTTTTACAATTTTTGTTTGTCTGTCTGTCTGTTCCGGCTAATCTCTGGAACGGCTGAATCGATTTTGATGAGACTTTCACTAATAAGTAGCTGATGATATAAGGAATAACTTAGGATACATTTTTTAGACTAGCTTCGCCCCGCGGCGTCACCCTCAGTTATTGTCGTACTGCGCGCAACATGGCGGGCTTCGCCTATCAATATTAAAATTTCATGTTTCCGAAGTGAAGCGAGGGCGGGTCGCTAGTTAATAATATAGACACATAACAATATTGTAATCTGGGCTACCAGTTAAAATAATGCGGCATTAAAATGTGGTTCGATGTCGTATCTCAGGCAACACAGGCGGAACTATAAGATCCTACGATTCACTACGAGTTTCGAAAAGCTATTAGTATTGTTCTAAATTACATTTTGCTAACGGATTTCAAAACTACTTGTTAATTATTATATAAAAATGAAATATTTTCTCAGCCTAATTACGTGGTGTTTCTTGTATTAATGTCTCCCCAAGGTCTTGGACGGTGTAAATTGAGGTAGATGTAAATTGATAGATGCAAATTGGTTTTCAACTATGAAAATATACAACTATGTTGGATGACGAAATCTTTTGTCTGAATACTTTCGAAATATAATATGTAAAACTATATTTAAGATCTGTTTCCGTGTAATTTATAATGTAGCGATGGTAAGAGCAAGATAATAAATAACCAGACACATATTTTTTTCAATATATCCTGATTGTGCGTACTTTCATTTCGTTTCACGAAATTTGAGGTTTATACATATTATTATAATATGAACTTCAAGCAAGTTCAAACAATGAGCTAACCATAGATCATAAACTGATATACAACGATCAGTCAAATAATAATAGCTTTGACACGTGGTTTCGTTTGGTTTAATGTAGAAAAACAGAACATTTTTTTCTGGATAAAAGAATCTGGACAAACAAAACTTCCTAATGATCAGTTGAGAAGTTAAGATATGTAAGATTTTAAATAAACAAATCCAATTTTGCATTGACAATATTTTATAGCATCTTACTGCTTATTGGTGTGGGATTCTTAAAAGCTTATAAAAGCGGAATGCCAGCATAGACATTGAATACCATAGCGTATCCTAAGATTTGTGAGATTATTTATTTATTTATTGCTTATATGAGAGGACAAGCTCACGGCCCGGCCCACTTGGTGTTAAGTGGTTATCGGAGCCCATAGACACCTACAACGTAAATGTCGCCACCCACCTTGAGATATGAGTTCTAAGGTCTCAGTATGGTTACAACGGCTGCCCCACCCATAGATTATACACTTAATATATTAGAGATAGATGCGCAACTCTCGTTTTTATT
Organism: Bombyx mandarina; assembly: GCF_030267445.1. Classification (NCBI taxonomy): domain Eukaryota; kingdom Metazoa; phylum Arthropoda; class Insecta; order Lepidoptera; family Bombycidae; genus Bombyx; species Bombyx mandarina. Next base: position 5,122,207 of record NC_143222.1, on the reverse strand, counting down.
TTTGCTTTAGTTAAAGCCCGGTCCAGCAGGCGTCGCTACGGTCGATTATTAGTCTCCCTACCCCCCACCAGGTGGCTTTTTTAGTAATTTTAATATTTTTAATAACTCTCTTTATGAAAAAATCTTATCGTTTAGAATCGCTGGAATTCCCGGTAGTACTTATGAGATATTAAGGAATGTTTGATTGTGTTCAGCATTCTAATCGATAAGATCTTTTCATACAGAGAGAAAACAGTTTTTTAAAATAAAAAGCTGTAATTCTCTGTAAGCTATTTAATTTCCCTATATTACAAACAATTTTCGGTTAAAAGATTGTATGAACGTACAATTGTATAAAACTTCGAATAACAATAACTCCTCTAGATTAATCCTACTAGCGTACTTATTAACATTAAATCGAAAGTTATCTAAAAGTTAATTAAGTCTAGATAATCAAATCATTCAATGTCAATTAAGTCATTTGTGCGAAATATAAACATGTCAGCTTTCCATTATAAACATAGTAGACAATTTGAATTAAATTTAATAAATTTGTTTCTTAATGATAGCAGTTCTTGCTTAAAGTTGATCGTGACAGATCATGACCTTGTATGAAAATATTACATCTATAAATACTACCTATGCTTCGTCATACAATAATTGTCATTTAAACTAGCATTGTAGAGATAATACACACACTAAAGTGAATACTAAATTATTCTTAGCATTCTTATAAACATTTAGAAATTTAAGAAACGATCAACCCACAATCATGTTCATAACATGTGACATTTTGTTCTGCACAAACGTTTTGTTACATGATTTGAAAAACAAAAAAAAAACAAAAAATGTTTAAAAAATGTAATGATGATTTAAAGTACTCTTAAATATTGATAGTTTGTACTTAATGACACTTATAGTAATCTTAGACATGATTACAATAGTTATACTTTTATTCTTTAACTAAATTATTTCTATTCTGACGTTTCTGATGCTTTAGCTTTGGTAATACTAGATGAAACAAACAGCAGATTGAAACAAAATCATCTTAAAGTTAATTACATTCATTACAAACCATTAGTTTGCATTTTGTTACAAAAGAAACTGATGTTCGTTACATGCAAATGAATTATAAACATACACATGCAAACATAAAATGTAAATTTATCTTTTAATCCAAATTAAATGTACATTAATATTACATCTAAATAATAGAAAGGGTCTCGAAAATTTTTATTGCACTCAACAGCAGACGAGCACACAACCCGGCTCATGATAAGTGGTCACCAGTGCTTATAAACTTCAGCAGTGTCATAGGGGTTGCTGTCTATCACTTAAGTTTTAATAAATTATTAATATACTCAGTCACAAGCATATTGATTTCACATAATGAAAATGTAAGAAACATAATCATGTTTGGGCATTTTCATTTATATCTGCTCATACAGAAAACACAAGTTAGCAAATATATTCCACAGTTAATCTAAATAATTGCAAATAATGCTTTTGAAGATCGTTGACTTTTGATCATTAATTAAAATCATCTTCTCGTAGAATTTACAAAAGCTCATTTACAAAAATTTATATCAGTATTTTCATATATTACTAACTTACTAATTACAACTATTCAAACGTAATAGTATAACTATAAGAACTAAACAACCTATTTTAAAACAAAATTGGCATCAATTTAGTTCTTATGAACTATTTCATCTATTAATTTATAAATTATAAACATATTTAAAAAAATTAAGATCCCTTGTGAGTTCACATTCCTTGCTGAATCAGTTTCTCTTCTGAAACGGAGAAACAAAGTATCTTAAGTACGTAACAAATATTGAAAAAATACGACCATGAAAAATTTAGTGTTAATGTAATCATACTTACAAATTAATATATTACATAACACGTTCTGGTTCAAATATAGTGCATCAATCTTTTCATGTTTCAGACATTTTAGTGCTCCTTATAATTTTTCCATAAAATTTTGTCATTATCAAACCTTTGTCTACAAAAATAAAAACATTATTTTATATTGGGTAGAAGGATGAACGTGGTCACAGGCCACTTGGTGTAACTTGGTTATCAAACACCAGGAAACAAAATGTGAATGCCATCATCTAACTTTGGATGTGAGATCAATTGTGCTGTATTTTATTTAAACAGGAAAGCATGACTGATTGATCATTCCAAAAAACTAGTTCGGGCCCACTTGACAATAAGCATATAATACGCTGAGTTGCAAAACATAAATACTTCCACCCACTCGAGACAATTTTATTATCTGAGTTGTGTGTGTGATAGTACGAGACTTAACACCGACTGTTTTAATCAAACTTAACATATATGATAGCTAGGCAGCAGAAATAGGAAGGACCATTAGTTGGTGCTAATTCATTTAATTATATTATGAATAATAATTCTGTTAGCAAATAATATACCGGGAAAATAGTGTAAACTCACCGTTATCAAGGCATCCGAAATAGCATTTCATTTTCGATCTTCGAGGCATGCTGATTTTTAATAATAAACTTTCTGTAAGAAACGAAAATAGTTACACAGGCTTACGAAACGCTAACGAAGAAAAAAGTATTGGAACCAAGTTATGTCTAAAGAGAATTCAAAACAGAGTTTCTCAATGTCTAATCGTCTAATATTCTCATAAAGCTAAAAGATGCTCTAAATTAATACTACAACGTAAAATAACTCACACCAAGACCAAAAAAAAACGATTTAAAAAATTAAATCATTACGACATTTTGAAAACTTTTTTTTTTTTTTTTGAGATTGTTTTACGGCCCTGGAATTTTGAAAACTTCAAAGCAGTGTTTCCACTTAAGTTTTTTTTAACACATTTTACCCTAGTTTCTTTTGAATTTATCCCTAAAATTTCCTAGACAACTTTCATAAATCCTTTATATAGAAAGCATAAATAAAATACAGAAAATAAACCACAGCATATTATTTAATGTAGGTATATATAATATAAACGCCCCCAGAAGATCATAGATCTATAGGATTAGAATTTTCAAGGAAGTTGACGCATTTCTTTTATATTCTTTTGCTGCACGCAACCTAACACTGTTCGGTTCTAAAATTGAGCAATTGTTTGCTGGCAAAGTTGGGAACTTTCTATGAAGCAAGCCGTTCAGGGTTTCATTAGAAAGCCTGTTTCTTTTGTCAGTTTTTACATTTGAGAACACTGAATAATCTTTCCACCTCAGTCTTTGAAGAAGGAACTGCTAGCAAAAGTGAAATGACAATTACAAGGTTTTCGTAAATGAAATTACCATGATAATCTTTCATGGTACATGAAGTACCTGTATATTACAATACAAGTAAGTTCTGGTGACATCAACGAAAATAGGTAAATAAAAGTTTGGCGGATTATACTTATTGGGATTCTGGGGAATCCCTAAGAAAAAAGCAGTGGCTTAATCTATGATTTACTTTACTAGAGGGTTACTGTTGAATCAAACCTTCTTAATAGTTTTTATACACAACTCTGTTTTATTCTTTTACTTGTCAACTCGACTTAATGTCATTCTCTCTCCATAAAATAAAATGTTCATTGTTTTACTTTAAAAACCGTTTATTTTAAAATTCACAACAGTTACTAGTATAGGCTTTGCTTTTTATATTTTTTAAATTGTCTTTATCATCCAAAATATCAGCTATTTTTCCCTAAAAAAGGGAGAATTCCCTAAAAATGGAAGCACTGCTTCAAAGTACGCTAACCTTTTTTATTGAGTCAGAACTCGTATCTGCCATCTAGTGAGTTTATTAGTTCATTAAGGCCAAAACGTTTCAAAAATGACCTCGCCGGTTCCTAAAGATGACGCTAGTTGTATGTTATTTTCCTTTGTATGGGAGTTGCACCCCCCTGGCCCCACCCTTCAGACCGAAACGCGTTACTGCTTCACGCCAGAAATAAGCAGGGTGATGGTACGTACCTGTACGGACTCACAAGACGTGCTACTACCAGATTTTGAAAGATGCTTCACGATCCTGACGTATTGTAAGGCAGTTCGGTATTTGCACGACGTGTTCTATTTGTTTATGCTCGTTATTTCTGTCACGAACCAATCACGCTTTTAGAGTGTGGATTTCTTGTTAGACTAATGAAATCAAAGATACCTAGGTTTTCATGTTTATAGGTGGGTGTTGGCAGTCAATTTGTGGCATTTATTGGGTCAAGTTGACCGTGAACCGATAAAAACAATAGGATCAATATTTTACAAAAAAAACATTCAATATCCAAGAATGCACAAAACAGATAGATAAGACAATGATTTTGGTGTGTATAACGACAGTTAATAATTATGGATTGCTATTTAGAATTTATAATAAATGAGTCGTCTATTATCAAAGGTGGCAATCTGTGCATTTGGACAAAAAAAATTTATTGATATGTCAATACAGATTGATTTGAATATAATCGTCTCCTTCAAAGAATACGGTTCAAAACCTGCATTAAATAAAGGTTAATAGTTAACCTGTTATTTATCTAAGATGTCGTTCCGAAGAGTTTTGTGACTGCCAATGGAATACAAAGTCAATAATTCGTTTTTCTGATTTACCAATCATTGTTCAAAAGTCAGATTGCCGGCTTTGATAATAGTCGACTCAAATATAACCTCTCGTCTGTTGAGCTTAGTTTCGTATTTATCCTCAGATTTAATGACACATTGTCATAGCATTAGAATTATTTTATTTTTCAAATTATGTGAACATATGTTTGTCACGACATGTTTATTTTGATCTACACGTTAATTACCGTATTAATTATTTCTAGCGTAGGTAATAAATAAACATCGGCGCTTGTTACTGTGTTTTTAATCTGCTAAAGGTTTTTTTTCTTAAATGTTTAATTAATTAATTAATTTAATTGTTAACGCTAATTTATGTAGAAATCATTGAATTTTTATTATTTATTTTATTAACTTAAACAATTAAATTAATCTATATATTAATACGTGAACCAAAAACTTTGTATCCCTTTTAACGAAAATTGCGCGGACGGAGGAGTATGAAATTTTCCACGCTTATAGAGAATATAGAGAAGAAGTGCACAATGCTAATATTTTTTTTAAAATAATGCATAAAAGTTACATTAAATCAATAAAGAAAAACTTACACACACTACATACCATGTATTTGACGCACACACGCATGCATAGGTACTATTTATTGTCAAACTTTTGTTCTTGGCGTCTGTTGTCAAATTGAGAATAGATTAAATATTGTTTGCCTTTTTTAATATTTTTTATAGTGTAGTCTTGGCGAAATTTGTGATTATAGAAGTATAAAATACAATCATAATAGTATACAAACTTACAATTCTAATTAATTATAGATTTAATTAATTAATTATGGATGAGGAGAGCAGCAGACCGGGCTCAGTGGTGTAGATTGGGAGAGGCCTATGTCCAGCAGTGGACGACTGTGGGCTGTTGATGATGATGATGATGATGATGAATTTCGACTACAGCGGGACCTCTACTTAAAACTAATAACCAAAAACACTAGCTCTTTTGACAATTCACTATCTATTCGTTGGTTATAAGCTAATGGTGGAAACTTGTTTTGTTCTTATGATACAAGTTTTATTTAAATAAAATTGAAATAAAACTTATTTTACAACATACTCCACTTATTCAGTAAACATATGGCGATTTAAGGCTTTTCTAACATCAGATTTTTTAATTGCCCCTATGTTGCATAATAATAATTAATTATCTTTTACCCCATCATACTATTTTGGGCGTATTATAAACCAGCACCTGTATATAGTCCTGCTTATTTCAGTAGTGAAGGCTTCATTTATTCAAGTTTGGTGGGTAGGACAACCGCATATCAAAACACAAGTTCACCTTCACCTTGTCTCATAGTGAGCGGAGGATTTCCGTTTACACTATCTGTAAGCTCCAGCCATCACATAACCCTTACGTGTAGATTACAGCTAGTGTAGATATAATTGCAAATAAACAGCGATAAAATTAAAATACTTCAAAATAAATATATAGATCACCTGCATTTTACTTTGAGGCACTTTGGGAGTCGAAGCTATTCTTTTTGGGTCGGTAGCCGAAGCTCTTGCGAGACCCGCGTCGAGGGTATGTGAGACTACAGAAATCACCAACAAAACGACTTTCCAGCACTCTCGTCCGTGCGTCCAAGCCCACACGGCACAGAACCAGGACTAAGTAGGAAGAGCGACTGCCGTCAAAACTACAACCGAACGCGGCCAGATATGGTGTAGAACTCGACCTAACTAAATATAGCCCGTTGCTCTTTAATTGGTCATTTGACCTACCACAACAGTTTATTTAAGTACGAGTATTTGTATCTATAAATATTATGTATGTTATATATACACATATGTTTAAGTAATATCCCTATCACACAGGTTCATCTCTGCACCCCCCCTAAGGTAGAGTGTCAGAGAATGCCTATGGCATTAAGTCCACCTTTATACTTTCTAGTATACAAAGTTATATATAAAAAAAAAACAGCAACCGATTAAGGTAAAAAGATAGCAACTACACAACCCTACTTTTTTAACCCATTTTTTGGCAGTTGTTACTATTTACAGATGTTAGGAGTAACTAGTGGGCCCAGAGATATTTTTAAGGCCTTACCCACCAAACGATTTCTTTAGCACTCTCGCACCCTTTAACCCTTTGCGCTACCGCAAATATACTGTGAAATGTGAATCGAATATACATGGTTTTGCGCCCAGTGAGTAGTAACAATCTAAAAACAGTTTACAAAGCATGATTGTTTAAAACGTCGATCGTTCACAAACCGAGTCAGTTGCCATTTTCCGCCTGACGCGTTATCACGGAAACTCATCATTAGCGAAATGATAGATTTCCCGCGTCCGTGATTTTTTTTAAACGATTATCTATGGTTTTTTTTTTGGTGAACAAGCAAAATAATCCGCGAAGAAAACTATAAAAGGAAAAGTATTAGAACATGTTTTGTGACAGTGATTTTGAGAAAAAAATGCAGAAAGTTTGTTCACAATTTATTACAGGCATTATATTAGTATTAATTAGTGTGTTTCTCATTAATATAATTACTTTGTTTTAGATTTTGCACATTGTTTTTTGTTATTATCACTCGTAGCTCGTTTCACACTTTCAACTTTTGATTTAAAAATTTTTTTCTAATATACTTAACCTCAGAACCTACCTAGTGTTAAGCATTTACCTGGGCCAATTAAAATTCCATCTCATAAGAGTTTCGGACTCTTTATACATATTTAGTTTGAAAAATGATTTCCATTGTCCGAATTGGGTTCTAGCAAGATTCGGATTTGATTTTTTTTTTCATTTATTTAGATGATGACAAGGAAGACGCTGTAAATGCTTACCGAAGCCCAAAGGAAATTGAAATTGAAAATTTCTTTAAATTAGGAGCTAAAAAACCTTAAAAGGCCTAGTTAAACTGAAATATCTTTTATATCGTTCTTCCGACAAAACGTATAATTACTTTATTTAAGAGAATAGGTATTACGGTAGTATATATCTGTGTGTGTTTATAAAATTACCTACTACCATGTGTCAGAGAGGCAGGGTCCGCAAACTCCTTGCTAAAAAGGTACACAATTTTTTTTTATTGCCTTTGTAGGCAGACGAGCATACGGCCCACCTGATGGTGAGTGGTTACCGTCGCCCATGGACTTCAGCAATGCCAAGGGCAGAGCCAAGCCGCTGCCTACCGCTTAATACTCTCCACAAGCCTCGTTTGAAGAAGGACATGTCATAGCGCTCGGGAAACACCGTGGAGGGGAGCTCATTCCATAGCCGGATGGTACGTGGCAAAAAATATCTCTGGAAACGCACTGTGGATGACCGCAGTGGCTCCAGGTAGTATGGATGAACTCTACTCCGGTGGCGGGCGGTGCGATAGTAAAACGAGACGTTGGTATCATCTCGAACAATTCCTCAGAGCACTCCCCATGGAATTATTTGAAAAAAAAAATATATTTACAATCGCTGTTCGTAGGTCTCAACTACGTACGGTACATGTCAACTTTACTTAAATTAAGTAGTAGTAGTTTTATTTTTCCAAATGGAAAGGCAAAGGTGTCGTACCATACGACCTAATCTTTTATATATATTTTTTTATTTTATGAAATATGATACTATGAAATGAAATGAAGTTGATTAATAATATGAAACATGACATGATATGAATTGAAATGAGATGAGATGATATAATATAGGATACTTTTATGCAAAATGATAATATGAAGTGAAATGAAATGAAGATGATTAATTTGAGACATCAATCAACTGGGATGAAATTAAATGAAATGGGATGAGATGATATGGGATGAAATATAATCTCAGTAAAATGGTGGTCATTAACTGAGATTTTTTCAGTGGACTTTTTGGAGGATCCCGAGAAGTTACGTCCAGCGGCTTTGTTTCATTTTCCCACATTTGTACACTGTCACAGATATTAAACAGTTAATAAACCACCGTTATTACACATTTAAACCTGAAGAAACACTAAATAGACAAAATAAAACAAATCACACAACTTCACTCCTCGCGTTCCCGCCAAAAAGTCTTACTTAATTTAATGGATATAATAGAGTAATCCGGCTGTCTTACTCATAGACAAAATCACAGATAATTAATTCATCTTAAATAAAATATTATTAAATTACAGTTACAAAACGTATCAAGGTTACATTTAATTTACAACTCATAAAAACGTTACTCATACATGTGTACATTCTAATCAGATATTTTACTACATATAAGTAATACTCGGGCACCTATACGTAGTATATAAGTACGTATTTGCCGAACATAAATAAAAAAAATCTAAAATATGAAAAAACAACATTACAGCAACAACAAAATAAACAAAACAAAAAAATGAAACCAATAGTAGTAAGCCTTCTTAAAAAACCATTAAAACAAGAGAAACGTTGTTCGTTGTTGGTTTTTTTAAAAGTTCCGGCTTGTTTATTTCCATATACAAACGTTTTTGTTGGATTCGTTAAATTATGAAAAAACCGTGTTAACAATATGCCATTTACAGAAGCAGTCACTGCACGTCTCGTCAATGTTCCTAACAATCTTCTTACGTTATTTAATTAACATCAGTGATGTGTGAGTTTTCAGTACACTGGAACTTTGATAACGCGTGTAAATAAACTAAGATGTTTATGCATGAACAAAACCATTATAAGGAGGTGACTTTGAGGTTATGACGTTAAACGTTATTAATATTATTAAGCCGTTAATACTCATTGATACTAACGGGTTCAGCGTCCATTTTAATATTTGAAATGTTTTCATTTATGTTTCTTGCAAAATATACCTACGTAATACATTTTCCTTTATGAATGCTAGGTAAAGTTTCGTTTGTAAATAAGAAAATTAAAAGACAAAATATATCATTAAAAAACTCATCTTGAAATATTTACGTTCGTAGATAGAAAAGGTCAAGTTGATAAAGCATGTTATAAAAAAAAAACGTGAAATTCCTTTACAATATAGAACACTATTTGTTAGACACAGTTTTAGAAATTATTTTTGAACATAGAAATACTATTTGTCAGACACTATTTTAAGTAATTGAAAAAATCGCCTAGATATCAAAACTTATTATTACTCTTACTTATCAGACCGTACACATCAACTTTAGTAGTTAAAAATATACCTACTTTATACCTACACTTAGTGTTTGATACCAAAAAAGGATTGTCAGCAATACTGGTAAATACTTCCCAACACGAATATTGTTAGTCTGTACGGTCTTATATTTACATTTAAATAAATCTCTTAAATTTTATATCGATTTTTAAAGATTGCGTTTTGAAGCGTGCGTCAGTTAGCGACCTCTCAAGAGTTTGTGGTACCAACTATGGTTTTGTTGCAGTGAAATGATACCACTAATTACAATTTTATATTTAATTAAATAGCGATCAAATACAAATGTTAATAGCGAAGCACCAGCGTATGTTTTGTCTCGAACTCAACCGAATGACCACCTTTTGCGAGTACCGACGAATATTATATAAAGTGCGATGCTCCAGCGCAGGGCCGTACTCAGCGCAGGGCCGCACTCAGACTCGCTACAGCACTCCCCTCCGAGATCGCTACGGCGATCGAAGTTCTGCTCTAGCTAACCCTGGTAGTAGTCCGGGAATCGCACTCGTCTTCCACTTCTTGTCTTCTTCTCGGACTCTGGTGCAGGTGACAAAGTGGCTGCTGGGGATGGAGTAGGAGGTGTATCTGCAACATTTATAGCTTCTCGAGTTATAAAAACTGGCTTCAGCCGATCTAATGAAAAATTGACCTTTCTACCGTGGACTTCAACCTTAAAAAATTTTTCGTAACGTTTCAACACTTTGTGTGGACCAGAATAGGGCGCTTCAAGGGGTCTGCGAACATGGTCCTGTCTCACGAAGACATGGGTAGAAGTTTGCAGATCTCTTGGTACGTAAAATGGTCCTTTTCTATGCCATGCCGCTGGTGTAGGTGTAAGGCTAGACATCTGTTTAGCTAGACGTACCGCGAAGGAAGTAACATCACTGGTAGTGTGATCTTCGTATGGAAAGAGAAATTGCCCTGGTAAGCGTAAAGGTTCCCCATACACCAGCTCGGCAGCAGAAGATTGAATGTCTTCCTTCCAAGAAGTACGGATGCCGAGCAGCACCAGTGGTAAAGCTTCGGTCCATTGGCTAGTACTGTGGCACATTATTGCTGCCTTCAGCTGGCGATGGAGTCTCTCAATCATCCCGTTAGAGCTAGGATGGTAAGATGTCGTACGGAAATGCCTGGCTCCCACCATGGACGTGATGGACTTGAAGAGAGCTGATTCGAACTGCCGACCCTGGTCGGTGGTAACTTGAGTGGGACAGCCGAACCTTGATATCCATCCTGATACGAGAGCAGTTGCGCAAGCTTCAGCAGTGATCTCCATCATCGGTATTGCCTCAGGCCATCGCGTAAAGCGGTCGATGACGGTAAGGCAATATCTGTAATTAGCAGAAGGGGTTAGTGGTCCTACAATGTCGAGATGGATACAGGAGAATCTCGACGTGGTCAAAGGAAAACGGGAAAGTGGGGCTGTTGTGTGACGGGTAACTTTGCATCGCTGGCAGTGCAAGCAATTCCTCGACCAATCTCTGCAGTCGCGACGTATTCCAGGCCATACAAATCGTTCGGTCACAAGTCGGACTGTAGCAGCACCACCTGGATGGCTAAGACAGTGCAGTGAGTCGAAAACTTGCTTCCGAAAATCAGGTGTGACGTAGGGTCTTGGCGGTTGCACTGACATGTCACAGTACAGTTCCGTGTGTGATCCAGCTGGAGCTATCTTCCGTAGCTTTAGTGACGATCCCTTGCTGAGTAGGTTTTGTAGTTCGGGATCTGATTCCTGTGAGAGGGCTAACTGATGGAAGTCAATGGCTTGTACCTCCTCTATACGTGACAACGTGTCTGCCACAATATTCTGCGTACCAGGTATGTACCTTATATCAGTGGTGAACTGTGCGATAAAATCAAAATACCTGTACTGTCTTGGAGAACAATTATCTTTTGACCTAGAGAAAGCGTAAACGAGTGGTCGGTGGTCGGTGTATATACTAAAGTTTCTAGCTTCTACCATATGCCTAAAATATTTAATTGCTTCGTATATCGCTAGTAACTCCCTGTCATATGGACTGTACTTCCTCTGACTCGGACTTAATTTTTTGGAGAAGAACCCGAGTGGTTCCCATTGGTCTTGTACACGCTGTTGCAAAGTCGCTCCAATAGATACGTCAGATGCGTCAGTAACTATAGACAACTCAGCTTGCATATTGGGATGTACCAGAAGTGTAGCCTTGGATAATGCTCTTTTGCATTCTTCGAAGGCTTCCAGCTGTAGTGGGGTCATGTGGACAGGCTGTGACCCTTTTACCTTCTCTCCTGCCAACATACTGTGTAGAGGTGCTTCAATAGTCGCTGCATCAGGAATGAACCTTCTATAGAAATTCAACATACCGAGAAACCTTCGGAGCTCCTTCACTGTTCGTGGTACAGGAAATTCCTGGATAACCCGGACTTTCTCTTGAAGAGGACGTGTACCTTCAGCAGAAACATGATATCCAAGGAAACTGACTTCATTTCTACCCCAAGAACATTTGGCTGGGTTGATTAGAACGCCATATTCCTTAAGTCTGGCAAGTACCTGTCGCACATGGGTCATGTGAAGATCACGTGACTCGGAAAAAATTAACAAATCGTCCATGAACCCATAGCAGAAGTCATTTAAGCCTGTGAGCACTTCATCAATAAACCGCTGAAAAGTTTGAGCTGCGTTTCTTAGACCAAATGTCATGTACGGGAACTCAAACATGCCAAAGGGTGTGGTGATCGCTGTCTTGGGTATGTCAGAGGGATTTACGGGAATCTGATTATAAGCTTTAATAAGATCAATTTTTGAAAAGATAGTACATCCAGAAAGCTGCTGACTAAAGTCCTGAATGTGGCGTACAGGATATTGATCGGGCACGGTACGAGCATTTAGTGCACGGTAATCACCACAAGGTCTCCAGCCATCATCCTTCTTTTTGACCAAGTGCAGCGGTGAGGACCATGGGCTTGACGAACGCCTTGCCGTGCCACATGCTAGCATGTCGTCAAATTCTTTCTTGGCGTGTCGCAAGCGTTCGGGATCCAACCGTCTAGGTCTACTCGTAACTGGTGGTCCAGACGTAGTTTTAATAAAGTGCATAGTGTTATGCTTAGGTGTACTTACAGTACCCGCAGGTCGTGTAACTTCTGGGAACTCACGTAGAAGCTGGTGAAATACTGAATCACCAGAAATTGTCTTGACTGATGCCACGCTATCCGGAACTTTTTGATGTGATGCTGGCACAGCTAGTGAAGTAGTCCCATCTATAATTCTGTGATTACGGCAGTCAATTAGCAGGTTGTAAAAATTAAAAAAATCAATACCAATAATTGGCTTTGCAATGTCTGCAATGGTAAATTTCCAAGAGAAAGCACGGCGCAGTCCCAAATCTAATGTTATATGTATCTGTCCATAGGTATGTATTACTGAACCATTTGCGGCAGTTAAGCTATACTTGGCTTGCGTACAGGGTGTTCTCATAGCTGATCTAGGATACACACACAGGTCCGACCCTGTATCAACCAAAAATTGTATTTTAGAATGTCGGTCAGATATGAAAAGTCGGCCTGAATTAGTTGGACAGTCATAGGCCGCTACTTCCGGCTGTCCATGGAGTTTTCCGACTGCCATTGACATGGCTTCCGGCATTTTGTTGCTCGACCAGAGAAATTAAAATGGTACCAACAATGAGGGTGGTTTTCAGGTGGCTGACGTAATCGTGACCGTGACCTAGACCTATCCCTTTTCTGCCTACTCCGTGACCGTTGGCGTGCATGATGATAACCACGGTTCATGTTTGTAGTGAGCAATGCTACCTGCTTTGTTAATTCACTAATCTGGTTGGCCATAGTCTCAATAATTGTTGTGGGCATACCTTGAGTTGAAGTAGGTGCGGAGCGGGCTGTACTCGCTACCTGGTATGGTGCAGAGGGTGCAAGTTCGTGTATTTTATCCGCCAGGTCTGCTAACTTATCGAGTGGAAGATCCGACTGGGAAGCTACAATAGTCTGTATATTACTCGGCAATCGACTCGACCACAACGTTTTCACGAAATCGTCCGGCACTGAAGGTCCTGCCAGGTTACTCAAATGTCTCAAAAACTGAGACGGTTTGCGGTCCCCTAACTCTTCATGCATTAATAATTGTTTTACCTTCCGTTCTTGAGATGCAGATAACCGTTTAATTAATTCCGTTTTCAGTTTGTTATATTTTTCTTCGGTCGGAGGGTTGGTTATAATATCTTTTACCTCCGATATGTGTCTGTGCTCCAAAACGGCGATGACGGAATAAAACTTTGTGGAGTCCGTTTTGATATTCGCCAACACGAATTGGCCCTCCACCTGCGCGAACCATAGCTCTGGTTCCTCTGGCCAAAACGGGGGTGGACGGAAACCGATTCTCGACGTTTCTAGCGAGGCAGCATATGAGGTACCCTCCGTGTCCAAAAATTCGTCCGGCATCGCTGCTGGCTGCTTTCTTTGTTGTGGCTCCATGTTCCGTGTTCGTATTCGGCGTCACCAATTGTGGTACCAACTATGGTTTTGTTGCAGTGAAATGATACCACTAATTACAATTTTATATTTAATTAAATAGCGATCAAATACAAATGTTAATAGCGAAGCACCAGCGTATGTTTTGTCTCGAACTCAACCGAATGACCACCTTTTGCGAGTACCGACGAATATTATATAAAGTGCGATGCTCCAGCGCAGGGCCGTACTCAGCGCAGGGCCGCACTCAGACTCGCTACAAGTTCAACGGCGGTTAAACTTTTTGGCGGGAACGCGAGGAGTGAAGTTATGTGATTTCTTTTATTTTGTCCGCTTAGTGTTTATTCAGGTTTAAATGCGTAATAACGGTGCTTTATTAACTGTTTAGTATTTGTGAAAGTGCACAAATGTTGGAAAATAAAATAAAATAAAGCCGTTTATACGTAACTTCTAGGTATCCTCCAAAAAGTCCAACTGAAAAAGTCTCAGTAAATGACCACCATTTTACTCAGATTGTATTTCATCCCATATCATCTCATCTCATTTCATTTCATGCAATGTTTCATATTAATCAACTTCATTTCATTTCACTTCATATTATCATTTTTCATATTATTTTATATATACATTGAATCGTATGAAACCTTCGCCTTTCCAGTTGGAAAAATAAAACTATACTCAACGGCGGTTATAGTACTTATATAACTGCCCTTTATTATATCTGTAGCCTGAATCAAAAAGGGCCATAGTATGTTTTCATAGATTATACACTTCATATATGTATGTTTTTGTATGAAATCAGATTACAGTGCCAGTTTATTGAAAAAGTATACATTTTTTTGGGCTGAAACGGCCTTAGTTTATCAAAAATCACTTTTTTTTGTCACACTACGTTATAAAATGTAATTAATAACTGTTTTTCATAGCTCTTTGATCAAATACTTAATACTAAAACTACATATTATAGATATTGAGTCTATTAGCATCAGCAACTGATATAGGTATGCGGTACGAGAATGCTCATTGACAACTTTATACAAATGGACTATTTTAAAACGCGTAGGTACTCCTACGGAAATGCTTCAGCATAAACAGTAAAAATTACACATATTAAACGCATTGTGATTGCAACGAGCATTAATTGCTTCATACATACTGGTGACATAGCGTGTGTGTGTGACATTATATACTCATAGATGTACCTATTATTGTGTTCGTATTCATGTAAATAGGCACAGTGAATCACAGTGCTTTTCACATTGCATAGAAGTTAGACTGTAGTTTTTAAAAAAAGGGAACAAGGGCAATTAAAAAAAAGGTACAATTTAGAGGCGATGTTAGTTTAATGTCTCATTTTCAAACTTGATGACAGTATAGATGTTTCTTACGTTTTTTTCTGTGATATTTTAAAAAATATGTTAAAATTAATGTATTTATATTTGGTGTTTCAAAAATATAAGAAAAGAACGAGTGTGTAGTACAAACATCGCGCTGTTTCTGTCACATGTTATAATTTTAATGGAGGTGACGTCATAAAATGCTATAATACATGTATCTTACCTCGTTCACTAGATTTGAAAAGTCTCAAAGTAATTAAGCTACTTTGCGACATGTGACATTTTTATAATGGCACTGATAAGATGGTCTGTGAGTTGTAGTAATTGAATTTTGAAGTGAAAACTTCTTTAGAATCGTTGTGATTTCAAACCGGATGCAACGGAAAAAACGACAGGTAAGAGACACAAATACAAAAATGTGTAGGATGAAGCCAGCAAAGAATGAGACAGAAATATACATACTATTTAATACAGCGCCATCTGTGAGATTTTTGAAGTGAAAACTTCTTTAGAATCGTTGTGATTTCAAACCGGATGCAACGGAAAAAACGACAGGTAAGAGACACAAATACAAAAATGTGTAGGATGAAGCCAGCAAAGAATGAGACAGAAATATACATACTATTTAATACAGCGCCATCTGTGAGATTTTTTAATACTAACGTGTGTATGAAAGCTCTTGTAGTGAATTTTAATTTAGGATTATACGTGAAATTAAAATATCAATTCACAGAGGGCGCTACCTTACAATTATTTACTAATGACAAAATTTTACATATACTTAAGACGTTTAGGATAATTGTATTTTAATTTTGGAAGGTTTCACTTCTACCACGTGTGAATTGCACACATTTTGTTTTTTTAATGTATGATGGCTCTCGTTCATTTTGTTGGGGCCGATGGCCTCGCTAACCACCTAATAGCGTAGAAAGCGTCATAGAAATACAACCCTAATAAGAGTCTAACGTGATAATTTTGTTAATCAATTATTCACTTTCATCATTTACGTTCCACCAGACTAAACTGAACTGTGTTTAGTTTGACTCTATTAAATGTCTATCAACGATTATTATTATTCGAATCTCTCATCTTGTTACATGTTGCAGTTCTAGTAGCAAGAGGTTTTAATTCCATTCGGAGCTACGGTAGGCAATACAGTACTTTGCATTATACTGTGTGCTTAGTGCGAGTTTTTTTAACGTTCTCGATAGCGTAAGAGTTAACTCAAATTTGTATGGTTTTTTTATTGCTTAGATGGGTGAACGAGCTCACAGTCCTCCTAGTGCTAAGCGGTTACTGGAGCCCATAGACATCTACAACGTAAATGCGCCACCCACCTTGAGATATAAGTTCTAACGTCTCAAGTATAGTTATAACCGCTGCCCCAACCTTCAAACCGAAATGCATTACTGCTTCACGGAAAAAATAGGCTGGGTGGTGGTACCTACCCGTGCGGACTCACAGGAGGTCCTACTACCAGTAATTACGCAAATTATAATTTTGCGGGTTTGATTTTTATTACACGATGTTATTCCTTCACCGTGGAAGTCAATCCTGAACATTTGTTGAGTACGTAGGTATTTCATTAGAACCACGCCCACGTTAGGCCACATTAGGCCACGACGACTTCTTAAAAGTATTCAAGTCACTAGACACCAGTCTTCAAGTATTTTGACAACAGGGAAAACAAATGAAAAAATAAAAATATTTACATCTTTTAGAAGCGTACTATCAAATTACACTGTTTATCTACTGTAGTAAACAAATGCGACAAGTAAATAATGTACCTAATAAACGTCTCCTCAGTTATTTACACTGAAAGTGTAGAATAAATACAGTTGTAACTCATGTCCTGTAACTGCTGTAAACATCTCATTTAATTATTATTATTGTGAAAATATACCTTTATTTTTCGTGCTTTGTTTATGAAAAGAGAGAGTGTTAACTATGAATATGGAAGGGTCTATCTATCTATCAATATTCCTCTATAGGAAGAGGTAGACCTAAAAAGAAATGGATGGATTGCATGAAAGACGATATGTGTAAGAGAGGAGTGAGCGAAGAAATGGTATATGACAGAGGAGTATGGAAGGAGAAAACATGTTGCGCCGACCCCAGGTGACTGGGAGAAGGGCAGGAGAATGATGATAATGAGGATATTTTTATGAAAAAAATAAAATAAAATCAAAGCAAACCACTACGAAACGTTTTAAGCTTTTCAAGGTGTGTGGCGCATTCACGTTGTAGATGTCTATGGGCTCCAGTAACCATTTAACAGCAGGTGGGCTGTAAGCTCGTCCACTCATCTAAGCAATAAAAAAAAAGCTGATTCAATGACCTGGAGACGTGTTCGATCTAGAGCAGCACCACCTCATCTCGTCCCATGGGCGTCGTAAAAGACGAGTATGGTAGTCATTTATTAATCGTAGGGCATATTTTGAGCTCGACTGTGTAGGTACCGCCATCTTGCTGATTTCTGCTGCAAATTAGTCATGCGTTCTCGTTTCAAAAGTGGAACAGCGGTTATACATTTACCTACCTAGGTAAATACCTACCACAAAAATCTTTTAGCTATATAGACATTGTGAATGAGTGGATTAAGACTATCGTGAAATATTATGTTGACTTTATTCATAAACGAAATACGCGCCATTTTTCTTTCGTCAATGGTAATAACATCAGAAACTTTCCCATTAAAACTGAAGATTTTTTTTTACTAATAATAAATAATTTACGTTATAAAATCAATGCCCGTGTTCACGAACGACTAAAAGGGATCAACGTCAAGTAGTATACAACGAAATCTTATAGCGTAATTATTGATAATAAACGGTATTTTGAAACCACGCGAATAGGCGCCTACGTATTTCTGCCACAAAGCAGTTTTGATTAGTTAGTTGAGATTACAAAGCTTTAAACGTACTCACTCTGGTGCAAAAACTAGACCAAGGTGGTCACGACCCTCAGTAATGAGGAAGCGACGAAGAAGAAGACTCTAACCGGCGCCATCTAAGCGGGCTTCGGATAGTCTGCCGACCGAGAGGGCTGGTGGTCGTGGCGCCGACGACCGCCGGTCCGGCGTCCCGAGGGGGGTGATGGGAGAGATGTGCTCTGCACTAAATGCTTCACTTCCCCCCTCTGCCTTTTTATGAGTTTTGTCTCATGCGAGGTTTGGACGTTAGTTCTTGAGCGACAGGAGGCTTTAGTCAGTTCGACTCTGACATGCCCCGCCCTCCTGAACAAAAAAAAAAGCTTTAAACGTAATTGCCAGTTTCACAGTTTTCTTCTTCTCTTTGCTCTTACCCCACTATGTAGGGCCAACGCAGCATGTCCTATTTTTTCATTTAAGCCTGTTATACGTTATCTCTGTATTCACTTTTTTTATGATTGAAGGATTACTGGTGGCCCGGAGGCCTTTCTAGTTTCACCAGGACAAGCGGGCGAGCAAAGGCTCAGCCAGGAGGGGTGGGATTTGCTAACAGCTGTCCGAGTGCCTCCGAAGGAGACCTTTTTTTCCTACCTAAGCTGAAAGCCCTGGCCTTGAGGCTATTTCAGCTTAATCTTAACTAGTAGGTCAGCTTACGGGGCTCAAACCGGTGTGATGCTAACACTGGCCCTAGCAAGAGCAGTGCTTCGCAGAATCTACCACCGGATCGGAAACGCGACCCACTGAGAAGATCCGGCGAGAAACTCAGTGGGCAAAGGAGACCTAACAACTCAAAGGCAACTGCTTCGCGAATGAATCTACTACCGGATCGGAATCGCGCATTCAAACTCTTCTCTAACATAATCTCTTTCACAGAGTCCATCCAAGTATTCCCTTTCAATCAAATAAAACAAAGTCTTAGCTGCTATGTCGTACGGAACCGTTTAGGTGTGTTTATAAATAAATTATGCTAATCATAAAAATGGAAATACACGACCCGTAACATGCGGCACTCGCACTGCTATGGTTTTGCTAAAAATAAACATGTAATGATATTTAAATTTGTACACACGTATTGTCAGTTTAACACGCATCTCAAAATACTTGGAAGTACACAAAGAAATGGGAGACGGCTTAAAATATTTGTGAATCACTTAAAAAGTTAATTTGGCGTATCTAAACGAAATCTTCGTCTATTTGTAAGACGAAATTTAAAAAAGAATACGATAAAATTACATTTATATATCGATGTTCAGAATAAGATTATATTATTATTTACTCGGATCTTTTATTTGCTTGCTTCTTAAATTATATTAAAATGTGATAGGTTAGTACGTGAACATTGACTTTCAAGTTTATGCAGTAAGCAATGTAAGTTTTGCGATAGTTAATAGAATTGTATTTTTTAAGTTTTATAAACTAAATATAAGTTTTATAAATTATAACAAATTTCAAAATACACAGCTATGCCAGCCTTTGAAAGGATATTTCAATTCATTTATTAAATCGATAATGATAATAATATTGTGATAGTTTAATTTATCATTTCCCTCTGAAAGGTTTAAAGCACAATACATGACATCGATAAAATTTTCAAAATTGTGTCATTTTAGAATATACCTTTGAAAGAGCTACTGTCTGTACTGGGGTTCAATGTATTCTACCTGTATCTCTAGGCTATCTCCTTCCTAGGTGATGTACGAACGCTGCTCTCATTTTTACACTCTGTTCCACAGCCTTGACATCATATGGTCCGGTTTCTTTTGAGTCTATTCGGCTTTTCTGTAGTAAATTTAAAGCAAACTATTCCAAATCACCTATCATGCACCACAAATTAAAGACCCACTTACGTAGAATAGAATGTCCAACAACACCTGGGTGATCGGTGGTCACATGAATGGCTTTGGGTAAACATACATTATATGTATGGTTTACCATTAGAATGACTACGGTCTTGTATCCATTAAAACAACGAAACACTGCAATTACAAATTTAATTACTTTTACCAATTTTAAATTCAGGGAAAATCCATCTTCATCATCGGATTAAAAAACCTAATAGTCATTACCTTAAAAGTTAAGAAAAAAATACTTCTGTTTTGATTGAAATCATTACGTTCTGATTCATAATTGATGTTTTTGTGCTTTTAATTATTAGTTAGCGTAAAATTGGAATAGTTCGCCACAAATGGAAAATTAATTACAAATGATGGAATATGGTTATAATCGGCGGACAAGGAAAAATTGTAAGCCCAATTTTATCGAAAAATGTATTTAAAAGTTTTGTTCATTAGGTTAAACTCGTTAAACAATATTTTTTTTGGTTACTTTTACCTGGATTTTTGACCAAACTCCCAGAATGCTTGGTGTAAAAAGACCACTGAAGCCCTATCATAGATATCAAACCGTGACATGAGGTTGAAGTACAAACGATGTATTGTATGGCGGTTTCCAGCCCACTGAGTTTCTCACCGGATCTTCTCAGTGGGTCGCGTTTCCGATCCGGCGGTAGATTCTGCGAAGCACTGCTTTTGCTAGGGCCACTGTTAGCACCACTCCGGTTTGAGCCCCGTGAGCTCACCTACATGTTAGGGCGAAGATGATATAGCCTCTCAAGGCTATCAGAACAGGTAGTAATGGCGGTTTTGAAATCAAAGCGCATGCTGTGGCCGCAAAATAGAATGGATGCTGTATCTCCACAGCTGCATTTCCACCAAAGATGTCCGAGAATAGGTAGCGAGAAATGTGTTTGTTAAAAACCAATAGAATTACTTAATTTACCTAGCCACACTCAGCGCAACTTTAGTGGAAACGGCTCAGCGGAGAGCTAGATTTTTGTACATGCAAACCAAGGGGAAAATGTTTGCTACGGATGTGTTGCTAGGGATGTGTACTAAGAACGGAGACAAGCGAAAAAACAGCAGTCACTATACGGTTTTTGTCAGAGGTACATGCACCGTTTCACAGCATCGAATGCGAATACGAATACGAATTTTCTCACCACTCAGGGGCCTTATTTTTAGTGTAAATGCAGCGTGCCCGTTCGAGCTTAGAATACACCCCACCACCCGTGTCAGTTGACGATCGCAGTACACTGCTACTCAGAAAACACTGCCGTCCATTTTCCAGTGACTTTTACGACATTTGACCAAAAAAGTTGGGGCGGAGATATTCTGGGTCCGTCACCTGGTTCCGTCACTGTGAGAACAGTATATGTAAAGTTCGTGATGAGTCTGAGATTAAAATTGTTTCTTTTTTTGAATCGGAACACCAATAGTTACCGAATCTCACTAAGCCATTAGGACATAAACTATCATGTCATTGATGCAATGTAAGAAATAAAAAAAAATATTGTAGATTGTTTAGTAGTATTGTGGATAGTAGATTTTCAAATCATTCGGTTGCCATGGATTACGATCTATCTATCTTATATGTAGGGTATAGAAATACAACCTTTAAATAAATATTTTAATACTTATTCTATTATGATGACCGACACCATCTATCATTGTGCCAATTAATTACCTATCTATAACAGTCAGTCAAAGATTTAAAATGTTTTTCGAGATTTGAAAAAAAAGTGCACACTACCGGAAAATGGCAATTATATTTATTTTAAGACTTTAAATATTGGTGATTTTTGTCTAGTCTTGATTTAAAACACTCGTTTTCAGAGAACTAGGTACATACCGGTGGCACGATTTTTTTGATAATAAAATTAGTTCAATGTCTAATAGTTAAAGAATGGGAATGTGGAGCATGCAAATATGCGTTTATATGCTCTGAAAGTAAATTACGTCACTGACGTTCATAGATAATACGTTTTGCACTGGCAATAATGTAAGTAGTTTCTCTGTTTTTAATGTAAGATAGCTGAGAGTGTCCAATTAGACGTATATTAAACACAGTGGGCTATCGGAGTGAACGTTTACATTTTAAAATTAAACTGTTATAATTGAAGTCGTCGTGACCTGAAGGATAAAACGTCCGGTGTAGTCGTATCGAGCAATCGAAAATGCCGATCTTAAAATTCCACATGCAGGTACCGATTCTACTAAAGACACAGGTGCAGTTTACATGTTCAAGAATGACGGTGGCAATGGCTTGGCTGTGTCTTAAGCATTGTTGACACGACTCGTATGTTCCTCTGGTTACAGTAAAAAAGTATTAAAGGGCGAAGTAATCGCGTGCGTAAGGCGCGTGTAAAAAAAAACAAAATTATAAATCCGTGTGTACTGGGTGGTAGGGTATATTTGAAAATGATGGAACAATCAATACAATTATTAAAATTTTAAGCTTATTTTCGAGCTTTATGTTCGTTAACCCATTAATTGTCTAACTTTGTCTATGACTAATATTCTAGAATATTTCGTTCCATAGTTAAAAAGTTAGAGAGGCGGTCTTTATTTTTTACGATTTTAAAAGCGTATCTCTCGATTAAGTTTTATTTTTATTTTTTTTTATTTTTTTATGATTTAAGGCCCGGAGGCCTTTCCAGTTTCACCAGGACAGGTGGGCGAGCAAAGGCTCAGCCAGGAAGGGTGGGCGAGCAAAGGCTCAGCCAGGAAGGTTGGGATTTGCTAACAGCTACCCGAGCGCCTCCGAAGGAGACCTAACAGCTCAAGAGTAGCTGCTTCGCGAATGAATCTACTACCGGATCGGAATCGCGACCCGCTGAGAAGATCCGGCGAGAAACTCAGCGAGCTGATTCATGGGTTAGGTTGCACGGCGAACTCTTTGTCGAGTTCGACGAGTACGGTTACCGAGGTCCCTAAGCCTGCTCCTAGTGTTAGAGCTGAAGGCGTCTAATGCAAAGGTTATTGGATCTGATGGATCCGTAAGGACGTGTCAAGGGCGTCGACGGTGACTTGCTCCTGCGTGATCAGGATTCGGGGAGTAGTCAGCGGCGGCAACGATAAGGCGATTATCATGACGCATAGCCTTATCGAAGTACCGTTCCGACGCTGACTTCATGTATTTCTGGATAGATTCGAGGCCCAGGTCGTCGTGTAGGTCAACGTTCCTCACGAACCACGGAGCTCCGACGGCTAACCTGCAAAAGCGGGATTGTAGAGATTGGAGGGTGTCTATGTGTGTGCGGGCCGCGTGAGCGAACACCACACTCGCGTAAGTCATGACGGGCCTTATGCAAGTTTTGTAAAGTGTCACCTTGTTCCGAAGGGACATTTTACTCCGCTTACAGATCATGGGGTAGAGTCTACCGAGAATAAACGCGGCACGGTCACGGACTGATTTTATATGCGGGCGGAATGTCATCGATGCATCCAGGGTAACGCCCAGGTATTTGACCTTCCTGGCCCAGGGTATGGGCTGTCTAAAGAGAGTAATCGGGGGTGTGAGATTCCTCCTCCTAATCCGGGAGGAAATCCGTGTGGAGCTCTCGATTAAGTACGTTGGCATGAAGGCGTATGAAATAAGACAGCAATGAGTAATGATCGTTAGATTTAATGTAATTTAAAATCCTTAAAGAGTGTAACGGAAAATAACCCTAATAACATTCACAATAATTGAAAAAATATATTGCGAAGCGAGCTAAGTCTATTTACGGCTTTAGAAACAATTTTTTATTCATCAGCTAAATATAAGCAATATAGTATTCATAATTTTATGTATTTGATTTTGTTACTTTATATAATGTTTATTATCTACCATTTAACAATAATCAAATTTTAACATAACAATGCTAATAGTCTCCGAGTTATTTTGTATGGAATGCTACCCCTAATTATGTGCCTCCGTTTTTAATAATGACTGTATTAAGCGAACAAACCAATTGGACGAAATATTGTTGTTATGGCGACGGTCCCTTCAAATCTACGTACGTATTATTATTATTGTTACATGCTAAGTAAAAAACTATTGTTTCAGGTTTCGGAGGCGAGCTTCGTGACAAGCGTGGAGGAGTCTTGTCGAGTTGACCAATGTACTCAGACCCCACCGAGCGGAAAAAGCAGGCCACGCACCTTACAAAGGTATCACACTTCTGACCACATCTACGAGAGATCTGCGTACAGGAAACACAAGCACGAGCACTACCAGTTAATGACAAAGAGCCCAAGCTATGATGGACATCCGAAGTAAGAAATAAAACGTTCTACGCTTGTGTGACTAACTGCACAGTGGCGACCCTGTCTTTAATTTGTTTGATGTTGTGCAGTAAAACATTTGAAAGAATCGAAATATTTCACCTAAATAATGTTAAATGCGATTCATTATTTTACTTAAATCTGTATTTGTACAGTTATTTAACTAGAAAACGGATATAATATTGTAACGGTACCTATACATTGAAATTCTTTATTTTTATCTCAGCTAACTGTATAGGTTTAAGGTTACCTTTTGCTAGCAGCAGGCAAATGTTATACGTATGTATTTATAATGGAAAATCTATAGGTAGGTTTTCACTCTATTTCGTCTCAACCATAATTTATCAAATGATACATAACATAAATAAATAAAGCATGCCTTGCGTTTCCACTTAATGTTTATAGCCTAGTTTACTATGTCATTCTATAGTTTAGTTTTCTATTCTATAGTATAGTCTAGTTTACTATGTCATTCATTATTATAAAAAATATTACGTTATATTATTGGAGTTTACTCCTTTAGAATCGATTTACATATATAGGCCCGGGGTATGAAAATTATGGGGACCAAAATCGTACTAGCATGTCACACGAAATGCGTTATGCGCCTGATTGGCTCCTGATTGCGTGATGCGTGCGCGCGCCAATCAAAATCGTACTAGCATGTCACACGAAATGCGTTATGCGCCTGATTGGCTCCTGATTGCGTGATGCGTGCGCGCGCCAATCAAAATCGTACTAGCATGTCACACGAAATGCGTTATGCGCCTGATTGGCTCCTGATTGCGTGATGCGTGCGCGCGCCAATCAGGAGCCAACGCGCGGCCGCGTTATCGCAGGTGACGCCGGGCTGCTGCGCCGGCAGTCCGCCACAAAGCCTCGTACTGATCGCGCGTTTCTCTCATTATTGTATTTTCATATATTTGTTAGTCGTTTGTTTTGTGTCTCGTTAATTTGTTAATAATCTGTAGTGTATCGTGTTGTCGTAATATAGAACTATTTCTCGTATTGTTTCGTTTAATTTTTTATATCCAGTAAACTCCAGTCGTGCGTCGGAGCGGACACACACACTTTTTAATATTGTTTAGTCGTGTCACTGTTTTTATAATTTTTTTTTTTTATTGCTTAGATGGGTGGACGAGCTTACAGCCCACCTGGTGTTAAGTGGTTACTGGAAGCCCATAGACATCCACAACGTAAATGCGCCACCCACCTTGAGATACAAGTTCTAAGGTCTCAAGTATAGTTACATAGTATACACAAGTATAGTATGAAATTAAATAAAGCCAATAAGAAATGTCGCTACTTCGTACTAAACATTTGTCCACTAAGATTCTCGTCTGATCTTCGATCTGATCTTCGGTCGATCGCGATTCCGATCCCGTGGTAAATTCAACGAAGCACAGCTCTTGATAGGTCAAACTCTCAGATTGGGCCCGTGAACTCGCTTATCTACTGGTCCGTGAGTAGCTGAAACAGCCCTTCAGACTATCAGCGATTAGGTAGGAAAAAAGCTATTTTATTGTCGATTTACACGTCAATATGGGCCGAATTCTAAGGCCCCTTCCTTATAAAGAAAGTCTCGTTGTAATTTGTAAACATAGGTACTGTGCAGGTGTTTATTAAGTCATAAAAATATACACGAATACTCCATTATTCGGAGATTATTGATGCATATAAATTCGAGTAAGCTATGTCGTTAAATTTAATTTTATTTTTTCTTAAGCGACATTAATATGTCCTAACAGTATTTAATAACAACGTCGTGGCTTTTGGCTTAAAGTAATAATAGATATAATATTTGATTCAATTTGGAAAGAAAAATATTGCTTGTATGGTTGTTGTGATTTTAACTAATTGCAGTGGCTTTTTTAACTTTGATTATAAGATATATTAAAATTTATATTATTTATTAATGTTTTTTTTTCTGTAGTGTTCTACTAATTGGTTTTGACAATACTAATCTAAGGATTTTCATTTTGAACTCTCCTGTCATTGGTTTTTAGGGCAGAATAATGTGCGTTATGGCAAAATCAACACAACTGAATGACATTATCGGCAAAATGTATAATGGGTGAATTTATCACTGAAAGCAATCTCTTCTAAACAACCTTCATGTGGATAAGAATCATGTTAAAGAAAAAAAGTACCAGGACGTACGGTTTTTGAGTATAAATTCAAAAACTTCAGGTTTTGCTTCGTATTGTATTCATGTAATACTTCATATTTATTCAATGTTACAATACAAAATAAACATAAATACGAATAGCGATACTAAAGAAAATAATCTCGTTCACTTTTTACCAAAATAATAAAAAAATAAAAAACGTATCTTTAAAAAAATCTAGCTTCACAACAATGGCGGTAGTCGAATTTAAGATGTCAGTTGAAAAACAAACAATAAAACAAATTCTCAATTCAATATCTAATAACAGTCCTACCTACAGTCTTTAATTTTGTTTGGTCAAGTAGTTCATAAAAATATTTCATGTTTAAACAATCTATATATTAATACGTGAAGCAAAAACTTTGTATCCCTTTTTACGAAAATAGCGCGGACGGAGGAATATGAAATTTTCTACACTTATAGAGAATATAGAGAAGAAGTGCACAATGCTAATATTTTTTAAAAATAATGCATAAAAGATACATTAGATTAATAAAGAAAACATTACACACACACTACATAGTACCACGTATTTGACGCACACACGCATACATACTATTTATTGTCAAACTTTTGTTCTTGACGTCTGTGGTCAAATTAAGAATAGATTAAATATTGTTTGTCTTTATAAATATTTTTTTATAGTGCAGCCTTGGCGAAATTTGTGATTATAGAAGTATAAAATACAATCATAATAGTGTACAAATTTACAATTCCAATTAATTATAGTCGAATTTCGACTACTGCGGGACCTCTAGTTTTATAGAAATATGTAATAGCCGAATCAATATTGATCTATATTAATTCTAGAAAAAGAACTTAATTGACTTATTAATTAAAATGCACTGTGTACTACTGCTATCGTTAACGTTGATATAATTAAAACTATATTAGTTCAGAGTTAGCTTCGATTCATAATATAACTTTTCTTAAACGATACGGTGCATGTGTTTTTATGAATAAAGTGTTGAAGTGATTGTCGAAGTGTCCGTTTTTATCAATATTCGTTCCGTTTTATTAATTCGAAAGGAATCATGATAAGGTAATTTAATTATTTAATAAACAAATAAATTTTAACGTTGAAAACTTTTGAAACAAAAGAAATATATATTAAAAATAAATAAATAAATATGGAACATAAATTTAGTTATATAATTTAGATACTGCCGATGTCCATTGTCCATGTCCACACGATTATCTCTTTCAGAAGGACAGAACAGCGATTAAAAAAATATTGTTTGATCTATACTTATTACTTATATTTATTATAATATTATAAAGCTGAAGAGTTTGTTTGTTTAAGCGCGCTAATCTCAGGAACAACTCGTCCGATTTGAAAAATTCTTTCTGTGTCACATAACTCATTTATTGAGGAAGGCTATAGGCTATATAACATCACGCTAAGACCAATAGGACCAAGCGGAGCACCAATAAAGAATGTTTCAAAATCGGAGTATTTTTCCCTTTTGAAAGCTTACGCTATATACGCCAAAGTAACTATTCCACGCGGACGAAGTCGCGGGCAAAAATTAGTTAAATATATTTCTGTGCATCGAAGAGGGACTTAATGATAATATATTTTTATATCTCTGTCTAGATTTAAAGTAAGCGTGACGGACAGCCCCACGATCTCCCTAACGCCTCCACATAGCTTGGAGTACGTTTGCCCTCGTGGGGGTACTAGCCCCAACGGCAGTACCACACCGAACGGGTTCTCGAACAAGTCTGCAGCCACCGTGCTACTTAATCCTAGTTATCTGCAGAACCCCTGTCAATGTAACCAGTCTATAAAGGTACGTAAGCGATGCATGTTGATTTTTATATAAATATAGTAATAACATTTTTTACTAGTGCTAGCTTACTGAGTTTCTCGACGGATCCCCTCAAAACTCCCGATTTAAGCCCCGTGAGCTCACCTACACGTCAAGGAGAAGCTGAAATAGCCTCTCAAGGCTATCAGCATAGGTAGGAAAGAAAAATAAAATAAAACTAGTGGTAGGGCGTCTTCTGAGTCTTTACAGGTAAGTACCACCACCCTGCCTATTTCTGATATGAAGCAGTAATGCGCTTCGTTTTGATGGATGGGGCAGCAGTTGTATTGTAAAATTCAGTGGTAGAACTCAAGTCTCAAGCTTTCAGTATGTACGTTGATGATGTCTATGGGCTCCGGTAACTATTTAATACCAGTTGAGCCTGAGCTAGTCCACCTAACTAAGCTTAAAAAAAAATGTTTTTAACCGTTTACTTTTTCACCAAAAAAAAATTACTATATACTAAATACTGTGGTTTGTTATTTACTTCTCGCACTAGCGGGAAACTCTCACTCGGAATAAATAAGTCAAACACACTATTTCATAAAAACTTATATTATTTTGGATGTGTACAATATTATAATATTAACAAAAAATTGTGAAAACGACGCTAGGCACTAGACGATACTAATTATTTATTACGATCTAACTTAAACTTAAATCGGCGCGCGAATCTTTCGACTGACGTCAGGTAACACCTGCGCATTCGGAAGTTCCGATCGCGCCCGATGACGCCCCAGTGCGACCCGATATGCCAGTGTTGCAAACTACATATCTCTAATCCAGAGGCTCCCAAACTTATTTTGTCTACTGCCCATTTTGAGAATAAATTATTTTTTATCGCCGACATTTTTTCACCTACTAAAATTACTATAGCGCGAGCTACACAATGCCCCCCTTTTTCTGATTCACTTACCGCCCCCCTTTAGACCTGCAGCGCCTACAAGGGGGCGTTATCGCCCACTTTGAGAAAGGCTGCTCTAATCTCTAGAAGCTAAGAATTCTTGATGCATGCAATGTCAGGGAGACATAGTACCGCCTTGTAAAATACCTTTTTATTTAAATCAGCAATTACTATGATTATTAATTAATATCAAACCGGGCAAGTTTCCTATATTAAATTGGGCAGGTACAAGACTTTAACCGCAACAGCTAAAAATTACACTTTTTGTGGGATACTTAGCTTACTTAGATTAGAACGGGTGTATTTGCGGAACATCTAGTTTTCCTTGTCGCATATCCGCCCTTTAATAGTTGTAAGGTCAAGAGCCAATAAGTTGTCCTTTGTTATTATTCGGAAATTACCTACAGTAGCTTTTAATTTTTTTTTATTGCTTGGATGGGTGGATGAGCTCACAGTCCACCTGGTGTTAAGTGGTTACTGGAGCCCATAGATATCTACAGCGTAAATGCGTTACCCACCTTGAGATACAAGCTCTAAGGTCTCAAGTTTAGTTACAATTACAACGGCTGCCCCACCCTTCAAACCGAAACGCATTACTGCTTCACGGCAGAAATAGGCGGGGTGGTGGTACCTACCCGCGTTGACTCACAAGTGGTCCTACCACCAGTAACTACGCAAATTATAATTTTGCGGGTTTGACATTTATTACACGATGTTATTCCTTCACCGGGGAAGTCAATTGTGAACATTTGTTGAGTTCGTATTTCATTAGAAAAATTGCTACCCACCTGGGATTCGAACACCGGTGCATCGCTACATACGAATGCACCGGACGTCTTATCCTTTAGGCCACGACAACTTTTAAATATTTTTTCTCTTTACATGTCAACATAAGTTTGTAATAGCGAAAAAAATCAAGAAATTTGTTGTTAATATTTTCAGAGCATCAGTGAAGTGGCATTAGCTATGCCTGTCGCAAACTGGAACGAGCTTCCGGCTGACACGATCGGCTCTGAGGGCCTGTCGTGGCGAAGACTTCACATGTCCAGAGCCAAGCTCAAGGCCACGGCTACTACATCAGAATTATTATCAGGTACAACAGTTGACGTCGCCCTAAACATGTCATGACGGATCCTCCTGATCCATTACGGTCACCCTCCTCACTGAACCCGTCGCTTGCGACGAAGGGCTCGACGAGTAAATTAACCCATAGACACAGCCCACTGAGTTTCTCGCCGGATCTTCTCAGTGGGTCGCGTTTGAGTCCAGTGAGCTTACCTACGTGTCAAGGAGATGCTGAAATAGCCTCACAAGGCTATCAGCATAGGTAGGCTAAAAAAAAGGTACAACAACACTTGATATTATGATATTTTTAAAATTAAAACAGCTTTTCCAAATTTAATCTCGCGTTTTTTAGTATTACGCAATATTTAAATGTGGAACGCCTAAGTCGTCCGTGACGACACAAAAACTTTGAAGTATTAGAAATGTCAGAAAAAAATAGAAAAAAAGCGAGAGATCAAAACGTAAAACTAGTTTTAACTATGGCTATGATTTGCGAATACCGAAGAAAGCATTAAGATATTTTCAATTAAAACGATTTGTGAGATTTTCATAACTGTAGAGTAGTGTGACTGGTGGTGTGTATCGACTTTGTGTTGACTATGGCCTCCAATAATGACTTAACACGAAATTCATTTACACTTCAAAAATAGCTCTCAGTATGTACCTTCTTCTTCTTCTTCTTTGTCGTTTCCTCGTTACTGAGGGTCGTGACCACCTTGGTCCAGTTTTTGCACCAGCTTCCTCCAATGTTGCCTACATTCGGCCTGCTTAATGGCGCCCGAGACGCTGGTGTTTGTGGCCTCCTTGATAATGTATGTATGTACCTACCTACCTAGATAAAGGCTTTTTTGTCATGACATTGAAGATTAAAAAATGATATCAATCGATTATCATAATGTCGAACCTCAGTGGTAAAATCAATGTAGCCCATTTATCTACAAGTATTTTTTTTATAGGTACCTACTTATTTCTAGATATTTTTTCACTCACTCTTTAAACTCAGTACTACAAAAAAAAAAAGATTTAAAAATGGAATGCGTGTATGCAGATAATAATCATGCAAAAAACGAAAAAAAAATGTAAGCACATACAAATTATAACCAGTGCTTGAAGGCAAATAAGTAATTTGCTTTTTGAAGGTCAACGCTCTGTGAATCTAAAATTTGGTGAGTCACAACGCGGCAACTGCGGTGTTATTATGAAACTTCTTTTTGTTTGGGCTCTTGTTTAGACATTAAGTCACGTCCGTATTGTTCTTTGTGTTCCACCAATAAATAATGGTGAGATTCTAAAGAAATATTTCAAAAAACAACATTTATAAAAATTGGCTTTATTCATCAGCCGCTGATCGATGTTCCGTTCTTAAATGGCCTAAATAAAAAAATCCATGAAAAAAAAAAACACGATGTCGGAAGATAATAATCTGTATAAAGTCAATAACTGAATTTAAAAAATCTCACGGCACACTATGATGTTCATATTGTATTCTTCAAATTATCATCAATTAAATAAGCTGTCACATCGCTCACATTGATTACCAATTTGAATCAAAATATAGCCCTGTCAAAATAATACGTACCTAGGTATTCAAACTTTTTGGGTATAGTATATATTATTATTATTGGAATTTCGAAATCTTGTTTTATTTAAGTAGGTCCCACCCATAAAACCCACTGAGTTTCTCGCCGGATCCTCTCAGTGGGATGAGATTACGATTCGGTGGTAGGCTCAATTTCTGTTTATGTAGACGCAAATTCTGTTAGGTTGAACCCGAGAGCTAGTTATAGTCCCGTAGGCTAACAAGGATTATGTAAGGAAAAAACCACAATAGCTGTCAATCAAACAGACCGTAGTGCAGGAGCCGTCATTATCTTGAATCTCGGGGAAGACCTATGTTCAGTAGCGGACGTTTGCGCGTTGATCTAGATGACGATGAAACCACTAAGACTCTGTTTATCTATAAAAAAAAATCAATGAAAGTCACTTCTACATATAATTCCTTATTTTTGACGTTCCTCTCTAGGATTCGCTATGGTCGCAATGGTGGAACTACAAATCAACGAGCCGACGAATGTTCCCGAATGGCTGTTCGTGATGTTCGCCGTTTGCACAACGGTGCTCGTCGCTGTGCATATATTCGCTTTAATGATCTCTACATATTTATTGCCTAACATCGATGCAGTGAGCAAAATGGAAACGCCCGGTGGTCCTACAAGAGCTCTTAGGGATTCACCTCATGAGCGAATGAGGGGTTTTATAGAACTGGCTTGGGCATTTAGTACAGTTTTAGGTAAGTTTATATGAGTATTAATATCACTACCACCTTAAGAAGACACACCACGAAATTATAATATTCGACCCAGGCAAAGGAGTAATGTACGGCCGCGGTCGCTCTATACATGTCATATAGGATCCTCCCGATCCACTATTTGTGCTTTTAAGTACTCCAAGCACTGGCCATAGAACCTAACACCATAGACACAATCCTCTGAGTTTCTCGCCAGATCTTCTCAGGGGATCGCGAATGAAGCACTGCTCTTGTTAAAGCTAATGTTGTTTTAGCAAGACCCCCAAGAGCTCAGCAACCAAACTGCCTATAACTGTAATAGCCTCATAGACTCATAGGGCACCAGCGATTAGGTAGGGTAAATACGGTGATGTTAATCTAAAATGTAATCGTTTCAGGTTTGTTCTTATTTTTGGTGGAAATTGCAATACTCTGCTGGGTGAAGTTTTGGGATTATTCATTTGCTGCTGCAACAGCAGCAACCGTAATTGTTATACCAGGTGAGACTCATCAAACATGCTTAATACTAGGCGATTCAAATTATCTATACATATAAATAAAATTGGAGTGTCTGTTTGTAATATTGAAATAACCGCTTTTTGCTACATGCATTTGAATATATATACGGTAAATACACCAAAATAACATTTTCTACAATTTTTGTTTGTCTGCCTGTCTGTTTGTTCCGGCTAATCTCTGGAGCGACTGGACCGATTTTGACGAGACTTTCACTGATAGGTAGCTGATGATATAAGGAGTAACTTAGGCTACTTTTTTTAGACTAGCTTCGCCCCGCGGCGTCACTCGCGGTACAACAATAATCGCAGGTAACATCGCGGGACTCAGCTATCAATAATAAAATGTAATGTTTCCGAAGCGAAGCGAGGGGGCGAGTCGCTATTATCTAATATATTTTAAAAACAATGACCAATAGCTTTAAAAGGTTTAAATTGAAATGATTTTCTTTTTATTTCCAGTGTTAATAGTTTTCGTGGCGTTCGCGATACATTTCTATCATTCGCTCGTTGTACAGAAGTGTGAGACCACCGTCAAAGACATTGAACAGCTCGAAAATATGAAGAGAGATCTCGACACGGCAACTGTCAAAGTGAACATGTACAACTGAATAACCAAAGTGATTTTAAGACAATTTTCGACGGTTATAAATTTAATATAATAGTTATTAATAATTGAGGTCGTCAGCCCAAAGTGGCCTAAGCTTACCATAGTTATTATGGAGCAATGGAGGCTTAAGATTTCTTGAATTAGAATTTGAGGGTAGGTAAAAAAACAATATCTATGGTTCGAACTATGGATAGGCCGGTTTTGCATCAACATTTATTATATTTTAAATACATTGCAATATACATATAAGCATGGTTATGAAAAATTGTGGGTTAGGCCACTTTCGCGCTGACGACCTCAATAATTATCATCGTTAGAAATTAAAGTTCATACGCTGCAGTTCAACTACCCCTATTACTGTTAATGAATTGTTATTATTATACTATTTATATTTAATTATTATTAATCAATCGATTATTAGCATTAATAGGGACGTAAAGTATTTTTTTGTATGTGTTGTTCAAAATCTGAAATATAATTTGAAAGCCGTTCAGAAATAGGTAAGTTAGAATGGTTTCAAGTTTGTAATCGAAGTTCGTTATCAATAACAACAAAAAAAAAACGCACTGCAGTTTGTGAGATCATGATCTATATAGTAGGCGAGCATCTGCGAGAGAAATCAGATGTGCCCCCTTCACACACTCGTCTTTTTATGCGTCGATAAAATGGCAATTCATTTTACAACCAACTAATTACCTAATTATTAATTAAATTGGGCATAAAATGAAAATTGAGAAACAGTTCTATATGTTAGTATATCACTAGAGAAAATAATAAATAAGTATAGTAGATACTATGGAGTTAATTTAGGCCCAAAAATTATCTACTAAGTCCTTGCTATGAGGAAATTAAATAAGGGCCTGATTCTCATATTTAATTTGTTAGTGTATTGCTAAAACGATATCGGCATTGCAAATTTGACGAACTTGTATTTTTTAAATCTCAACGAAAAAAACTAACGAATAATATATCGAATAATACGTTTTTTTTTATATAACTTAGCGAATTTTTCAACGAAAAACTTGATTGTCGAATTATTTAAGTAACTAATGTTACATTTGAAGGCGTTTATAATCTGGGATTTACCTAAATCCATACTTAAAAAAATAAACATGCCTAAAATTGACTAATATATTAAGGTTGAAGAATAGGTGAGATTACAATTGCATGGAAAAGTAATTGAGACTTAAAGTCGATTTGATACGATCATAGTATATAATAAGATGTAATATGTAGGTGTACAAAAATTTAAAATGTCTCAAAGATTTTCATGTAGATGTGTCAAGTATAGGTTGCGAGTACTAAGTAAAATGAACACAGGGTGCAAAGGTATCTGAGCCGCAGTAAAGTACTAGCTCAAAGTAAATAACTTACAAGCGACAGCGAAGGCATCCTGCTAAAGTTCCTCTGGTGTGTGTTTATACTCGGCATTCCGAGGAGATTCTTCTTAGGCTATTCAATTCAGCTTAATAATAAACGTGTAAAAACTAATCTGTCATTTTACGAACACGGTTTTTTTTTTGTTTAATAATCATGCTATGATTATCAGTGTTACAGATTTAACACGTCATTTCCGGGAACAATGCCAATTCAACCCGTTTTTATGAACACTGATAAAAATTATATCTGTAAATTGTTTAATTCTATAAAGGTTCACCTTTTTATTAAAATCATGGTCTTCCTATTTATGTTTGATAGGAAAAACCATTAGTTAGAACAAAGGAGGAATAATTCAAATTAGAATGAAAAAGAAAAAAAAACAATTCTCACGTCGTCGGTACCTACAACATATCGGAAGATTACCATAAAATTTAGAAGAAAGTGCATTTCGTATGTAGCTATTTATGTCGTACGTCAAAAACTATAATTGACGGGATTAGCGGGAACCAAGTCACCAAGCAAAGGTATCTCATAACCATTGCACACTATAGAATTATAATATATCCTGTTAGCTTAATCAATATTTTCTATGCTCATAAGACTGTAATGTATTATGAATTAAATTGTGTACGCTCATTTGAGGAAAGGACCAATGTATGTAAGATCAAATTGATATTATATGCAATGTGAATTGAAAATGTAATAAAATTTAATTAGATCTTGAACTGTTTCATTTTTACTTTGTAACATAAAATAGCTTAAAGGTACTTTATTAGTAATTAAAAAACTGAAATATCAATGTCCAGATAACATGGTCCCAGTCTTTTTTAATTTCATAATTAATATTGTTTAATGGCCTGGCTTTTTTTCTTTTAGCCTTTTTTTCAATCATTATACTTGACTTAATGAAATGAAAGATAATATGATAATGGGGTCCAAATAAAATGGTGAAAACTTATTGAATTATGAAGTAGGGTGGTCTGAAGAATAACACGTCCGATGTTCTCGTATGGAACGCCGGTACAATGTCGTTGTTCAAATCCCGCAACACGTGCCATTTTTTATACTGCCATCTCCTTGGTTTAATGGGTGAGGCCGCGGGACTCGCCCTGAGAAAATTACTAACAAAAAAATACTAACATAATCTGCCTTAGCTGATCAACCACTGGATCGTAATTGCGACCCACGGAGAAGATTAAGCGACAAACTTACATAGAATCTACGAGTTAGATTGTACGTCGAATTATACGAATTGGGCGACTGGTGGTTGGAATTACTAAAAGCACGAAAAGTTCAGGTGAGGATCCGAAATGAAATGTCTGTCTGTTCGATGCTCCGTTGTCTGGGTCGAGTATGTATCTTGATATCTTTAAGCTTATGTACCTATATAATATACTAGCTTTTGCCCGCGACTTCGTCCACGTGGAATCCAATTATTAGTTCACAAATAATTTTAGAGCAAATTTGGCTAGCATAAAAAACGTTATAGTGAGCCAACCTTAACATGTGGACATATGCTGTCGCGGACTTTTTTTAGATCTTTTAAAGGGGAACAATTCTGTCATACATTATTTTAGCGAAACTTTAACCGTTTCTGTAGCGCACGCAGCGGAAGCTCTCAAAAGGGAAAAAAACCCGATTTTGAAACATTTTTTATTGGTGCTCCGCTTGTATTGGTCTTAGCGTGATGTTATATAGCCTATAGCCTTCCTCAATAAATGGGCTATCTATCTATGATTAGCGCGTTCAAACAAAGAAACTCTTCAGTTTTATAATATTAGTAGGTATAGATATGCCAAACACTTAAAGTAATAATTTAAAGATATTATTTTCATTCATTGTTAAATATTTAATTTAATTTACTAATCCACTGTTAATACTTGTTAAAAGTATAATAGGTAATAAAATTATCAAAATCAAATGATTCACGTAACTTCTAATTCCGCGTTACCACCATTAAAACACTGAGCTGCTTTCATAAGAAACACTAGAACGTTTTATATCAATATGTTTATTAATTGCAATACAAATCCAAACATTACAAATCTATCTTTCGCGTGTTGCAGCACTGCCATACATTTTTCATTTCACTCTCCATTATTAATGATATTTACACTTATCATTTATTATTTAATCTAAATTTTTTTTCTACGAAGACGCACATAATCTTAGCACTGCAAATGAAAAAAAATATTTTTTAAAGTAATCCTGTAATTAAATATAGCTTACAATAAACCTTTTTAGGAATCAAAACCAATTATATTTATTAAAAGTATAAATTTATGAGGTTCATATTATGTTATGCTTTTATCCTAACAGGTCACAAGTAATAATATGTGAATACGAATCTGTAGTTTGATTCCAAAAAGGAAAAGTTTAAACAAATTATTATGAAATATGTAATCACAAAGTACCTATTTTTTTTTACATGTAAAAACACTGTCAATCTCCAAATCTTATTTGAAACTTACTATGATTGGCATTATAATAAAAATAAACATTGCTATTTTAAAAATTATAGTTTGATTTTATTATTGGCTCTGTGAAATGTGTATTTACGTTTGGCAGTTAGAACTATGTAATGCACTTATCTACTATTACTTGTAAAGATTACCAAACATTGACTAAATCGCTTGTAGTTTACTGTCCTACACAAAACTCTTTTCTATCTACCTTCATCATGTTTAAAAACAAAGCTCAATGTTGCCACTGTGTAATTTAATAATTTTAGATTGGCAATCCGGAAGCAGCTACTGACACTAACTTAGTTTACGTACATAATCATGTTTGTTAAATGACTTAAAATTTCTTAATTTTATTTAAAACCGACCAATTAGTTTACAATTTTTTTAGTAATATTGATCCTAAATAAACATGCAATAACATCAAAAATAGGGTAAAAATAAAGTAAAATATTTATTGGTGACACCGGAAGATTATTTTGAATCGAAATTATCAACGTAGTCCAATAGTGTAGCAGTAATTATAAGATGGTCATTGTAAATTCATCATGTAAATTAGTATTTTTACTTTTATCAGAAAAAAAAAGGTGAATAACAAACAAGTTTTTATCAAGAATATGATGACAGTGTTGATATTTTTGACATTTGACAGTTTCGAATCTCTCGCACGAGGAATGTGCTTGATGCCATGAATTCTTATGTGCCATGACAGCATTAAAATAGTTACCAGCAATATCAATTAATTAACAAATTACTTAATTCTCTAACAATATAATATGACGTACAACTTTAAAAAAAGTCTAGTTAACACACCACAATAAGATTCTTTAAATCTATTTAGCTAATATATTGCTTATATGGTAATGATACACAAAGTCTTAAGTCTATTTCTAAATACGAATCGACGTAATTATTTCGGCACTTGTGTGCATTTTAATGTTGTTGTTCTTTTATATATAGGATTTTTTTAACAATCATTGATTCCTTGTTAGAGTGAGCGTTCGACTTATTTAAATTCTACAATGGAAAACTCTGTTTAGAATTCACTTCCTCACCAAGATGAGCAATGCAATGTTTGTTGCAAGATAATGAATAATCTATTATTTTTCCAGTAGTTCAAAGAATTTGGTACGATAAGGGGACTGATTCTTTTAAGGATTTTCTGAAATACCAATAATAAAAACACATCAATGCTCAAACGATTAAAATTACTACAATAAACTAAGATCATAAAGTTCAGTACAGTTACACAATCACATCTCCACATCGTCGATTGGAACATATTCATCTTGAGTCAAAAGGACACCCTTTCTCGGTTTCGATTCTCCAGGTTTCCGCTTTTCCTCCTCTTTGATTTTTTCAAGTATTATGTTTTCCTTTGGTTTCCAAACTACTAAGGACATACTGGGTTTTTCTAATCTGTAAAATTAAATAATAGACTACCTTTACTACGACTATTACAATGAAGAAATTATGTTATAAAAATTTAAATCCTTGAAAACTCATGAAAATGTGTCAGCCATTCTAGAGATTCACACAAATATTTCAACAATTTTATAATCATTGAGAAATTGTCACTAAAATGCACAGCAGCAAACATCTGTTAATAGTCTTAAAGTAATCACTGTCACACTTTTCACACTGCCATTTATCCCAATTGTGTATCCATACTTACATACATACATCATCCTGTATTTCCAAATAATTGAAATACTAAAGGTGTGATATGTAATGCTATAAAATCTACATTTTGTAATTTTTTTGTCTATAAAATTGATTGAATAAATCAAACCACTAAAGTGGAACAGACAAACTTTCACTTGCTTACCTAACACTTTCATACCTCCACAATTGCACACTTAAACAATGCTACAAAATATAGACTTTATCTATTATATAAAAAAGAATACGATAATTTACTTTAATAGCACATAATACAATAATTATTATTTTCCATACCTTTCCATAAGTGAAGCCGGTATTATGGGCTCAGTCTTAATTTTCTTGACTTCATCAGATAAAACTATTGTGTGTCCTTTTAATCTCTCGCTCATAGGTATGTTGGCAGTGGAGGTTGAAGGTACAGGGCTGTCCATACCTACATCCATCATATCTTCGGAGGCTAGAGAGTGTGATGTATACTCTGTTGATATATGGAGTCCGTTCAGATGTGCGGCCATTTTTTCTTCAGTTATCAATTGTTTTGCAGGTCTATAATGAAGAATATATTGATTAACATTTTTTAAAAGATATTGTTTGACAAATATAACCATTGTAATTTTTCTGTTATAAATGGTTTTATAGGAAGAAGTTTGCTTAAATTACCAAAAAATACAAAATTACAAAATTCTTCATACACTTCACTATAGATAGCTTTGGATGCTTATGGATATATGAGCTGTGAGATGTGGCTGTGAAGCAGCTTCTCATCAGTAGGTCATATAGTAAATCGAATACATTTATAATACAATGTCTGTATAATCCCTAAATAATACAAATTAACTATTTATATTACAGCTGTAACTATAGTTTTATGTTGTTAATTTAATAGCCAATTCATTTGCTCTGATATAGGTATAATATGATAGGAAGCATGGTTTTCTATTCTCAAAGTGATAGTGATGTTTTTTAATTAAACATGCTTTAACGTAATAACCACTCATTTACTACTTAAATTTAAATCTATGCTGATAAAAACAAAACTAAGGTCGTACTGTAGCTCTTGTCCTGTCGTCAACATAATTAATTGACCACATAATACATGGCCATCAATTTTAGTAGTAAACATATCAACCAATACTCACATCGGTGGTTCAACATCAAGACTTTTTCTCTTGCAATGAGGTACGGCTGATATTTTTGGTAGCAAGCCCTGATTTTGGCCGGTAAATTGAACTAGCTGCGGAGGCGATGTTAATCCCCAAGGAATGCTCTGAACATTCCAGGGTGATCCTGAAGGTGCTGGCATGTAGTGGGGCTCCGAAGCAGGCCGACCAAAAGGTACGGACGACGACAGGGGTTGTTGAGATAACATCTGATTCGCAAGTTCATCAGACTGATTGTACTGATAAGCCTGGTACCCATAGATATCCATTTTGAAGAAATGAATTCAGTAAAAGCTTGAGCACTTCAGACAATTCGCAATAAAGTTCGACAATTTGCCTTTTTGATCGTACACACAGCTCAATAAAAATAAGCGAGTACAAAACAATAACAATTCACACTTGACAGATTGGTTTTTTAAAAGGTTCGTGAAAATTCTTGAATTTTCTATGGTCACTTTTCAATCGTTCAAAGTGACATTCTCGTCAATATTACGAAAATATTTTTGCTATTGAATAGTCTGTACTACCTCAAACTGACAGTTGAAATACTGATATTTGACAACTTGTGTAGGAAATTAGATCCTTGAAATGCGATGCGGATCTAGTTTTTCTAATGAATCATTTGTTTAGTGTTTACCTTTATTCTGCGGAGCAGGAATTCACTCGATTTTGCTAATGAATATTTTATTTTAAAAGATCTATTGAAAAAATGTTAAGGATGCTGTTACTTTACTAATGTTTTAAACCTCAAAAACATTAAAAATGGGTCTCGACTTTGACGTGTTTGAGTTTTGCAAAAAACTGCGACAGAACCGGCCGCCGCCGTACCAGTGCCCACTAGAGAAGTGTGACAAAGTATACAAGAGCTTATGTGGGTTGCAATACCATCTAGTGAACTATGATCATGACAATCCTACACCCACTACGCCAACAGTCACGAACAATCGTAAGAAGGGTAGAGTTAGGGCAGCTGTTCCCACCGGGGACATAGCTTTGCAAAGCCCTCCGAAAGAAGCTTTAACTTTTGCAGAAGCCCAAAAGGTGGTTCAGTTTGAAATAGATGGAAAAATTAGCAGAATTCCCATAGATCAACCTTTGTCAGTAATGTCATTGGAGGAGTGGGAGAAAAAGAATGCTGAACTTGAAAAACCTTTACCTATTGTAGAGCCCCCACCAGAGCCTCATGTGAAATTGCCTGAGGCCAGTTTCAAGGTAACAAAAGCTTAGTTAAACAACAATGTGTGTTAAAAATTCAATGTTTTTCTATGTCAATGAGTTATTTCTATTTAAATATGTAAAGTAATTAAAACATGATTATTGTTTTAGTAGGTAACTTACACTAAAGATAAATAAGGTTTTAGTATCATAAATACCTTGGCTTGTTACAGTTAATTGAAGACTACAATGATCGAGTTAGTGATGCACCTGCAAGGCCAAACGCTTATATCAGATTTATTGAAAAATCAGCTGAGGAGCTTGACGGTGAAGTAGAATATGATGTTGATGAAGAAGACACAGCTTGGCTGGCTTTAATAAATAAGCAAAGACTTAAGCAGGGACTGCCACAAGTGTCAGCTGATACATTGGAATTACTCATGGATAGATTAGAAAAAGAGTCATATTTTCAGGTAAAATCTTAAACAAAAATGAGGATTGAAAGTTTTTCTTCTTTAAGATCATCTAACCATCTGAGCTTGGGCCTGCTTGTACTTCCATAGCCCTTTGGTTGGCTTTCTGGAAGGTGTTTGGGTACTCTGATTGACATTAGATTATGTTTTTTGAACAGGCAACTCAAAGTGGGCAACAACCAGCGGCAACGGTTGATGAAGATGCCGTATGTTGTATTTGCATGGATGGCGAGTGTCAGAACACAAACGTGATATTGTTCTGTGACATGTGTAACCTTGCTGTGCATCAGGATTGTTATGGGGTAAAGAATTATTATTATCATCTTAACATTTATTGAGTACCTTTTGCATTATCACTAGTAGGGTCACTAATCAGGATTTGCAACTATTCTAGATATTTCTGCCCTGAAGTAGTCTTTTGTTTTTGTTTGAGGCTTTTTACAATGAAATTGAGACTTTCACCTCATGCCTCAACTCTGCATCCATGTTCTGGTAACCACCATTACCAGTTTTAAAATATTAAAGAAAAGGATGCATGCCTGTGTTGCGATAGCTGTAGTAAAACAGGCAGGCATAATAAAAAATAAAAACTTATCTATGCAAACCAAAAAGGCAATATAGTTTGAATATTTCTTTTAAAGGTGCCATACATACCTGAGGGACAGTGGCTCTGCAGGCGGTGCTTGCAGTCACCATCCCGCCTTGTCAACTGTGTATTATGTCCCAATACTGGAGGTTTGTGCTATGTAAAATTTTGTAGCTAAGTTTTATTTAATATCAAAGTATTAAATA
The DNA here is from genome assembly GCF_030267445.1 of Bombyx mandarina. NCBI lineage: Eukaryota > Metazoa > Arthropoda > Insecta > Lepidoptera > Bombycidae > Bombyx > Bombyx mandarina. The sequence goes on along the minus strand of NC_143222.1, from coordinate 5,079,271 downwards.
CAGTCTTTAATTTTCCATAAACGGGAACCAATAGGGCAATAAACAACAAATATGAAGTTTTGAAAAAAATGTTATTTTTGATATCTCCATATGACTTGTCAATTTAGTTAACACATAGTTCATGATTCAACCATAGATAGAAATAGATTTATGTCCTAACATTATTGTAGAACTAGGTCATTTATGAAGCACATTTAATGCTTGTAGTTTCACTACTTAGATATAGTGAAGACAGCTGATAGGAGTTCACAGCTGTGAGAACATTTTACTTGTGTTCAATTGTGTGTCAATCAAACCCATGTTGCACAGATAATATAAAGTTATTCAACACTTGCAATACACCCTGTACATATAGTAATTTCATTTAAATCATTCTATGTTTAGAGGTTTTATATCATTCCAAAATCATATTGCAGGAGCATTCAAACAAACAGATCAGGGAACTTGGGCTCATGTTGTGTGTGCATTGTGGATACCGGAAGTGCGATTTGCTAATACAGTCTTTCTGGAACCAATTGGTGAGTGTGAAAATACATTTATATACAAATAAATATACATATAGTATAATTTTTACAAATAACTATGTTATGAATTGTGGAAAAAAATACCAATGAATACCAAATTATTATATTTTTAGGGGGTGAATTAGGGTAATGAGGGAAATTTATAAAAATCTCTGAAAGTCTAAAGCACGAAATTTAATCTAATCTATGAAAAACATTTTATTATACAACTAACATATTTATTATTTATACAACTTATTATATTATTATTATCAAAAATTATTTAATAAAATAAAAATTACAAATGGTTGCAAATATTCATTATCTTTTTGCTTCCTTGAACTGGAATAAGACTGTTCTGTACCATTACAACTGATAAGAATATGTTATAGTCAATCGTAATTTGAAATGTTTAATTTGATAAGTCATTCTCATAGTCATTCAACCTTATAGGTCACCTCAGTGATAAAAAATATTCGGTCTCTATCTACTAGCTTAATTATAAGATAATTCCTAATTACGAGTTTATGGTACTAAGTATTGTAAGCTTAAAGACCCAACATACGGGGCTATTCCAATCATGCATGGTTTGGTTGGCTCACGGGGCTGATTCTGGAAGGATTTGCTAACACTAGCAAAGATAGATGACAGTCACACCAAGTGTAATGATAGAAACTAGAACTTCTCTGATTTATAGCAATATAAACTCGCCGGCCTACATTGCTTTGATAGCTTTGTTAAAACACTGACATCGGTAACAAGATTATTAACTAAACATTATATCACAGATTCAATTGAAATGATCCCGGCGGCTCGTTGGAAGTTACAATGTATGGTTTGCAAGCAGAGGGGAGTTGGCTCTTGCATACAGTGTCATAAGAGTAACTGTTATTCAGCTTTTCATGTGACTTGTGCACAACAAGCTGGGTAAGTACCGGTACTAAAATTGAATACAAATTCAAATTTCACATAAACTACACTTGTGGCGAGACAAGAGCTTGTCCCTAATGCCATAAATAAAAGGGAACTATATTATGGATTGATTTATCTAGAGTAATCTATTACTGGACTCTATAGGTAACATAATGTAAATGTATCTATTTTGATATGAGATCAAAGTAATTTTTTACCTTTTTTTTTATTGCTTATATGGATAGACGAGCTCATGGCTTACCTGGTGTTAAGCGGTTACCGGAGCCCATAGACATCAATAACGTATGCCGCTACTCACCTTAAGACATGACTCCTAAGTCTCAGTTTTACACTACAATGGCCGCCTCAGCCTTCAAACCGAAACACATTACTGCTTCATGGAATAAATTGGGATAACTTGGGCTAATTGGGTGGTGGTACCTACCCGTGTGGCCTCAGTGCACGCTTTAACACCAGTAGTTACGCAAAATATATTTTTACGGGTTTTATTTATAATCCTCCTTGCGTTGTATTCCTCACTGCTGAGGTTCGTAACCACCCTTTTTTATCACCTCGCATACAGGATCTTTCTCCATCTATTCTTGTCTCTGGTGGTGTGGAGGGCGTTGTGAAATGTGGAATCAAGAGCGGTGCGGATCTGGTCGGACCAACGTATTGGGCTACGCCCCCGGGGTCTTTTCCCATCTACCTTACCGGTCACGATGAGCCTCTGGAGATTGCTACCATCCTTCCGTGCAATGTTTTATTTATTTATATTATACGATGATGTTATTCTTTCATCGTGAAAGTCGTTTGTGAACATCGGTTAATTACGTATTTAATTAGAAAAATTGGTACCGGCTCTGTGAGTTTCGAACGTCGGCACAGTCGCATTGCTCGATACAAATTCACGAGGCGTCTTAACCTATAGGTCGTGATGACATCGAAAATGAAATTCATAAAAATGTCTCTAAAAACATCCGCAGACTTTATATGAAAATGGAAGCGGCCGGATCTGGCCGGGACCCAAGCCAGCCGGTTCAGGTTGCGAAAATGGCGTACTGCGACGCGCACACTCCGGCGCATGTCCTACAAGAGAGACGAGCCAGGGACTCGGACAACGATTCTAAATGCAACGACCTCAATGCAGTGAGACAGAAAGGGCGGGATAAGATCAAACAGGTAAAAACTAATATTTGAATACCAAGTCAAGTATAAGTGGAGACAACTTGTGAGGGCCCTTTGTACCAGCGGGGTATCCTAGGACAACAACAACAACAAGTCAAAATCAATCAATTTCGCAAAATCAATGCCAAAGGCGTTGGAGACAAATTGTTTATAAAAAAAAAAACAAGTCAAAGTTAAAATTACTTGTGAAGTTAAAAGTGATTGTATACACAAACCTGACGTTTGATAAAATTAGTGATTGAGTGATCAGAAGCTACTGTTTATGTTATTGTCATAAAACGTTAGGTGGGGTAGATTGACCGCATTTAAATTTAGAATGAATAATATAAATGTATCTGGAATAATAGGTGCTCATACTATGCCGTTTTTTTGGACATGGCATAATTATTATTATATTTTTATTAGTAAGCAGACCAGCACACGAGCCACACGAGTGGTTAGTGGTTATGGTCGCTAGTGAAAGCCAGAAATATCAGAAGCACAGTGAAGTCGCTGCCTACCCAATTAGTTACCTAACTTTTCCATAAAAATCAACCCGAGGTTTACTAATGTTTATAATTTTAACCATATCTAGGCACGTCGCGTGTTAGCAATGAAACGAACTTGGGCCCCGGTCGTGTTAGTACCGACTTTACCGGCCGAGCGTGTGGCGGACGTGGCCCAGCTGGCCCAGGGTCCGCCCGCCGCCAGGGCCCAGCTCATGAAGCGACTCCTCGCTTACTGGACCCTGAAACGGCACAGCAGGAACGGTGTGCCGCTATTGAGGAGACTACAGAGCTTGACGACTAATCATGGTGAGTTTTCATTTATTTATATATGTACTAGCTTTTGCCCGCGACTTTGTCCGCGTGGAATGGTTCACAAATAATGTTTTATGTTAGAAGAAATTTGGTTAACATAAAAAACGTTATAGTGAGCCAACCTTAAGATATAGATCTTTTAAAGGGGAACAATTCTGTCATACATTATTTTAGCGAAACTTTAACCGTTTCCGCATAGCACGCAACGGAAGCTCTCAAAAGGGAAAAAAGCCCGATTTTGAAACATTCTTTATTGGTGCTCCGCTTGTGTTGGTCTTAGCATGATGTTATATAGCCTATGGCCTTCCTCAATAAATGGGCTATCTAACACTGAAATAATTTTTCAAATCGGACTAGCCCTTTGAATAAACAAACAAACTTTTCAGCTTTAAAATATTAGTATAGACTGGCTAAACCACTACGCTTCGCTGTGGTTAGCTATGGATCTCTCAAAACTACTCTCGCGTCAGCAAATGCAGAATTTTTCATCACAATCTTCTGCTTTTGCAACCCAAAGAAGATAAACATATGATCAATAAACCTATAAATACCTATATAGGTTTATATACCACGTTGTATTCCTTCAGTTTTTGAACCAATATGAGTAGCGTATTTTTTAAAAAATTCTATTATTATTTACAGGCAGCAGAGGCATACAAGACGCAGCTGTCAATGTACGAGAGCTGTGTAATCAGTTGAAGTATTGGCAGAGAATACGACAAGATTTGGAACGCGCAAGGTGATTTTAATGGTTTTATATAACTTCTATTTTTTACATACATTTTCGAGAGCTTGACAATAATAATAATAATAAAAAAATAACGAATTCAAATTATTTGAAGCGTTCGTATCGATTGATTCAAACATGACGGGACTAAAAACTTTTAATTAAGCAATAACAGCGTGGAATAAAAACCAAATCCGCCACGTCTGTTTTTGTGTAATGTTTGAGTGGTAGTGGTACCACTATTTCGTTGATTTTTGTCGTGACACAGCTATGCGTTCCGGATCGAATGGAGGTTGCGTTAACATTTGAAATTCGGTTAACATCTCCATAATTCAAAACCAATAAACGGATGCAATCATTATAAAGATAAAAGATAAATTTAATATTCCCACAGAGGTATTTAACTTGAGATGTATTGTAAAGTTATGTTCAGATGCACACATTAATGTATATTAGTATATATTTTTCCGAATTCCATACAGAGGCTCGGCACACACCCTGTATATTAGATAGATTGTCTATGTAACAGTAACATAGAGTCGGTAATGTTTTGCATAGATTGCTGTGTGAGCTGGTACGAAAATGCGAGCGTCTGAAGCCATTTTCAGATGCACACAATATATATATTTTCGAATTCAATACAGATGCTCGGCACACACCCTGTATATTAGATATATTGTGTATATAACAGTAACATAGAGTCGGTAATGTTTTGCATAGATTGCTGTGTGAGCTGGTACGAAAATGCGAGCGTCTGAAGCCATTTTCAGATGCACACAATATATATATTTTCGAATTCAATACAGATGCTCGGCACACACCCTGTATATTAGATATATTGTGTATATAACAGTAACATAGAGTCGGTAATGTTTTGCATAGATTGCTGTGTGAGCTGGTACGAAAATGCGAGCGTCTGAAGCCATTTTCAGATGCACACAATATATATATTTTCGAATTCAATACAGATGCTCGGCACACACCCTGTATATTAGATATATTGTGTATATAACAGTAACATAGAGTCGGTAATGTTTTGCATAGATTGCTGTGTGAGCTGGTACGAAAATGCGACCGTCTAAAGCTATTTTCAGATGCACACAATATAACTAGTCAGGTAATAAGTATTGTCACACAGTAAAAACTTTTCTTTTAGAATGCTGGCCACAAAAAAGTTTATTGAATTCGAATTTCGAATTGTTCATGAAAATAAAAATGTATACTTTTAGAATTTTACTCATTTTTTAATATGGAATGGACGCTTAAAGAAGACCGTGTTGCAGTTATTGCGTTGCATCGTTGCGGTTACGCGCCAATTCAAATTTTTAATATACTGAAAAATTTGAATATAACCAAAAGATTCGTTTATCGTGCCATCAAACGATACAATGAAGACTCTAGTGTAGATGACAGGTCAAGAAGTGGTCGCCCTCGGTCTGTTAGGACTCCAGCAGTGATAAAAGCTGTGAAGGCGCGAATTCAAAGAAATCCCAAACGTAAGCAGAAACTGTTGGCCCTTCAGATGGGGTTAAGCAGAACCACGGTGAAAAGGGTATTAAATGAAGACTTCGGGCTTCGGGCATATCGAAGAAAAACAGGACATCGTTTGAATGCTCGTCTAATGGACCTGAGACTGAAGAGATGCCGCGCTTTGTTGAAGCGGTACGCGGGAAAAAAATATCGGCCAATTCTTTTTTCGGATGAAAAAATTTTACCGTAGAAGAGAGCTACAACAAACAAAATGATAAGGTGTACGCACACAGTAGTGAAGAAGCGAGCAACCGTATTCCGCGTGTCCAACGAGGTCATTTTCCATCCTCGCTCATGGTATGGTTGGGAGTTTCTTATTGGGGCTTAACAGAGGTACATTTTTGTGAGAAAGGTGTAAAAACGAATGCAGTTGTGTATCAAAATACAGTCCTGACGAACCTTGTGGAACCTGTTTCTCATACCATGTTCAATAACAGGCACTGGGTATTCCAACAAGATTCGGCGCCAGCTCATAGAGCGAAGAGCACACAAGACTGGCTGGCGTCGCGTGAAATCGACTTTATCCGGCACGAAGACTGGCCCTCCTCCAGTCCAGATTTGAATCCGTTAGATTACAAGATATGGCAACACTTGTAGGAAAAGGCGTGCTCAAAGCCTCATCCCAATTTGGAGTCACTCAAGACATCCTTGATTAAGGCAGCCGCCGATATTGACATGGACCTCGTTCGTGCTGCGATAGAAGGCCTGTATTCAAAATCACGGAGGTCATTTTGAATAAACTTTAGTGTCATAAGAATCTATGTTTTGTTAAGTTCATTTTGGTATCTTAATGGTTACATAACGAATAAACTTGTTTCAATTATTTTACATTAAACATGTGACAGAATTTATGACCTGACTAGGTATATATATATGGTTTTTCGAATTCAATACAGATGCTCGGCACACACCCTATATATTAGATAGATTGTCTATGTAACAGTAACATAGAGTCGGTAATGTTTTACATAGATTGCTGTGTGAGCTGGTACGTAAACGCGAGCGTCTGAAGGCGGAGTACACCCGCGTGTGGGAGCGCTGCTTCCTTCACTCGCTGCGACCCGAGCGGGCCGTGCTCCACAAGCTGCTGCGCTTGTTGCGCCAGAAGGACTCCAGCGATATATTCACGGAGCCGGTCGACTTGCAAGAGGTAACTTGTGCCTGGGTCTTTTCTTTAATTTTTTTTTTATTGCCCTTGTAGGCAGACGAGCATACGGCCAACCTGATGGTAAGTGGTTACCGTCGCCCATGGACTTCAGCAATGCCAGGGACAGAGCCAAGCCGCTGCCTACCGGTTCGTGGTGATAAGGCTATCAGGGCACGCCCATATATATATTCCTTCGAAATGTTGACCCTTGGAATTTTTTAGAAAATAGGGTACAAAGTTAATAAGAGCATACCGATTTTGAATTTTGTATACGCACTAAGAATTTGCGTTCAAGCCATTATTATCGTTTTTTTAATTTTATTTGCATTACATTGATTCGCACATATCTCGAGGTTGCCCTGAATTGATAGTTCAAGTTATGTAGTATAGTATAGTTATTGTATGTTAGTATTTGAGTTGTTGATTGATCAATTTAGAAAATATATGAATAAGTGGATGAAGAGATTAAGTACAATTTTTAAGATTTTTTTAATTTTTACATTTGAATGAAAGTGTTATGTGCTCATAAACCATATTAGACATTAAAACTCTGGGCTTAAAGGCTATTTTTAGAAATTGCATATCGACGCTTGAAAGGCAAACGTGACCAAGCGACAATGTGTGAACTTTACAGTAAACTAATTTAAAGTTGAAATACCTGAAAAAAGTTATATTTTAACGAATCTAGCTGTAGGATTGAAATTATTTTAATAAAGCTAAAAATAATTTTTTTTTTTGCGCATCGAATATGGTTATTGCCTATCATGTATAAAGCAGTTATTGTCGCTTAGTCACGTTTGCCTTTCAAGCGTCGATATGATAAAGGGATTATGTACGAAGAAAAAATACAAGCAATAAAAGTTTGTTGTCCGTTTTCTCAAAATTATTAAATTGTATCATATCCCCTTCATCCACTCATGTCTTCATATAAGTATTAATGTAACAGAATTTCATAAAATAACTTCAATTTTTTTTTTAAATGGAACACCCTAATTGAGTTGTTTAACGAATATGCGTCTTAAACAGAGTTAACATAAAGATCGTTTTTGCATAGGTACCAGACTACAGCACAATTGTGAAACACCCCATGGACCTGAGCACGATGGAGAAGAAGTTGGACCGCGGCGCTTACAAGAACATTGATGACATCGAAGACGACTTCAAACTGATGATAGACAATTGTCTCGCGTATAACAATAAAGATACAGTGTTTTACAAGTGAGCCGCTATACTAACCAGATATGCTAAACTGACTTTTTTTTATTGCTTAGATGGGTGGATGAGCTCACAGCCGACCTGATGTTAAGTGGTTACTGGAGCCCATAGACGTCTACAACATAAATGCGCCACCCACCTTGAGATGTAAGTCCTAAAGGTCTTAAGTATAGTTACAACGGCTGCCCCACCCTTCAAACCTGGTGGTACCTACCCGCGCAGACTCACAAGAGGTCCTACCACCAGTAATTACGCAAATTATAATTTTGCGGGTTTGATTTTTATAACGCGATGTTAAGAAAAATCGAGATTCGAACACCGGTGCATCGCTCGACACGAATGCACCGGACGTCTTATCCTATAGGCTACTACGACTTCAAACGACTTTGACTTTAACAATTATAGTAAATTCGCATCGTATAAACTGGATTAGATTTTTAAAAAGCCATAATGGTAGTGCTCCGAGGAGTATTCATGCAATTTTAGTGACACAGGCCTAAAGCGATGGAAATCGAATTTTAAAGAAGTGTCACTTGCTTCATAAAGAAATTTTAAACTGCTCTAAACTTGATGTTATTCCTTCACCGTGGAAGTCAATCGTGAACATTTGTTGAGTACGTATTTCATTAGAAAAATTGGTACCCGCCTGGGATTCGAACACCGTTGCATCGCTCAACACGAACGCACCGGACGTCTTATCCCTTAGGCCACGACGACAAAATGCAAAACTTTACTGTTACTGTACTGTGTAAACGGATAGTAGTTATAAAACAGTCGCGCTTTTGTTTCCAGAGCCGGTGTGAAGATGCGCGAGCAATGCGCGCCGGTATTCCGTCAGGCGCGCCGCGACGTGGCGGCCGCGGGACTCCGCCACCTCGCCGCGCGGTCCCGCGCCGCCAGCACCGACAGCGATCGTACTCTAGGTAACGGAACGTAAAATTCTTTATCGATATTCTTATTGTTATTACTAAGAATATTTTCCATTTTACTAACGTGGTGCACATCACAAGGAACTACGATCAAGTATGAGTAGGGTTGTCAGTAAATTAAAAAAAAATATGTAAAAATAAGTAATTGACTTTGAAACCGTTTAATGTTAGTGTCATCGCCATTAAAATGTGAGTTTGCGAGAGATTAACGGATGCGGATTAACACCAAGAGTTATCGGTATTAATTTTTGATCATTTAATGCATAAATTTTTGTTAGTTTTTGTCGTTAAATCATATGAAAGTTGAAAGCGGCTTCGAACGATACATCAGTCATTATTAAAAAAAACCAGTGCAACAAGTTGCACGCGAATTAAGTGAAACTTCTTTTTCGATCTGTAGTATTGCGGCTTTCTTCATTTTTCATCCTTAAATTAGATTGCTCTTGTAATAGGGTATGCTGTGTATAAGAGATGCGAAATCTTCAACATTTATAAATAAATATATAAATATTTTTATAAATACTTCATTAAAATATTGGACGCTACTCGTTGCTAACGCTCGCGTTGGCCTGTAACAGATATACTACGCGCATGCGTTCGAGTTCCACGCATTCACTCTCGCTCTGTCTCTTTCTAGTATGGTAGCGTTAAACGTTTAACGCAACCTTGTTGGAAGTCACATTAGAAGTTTCACTTCAAATACAATATATCTGGAATTTTCAAGGTGTAGGGTCTGTAAATATTTATATGTATTAAACTCATGGTCGGATATCCAAGATTTCAACTTTTACAAATGCAATGTATCATAGACCGGTTTCAGAATAATTAATTGCCTAATTTTGAGCTTTCGCGTCTATCAACATTATCAACTTTATGATATAATCCATTATTTTAACACAGTTCCAAATTAAGGCAAGTATGTATATCGGGAAGTCAGTAAAACAAAATGGACGGATAGATGAAAGGACAGATAACAAACTATCGCTTATAATATAAAATTGATCTATCTTGACGAAAAGACGAAAGTACATTTATATTTTTGTGTTTATTTATTTTATTTATTGTTTAGATGGGTGGGCGAACTCACAGCTCATCTGGTGTTTAATAGTTACTGGAGTCCATAGACATCAACAACGTAAATGCCACCAACTACCTTGAGATACGAGTTCCAAGTTCTCAGTTCAGTACAACGGCTGCCCCGCCCTTCAAACCGAAACGCATTCCTGCTTCGCGGCAGAAATAGGCAGGATGGTGTGGTACCTACCCGTTTTAAAATTTGTTTGTTTGTATTGTAGATACGAGAAGTGAACGTGGCGTGTCCGTAGCGCGCAGTGAAGGCGGCCGCAGCAAAGACTCGCCCATCAGAGACTCGGTTGACGAGAATAATGCTGTAAGTTTGAAGTATACAGTAATAAATACAGATTATTCTTAAAATAATTGAATTTATGGAAATCAAAAAAATGTGGGTAGGTTTAAAAAAAAAATCTCATATTAATATCGAACGAGTCTCTGAGCCGATCTAAGTGAACAACGGACAGCGTTGTGAAAACGCGAGAAGCGAGACCCTCTGGATTTGTTTTTATTTTGTTTGTTTTGTTTTTTCGAGTTTAAATGTATAATAATGGCGGATTAATAAACTCTTATTATCTGTGAAATTCTACTGAAGTCTCAATAAATTCCCGTTATTTAATTGGGACATTATGTCATCTCGTTTCATTGCATTTGATGTCATTCAATTTCATCCCAATTGATATTACTATTTCAGATAAATACACTTCATTTCAGAAAGTATATTTTAGTGATTAATAATAATAGTAGAAAATAAATAAATTTTACTGGCAACAATGGTGTTGCCATAGCCAAAGCTGATTGCCATATCAAAAAAAAAAAATAATCATAGAACAAATTAATACGGTATCTGAAGTTTCAGTTTAATTCGTCATATTGATAGTGAATAAGAAATTAAAACATCTGTTTTTTTTTCTATAAATAAAATTGAAGCACACGCTTAATCAAATGTTAAACGTTTATTGGTGCCTATTCTTACCATATTGCCGCCGATCCTTGAGAATATTAGGTCATAGTTTCAGTTGCATTCGCGTAACGTCTTAACCGCCCCTTTACCGCTGTCATACTATTTATAGTGAAATGTCGAAATATAATTTCCCCGAAGCGCGACTCGTCACCGTCGGCACGTTCCGTCCGTTCTACGAGCAAGGTGAACCGGAACTGGTGGCGGGGTCGCGGGGCGGGGCGGGGATCAGCGAGGGGGGCGCGCGGGAAGCGCGGAGGGCGCACCAAAAGGGGGAGGGGACGCGCCGCGCAGACTCCTGCCGAGCGACCCACAGTACAAGACAACGGTAACTCACATATTCATCATTTCAAAGAGGCTACAGTGACCTAAAACTACTGAAGTCGTTGAAAGAAGACGATAAAAATATAAATTTGTCATACATTTATGGGGGAATAGGGACTAAAAGTAGAATAGGGACAAATCTGGGTTGTCACAATCTTTTTGTGAGATTTAAATTAGTTGATTTGAAAAGGATTTTTATTTAGTGCTTAAAGATATTGAAAAGGTAACCTACTTACCTACCTACCTAACAACTAACAAGTGTCAGCCCTATCGAAAAACTCTATTGTCCTCATACGTGACCAAGTGCAATAGGGTTGCGAGGGCTTAATTATAATTTGCTATTAATACATTGACCGCCCAGTACAAGATAGATTGTAGGTCGTGTACTTACCCAGAACGCCAACTACGCACCATCTGTCAATTTATTTACAGACCAATTTCGCAAAACCGCGACAAGGTCGTAGAATAACAGTTTAAATATAAAGCTGTAAACAAAATTTGGGTTGGCCTAATTTTTAAAAATGTACTATGGTTGGCGGTTTTCATAAAATTATACAAATACTAGACGTACTAGCCCGCTTCGCTGGACATTTAAAATTAACATTATTATTTGTTGTCGTTATGATTAGGGAGTCCAACACTCATATAATCCATTAAGTACATGTATTTTCTACATGGATACCAAGTTTCAAGTCAGTCGGATGCATGATTCAGTAGTTATAACGGAACATCCGTAAAAACCACTGTAGATTTATATATTAGTATCGATATGGAAATTCAGATCCCTTGAAAGTAACGTCGTTGTGTTAAAAATGTTTTAAAATTAAAATCTAGAAAATTCTCGACTCTCAATAAGAATGTATTCAGTTTTAATTTCTTCGTTGTTTTTTTGTCGTACTGAATTTTAGTATAACGAAAGTATGCTAACAATGAAATACAGAAACGGCGACATCGGGCTCCGAGACTCCAGTGCCGCCAAGAAAAAGCGTTGAGCGTACACAAAAACTAGCCACCCCTGAGAAGTCGCCGACTAAAGTCACCGAGGGTACTCCGTGTAAGTTGAGGATCACTGTAGTCATTGAATAAAGATTTGATTCCCTCACTACGACAGTAGTGAGGGAATCTGTCGTCGTCTGTCGTCGTCTACACATTTACCGTCTTTAAGCAGAAAAGAAAATGGCGGCTACCAGAGAGCATAGACAAAAATATTTTTTTTTCTTCATTTTATTGCAACGACTGTCAGTTTTTACCCAGAATTTATTTTGCTCGTACTTGCTAATAAATACTCTTTTTAAACTTCAAAAACGAAGAAGCCTGTTTTTTGGGGTAATTTTAAGACGCTATTATACTTTATTTTAGATGAGACCTAAATACAATAATTGAAAGTATAAAACCACGCAGTTGATCCTCAAGCTCATGCATCATCGCTTCAAATGTTTTATTTTGTTGAGCGAGAAGAAATATTCTAAGAAAAATATTTGATTAAACACACAACAATGACGTCATTGTTCTAAAAACACCGTTTAGCGCTCAAAAGTCAAACGGATCGGCCTGTTGATTTTGAAATATTTTTTCAGCGTCCGGTCTAGGATTATTGGGCGGTCTACGAAAGCCTACTTTATTGGTGACGCCGTCATCAGTCGCCACGCCACCAAAGAGCTTTGGATCTGATGGTATAGTTTGATTGTTAAAGGGCCTTCCTCAAAAATGTCTCTCGGTCACCAAATTTTTTATAGAGCTGAATAAATGCATATTACCATAATGACCACAGAATTTTTAAATTGCTTTTAAAGGAATGTTTTGTAAAAAGTCGTGGAAAAATAGCATCAGTTGTGGCCGATAACATTGTGAATTTATAGGGATTGGAATCGGATCGTAGTGAACTGTAGTACAAAATTAATAAAGGAATTAATGAAGTTCTCTACATTTTCAATGTTTGTGGCGCACACTATTGAACATTCGAATGTGCTTTCCCTAGAGTTTCGTCTATCGTAACTTGACTTTTAGCGAAGTATGCTTGGAATTAGGCCTCAGCATTGCGTACGGTCTTGGGCGAATTTTTTTTTATCCTACCTAAGCTGATGTTCTAGAGAGACTATAACAGCGTCACCGGGCTAGTAGGTGAGCTCACGGAGCACGAACCTGACGTTGTTGCTGACACAAACCCTAGCAAGAGCCGTGCTTCCCAAAATCTACCACCGGATCGGAAACGCGACCCACTGAGATTATCCGGCGAGAAACTCAGTGGGCTGTGTCTGTGGGTTAATTTACTCGCCGAGCCCTTCGTCGCAAGCGACGGGTTTGACGAGAACGGTGACCGGCTTAGGTGACGGTAGCGTCACAGTGAACTAAGGCTCACTATTGCCTATTAAATATTAATATCGTCGATCTATTGAATGACCAGCTTCACTGCCAACGTTGTCGGCGAGCCTCGGCCGCTCCGGACTGGATCCGTCGCCGAAGAAGAAAGGCCGGGGCAGACCCAGGAAACAGGACAAAGACAAGTCCGTCTCCTCACCGGATTTGTTTAGGTTAGTACTAATGTAGTACTCGACCTTAGTATATAGCGATTCATAAAAAAAATCTGTGCCGTTTTTATATACTGTTACGCGCTGGGGTTCGGGATAAATAAAATTCCACCAAAGTACAACTAAAAAACTATATTCAACACTTAGAACACTTAAAACACACAACAAACACTTTAAACCTCTCAATTCGCTTCTTCCGCTTCGCTTCAGGTGATCCGTTCGCTGTTTTGCTTCGAGTAGTTTTGATTACTAACTAACTGCGTGCCATCCCTGCAACGCTTTTATAGTCGATACCTCATCCCTAGAATTATCGAGAATACTCCACACATCTCTAGTATTATATTTCCGCTATCTGACAATAGATGGCGTTGTACTTCGCGAGCGTTCTAGGTGCTACTAGATCCTTAGATATTCGTTCGACTATTCGGCGATAGACGGCGTTACTCTTACCGACGTAGCAATACTAATTGAACAGGCATTTCTAGTGATAAAGCTTATAAAAATTATTATTTATTTTATATGTCCAAAATTGTACAATTTTATATTTAGATCTACGTTGCCTGGAGCCGACGGCAAGGCCACGCCGGTTCCAGCATCGTTCTTACAGTACCGCGGCCCAACAGGAGAAGTCGGTTCTGACAGTGACCTAGCTCTTTCTAGGTAATGTATTAGTATATAATATATAAAACAAATTTAATTTGTGTCGGACGAAAAAGAACGGAACGTACGAGAAGAGTGTGAAACGGAACGTTAAGATGAGAGGGAGAGAGAACGATAAGAAAGGGAGAAAACAATACATTAGAAAACCAAGATGGCGAGGAGTATTGAATGAGTAATGTTTATCTTTGTTATAATAATAGAGTATTTTTTAGTACTTGGTTTAATGTGCGTTTATTATTCTATTTTGTTAAAAATTAGACGGTAGTCAGAATAATATTGCATTTTCGACGAATAACATTTCTATCGTTCATTTTCACGAAAGAACTGCATTTTTATTTTTTATTTTTTTATTGCTATGATCGGTGAACGAGCTCCCAGCCACCTGGCGTGAAGTGGTTACCGGAGCCCATAGACATCTACAACGTAAATGTCGTCACCCACCTTGAGATATGAGTTCTATCTAAGGTCTCTGTATAGTTACAACGGCTGCCCCACCCTGCAAACCGAAACGGATTACTGCTTCACGAAAGAAATAGGCAGGGTGATAGGTGGTATCTACCCGAGTGGACTCACAAGAGGTTCTACCACCAGTAATAATGTATAATGTTCGGAACTTCGAAAATTATATAATGTCAGTAAAATCGTAATCTATACTAATATTATAAAGTTGAAGAGTTTGTTTGAACGCGCTAATCTCAGGAACTATTGGTCCGATTTGAAAAATTCTTTCAGTGTTAGATAGCCCATTTATCGAGGAAGACTATAGGCTATATAACATCACGCTTAAGACCAATGCAAGCGGAGCACCAATAAAGAATGTTTCAAAATCGGGGTTTTAATCCTTTTTGAGAGCTTCGACTGCGTGCGCTGCGGAAAAAGTTCAAAGTTTCGCTAAAGTAATGTATGAGAGTCTTCTCTGTATCTGTCTAATGTATGAGAGTCTGTTTTGAAGTCGGTTAAAAAGCGTGATTTTGGTACCTTAGATAAGTCTTTAACATTCTATTATTAAAAAATATTTTCACTTTCTACGTAAATGAAGAGGCGGGTAAAATTTAAAGTTATGCCAAAGTAACTATTCCACGCGGACGAAGTCGCGGGCAAAAGCTACTTCAATATATAAAAGATGATTTTTATAACAGATCCTCGAGCAGCAGCTCCGCCTGGTCGCAGTCCTGTTCGTCGTGCACTCATTACGACGACGAGAACGTTTCGGATCACTCGTGCTCGATCAGCTCCACCGATGGGTATGCCTTTCATCCTCAAGCCAGCGAACCTTAACGTAGACGTTCGAATTGTTGTGCGTGAGAGAAAATTTTTGAGCGACTAATAAAATACTAAGGCCAACATATACGTGCAGGGATGTAATTCGCAAAAAAAAAACGAAAAGCTGTAAGAGAAGTGTCACTTCTCTCAATTGTATTTATAAAATAATAATATACATACACATATACAATAGGCCGCTAGTCTATAGCACTCCTGAAAACATGCGGCGCACACACGATTTTTGGGAAAAAAATTAGAAATAGGTGTCTAAGTGGCGAAGTATCTATGTACTTTTAAACATATCGTTTGCAAGAGAGTTATGCGTGTAGTAATGTTGAATATATGTGGGATGGTATGGCGAAATCTAGTGGATATTTAGTTTAACAACAAAATCTTTTATTCTTTCAAAAAAAAACACTATCCGTAACATCGTTACGTCAATTTGTTATCTGTCATTTATATTTATTTCTTTTAAAATAAAACTAGTGTGCCAGTGTGAATTAACCAAAAAGAACCGATCTTCCCACTTATATGCCAACTTTTTTTATTGCTGTAGATTAGCTGCTGCACTCACTATTCATCTGTTATTAAGTGATTAAAAATATTTTGTAGCATCTCTCGATTATGTTATTTTTTTCTTTTGTAAAATAATATTATTTCTCAGAGCGTGTAAAGGGTAACATTGTAAAGATTCATTTTTTAACTAATTTTAATCGTACTAAGTTCGAGAAATACCTATTTTTTTATTGCTTAGATGGGTGGACGAACTCACGGCCCACTTCGTGTTGAGGGGTTACTGGAGCCCATAAATATCTACATCGTAACGCCACCCACCTTAAGACACGAGTTCTAAGGTCTCACTTGTAACAGTACACCGGCTGCTCCGCCCTTCAAACCGAAAAGCATTACTGATTCACGGCAAAAAATAGACAGGGCGGTGGTTCCTACCCGTGCGGACTCACAAGACGTCCTACCACCTGTATTATTTATGGAAGGATAAGGATCAAGAAGTTCAACTTTTGTCGTTTGTACTGACTTCTCTTATGTTTAGTTCGAGTTACAACGAAACGATGGATTCGAATATGGAGGCGGGCAGCGGACCGGAACGTCGCCGCACCAGGCGAGCTGCGCACACGGACGCTTCCGATAATGAACCTCTCACTCCCGTTAAGGTAAGAAAATCTTTAATTATCGAGAATTTTCCACACATCTAACTAGTCAGGTCATAAGTATTGTCACACAGTAAAAACTTTTCTTTTAGAATGCTGGCCACAAAAAAGTTTATTGAATTCGAATTTCGAATTGTTCATGAAAATAAAAATGTATACTTTTAGAATTTTACTCATTTTTAAATATGGAGTGGACGCTTAAAGAAGACCGTGTTGCAGTTATCGCGTTGCATCGTTGCGGTTACGCGCCAATTCAAATTTTTAACATACTGAAAAATTTGAATATAACCAAAAGATTTGTTTATCGTACCATCAAACGATACTATGAAGACTCTAGTGTAGATGACAGGTCAAGAAGTGGTCGCCCTCGGTCTGTTAGGACTCCAGCAGTGATAAAAACTGTGAAGGCGCGAATTCAAAGAAATCCCAAACGTAAGCAGAAACTGTTGGCCCTTCAGAGGGGCTTAAGCAGAACCACGGTGAAAAGGGTGTTAAATGAAGACTTAGGGCTTCGGGCATATCGAAGAAAAACAGGACATCGTTTGAATGCTCGTCTAATGGACCTGAGACTGAAGAGATGCCGCGCTTTGTTGAAGCGGTACGCGGGAAAAAAATATCGGGAAATTCTTTTTTCGGATGAAAAAATTTTTACCGTAGAAGAGAGCTACAACAAACAAAATGATAAGGTGTACGCACACAGTAGTGAAGAAGCGAGCAACCGTATTCCGCGTGTCCAACGAGGTCATTTTCCATCCTCGCTCATGGTATGGTTGGGAGTTTCTTATTGGGGCTTAACAGAGGTACATTTTTGTGAGAAAGGTGTAAAAACGAATGCAGTTGTGTATCAAAATACTGTCCTGACGAACCTTGTGGAACCTGTTTCTCATACCATGTTCAATAACAGGCACTGGGTATTCCAACAAGATTCGGCGCCAGCTCATAGAGCGAAGAGCACACGAGACTGGCTGGCGGCGCGTGAAATCGACTTCATCCGGCACGAAGACTGGCCCTCCTCCAGTCCAGATTTGAATCCGTTAGATTACAAGATATGGCAACACTTGGAGGAAAAGGCGTGCTCAAAGCCTCATCCCAATTTGGAGTCACTCAAGACATCCTTGATTAAGGCAGCCGCTGATATTGACATGAACCTCGTTCATGCTGCGATAGACGACTGGCCGCGCAGATTGAAGGCCTGTATTCAAAATCACGGAGGACATTTTGAATAAACTTTAGTGTCATAAGAATCTATGTTTTGTTAAGTTCATTTTGATATATGAATGGTTACATAATGAATAAACTTGTTTCAATTATTTTACATTAAACATGTGACAGAATCTATGACCTGACTAAGTATAGTGGTAGTTTCCGCTATCTGACAATCGATGGCGTTGTACTTCTAGAGCATTCTTATCTTATGATTCTATAGAGATAATATATTTATCGTAACATTAACGGAAGGCAGTCGTATCGTCTAAAACTCACACGATAGTATGAGATGGAGAACATTTCTCCTGACGAAAAACAAAACATATTAAATCCGTGCCTCTATTGTCGATCAATTCTTAACGAAAATGAGAAAAATGAGCTATGTGTTTAAAATGTATTTGTACTAATTAAATAAATAAACAAATAGAACCAAACTCGAAAGCCCGTAGGTACCTACTAAGGTAAAGGTAACCACTAATCCAACAATAAGACCATTCAAACAGTACGTTCATAATTTTAGTTGAAATGCTTTTCAAAAGACAATTTTTAACAATCCTAAATTTTAATATACTTATGCAGTTTCGATCAACTAAGAATAATATTTTTTTGATAACAGGGTCGCGGCACAAGATCGTCGATGTCAAAAACACCAGTGAAGAGTGGCCAGACTGAACTACTCTTGGAACCTTTACAACTCGTTTGGGCGAAGTGCAGGTTTGACCAAATATTAAATTAAGACCATCACCCTAACGCTTTTTTTTAGAACATTAATGAATTATAAATTGCTAACAAAACGGACTAAAAAGAGAGTAGACCGATACGTTTGCTCCTATCATCTTACGTTCAGTCTACTCACGACTCATTAAATTTCAAAACATTATTAAGAAACCGTGAAATTACACAGTGAAATATTGGTAATTAAAATTTAAAAAAAAACCAAAAAACACGCTTTATATAAAATTCAACTAAAAAATTGAAAATAAATTTTAATAAATTTAAATTGAAAATAGTGTAAAAAATATATATATATTTTATTTAAAAAAAAGCGTGGTGTGCATGGTGGTTTTCTATTTTTTATTTCAATTTTATATAAAGCGTGTTTTTTAGTGTTTTTCAACTATTATTTATTTTTTCATTTTTTAGTCGAATTTCAATTTTTTTCAATTGTTTTTAAATATTTAATTGTCGTCGGTCTTCGATAAATCTACAAAGTTTAAATGAAATCTGGCCGTTTAAAGAGAGTCAAAATCGCGTCTAAAGGAGTCAGTTACAAACATACAAACATACATACAAGTGAAGCTAATATAAAGCGTGTAATGAATATTAACACTTTAAATCATTATTAATAATTTTTAGATTTTCTTACACCAACTACAGCTGTGCATGATATCATTTATGGATAATGATTTTTTTTATTTCTATGGTTACTTTGGTGCCGGTTTTGGCCCCGAATGACGTCATACGTAATGAAATTGCGTTCTGCGGAGTTTTCCTAAAATTACCGTCCGACGCCTTATTGGGACGCAGCATACGGGGCTTTGTTATAAAATATTGTCATTGTTTATTAACGGACCATTGATGGGAAGAGGCTCATCCACCATTTTTTTGTTATAAATAAAAAATATACTGATTTATATTTGAATGTATTATAATTGAGTAAGAGGTAATCTTTATCTACAATATTAGTAATATAATAAACAAGCTTGAATGCAATATGACTCCACAGAGGCTACCCCTGGTATCCGGCGCTGATCATCGACCCGAAAATGCCGAAAGGTTTCATCTACAACGGGGTGCCGCTTCCCGTACCGCCTCAAGACGTATTGAACTTGAAGAAGAACCACTCCCACGAGCCCATACTTTATTTGGTGCTGTTTTTTGACGTCAAGAGAACTTGGCAGTGGTTACCCCCTAATAAACTAGAGCCCCTGGGCCTCGATAAGAGTGTTGATCAAGCGAAGCTGGTGGAATCCCGGAAGCCTACCGATAGAAAGGCGGTGAAGAAAGCGTACGGTGACGCCATGCAATTCAGGAAACAAGTGGACGGTGAAGATAAATGACAAAGGTACTTTTCATTTCCCATTTAATAGAAGTGACACTTCGCGATCGTTTACATAATCAAATAAACACCGTAAGCGGCATTACATTAGTAATAATCGAGAACAGAGTAGTATGGTAGTAATAGTAGTATCGATCGTGTCTCAAGCAGCACACAGGATTTTAACTCATTTGCCTCACATCCCATTTTGTATTAAACGGTTATTGAAACCCACAGACATCAGGATATGAATAGCGTCACCCACCTTGAGACATGAGGTCTAAGTCTCAACTGTATAGTAAAACTGTCCTGACCCTTCAAATCGGGCTTACAATATACCCCAACACTAGTAAAACATGTATGTACTTAAGTTCATTAAGCCTTTGCATTCAGTTTAAATTAAGTCATAAATTTGGTGTATGCTAAATAAAACTTTATGATGACTGAATTAAGTATTAATTTTAAACACACAGGTTTAAATATAGGTCACGCCGACCTCCAAGAAAGAGAACGTTCAGTTTCGGTAGCTTTTCGACGATGCAAATCCGGACACCGGACGGCACTAGCGATTCATCTGATTAGCTCGTACATATTTGATTATCTCTGTAAGTGTTCTAATACATAAATCGTTCATTAGTTTTGTTGAAAATCAAAACTTTGACATAGCGTTCATGCAAATACGTATGTATACGTGTTCTTGTACTGTATTGTTTTTATTGTGTCGAGCTAATTTTAGTAGTTGTCCAACTAGGTTGGAGGTTAGGTAGTTTAGATCCTAGGGTCTGGGTAGAGAATATTGATCGAATATTGAGATTGATTATAAATATTGTGGTTGGAAAAAATGCTTTCTGAAGATTGCACTTTTTTTTGGTGACCGTACATTTAAGATAAATATTAATTTAGGTAAATTAAATTAGCGGTCATGGCTAGAGCCTCGCAAAAATGCTCCATCATGTATAAAAAAATACAGGTTGGTACATTTTTGCTATCATATTATTCACTATTTAATTTCTATTTTATTAAAAGTCAATATTAGTATATGGTTAGCATTTATACATCGAGTAGCAACATTGAATACTCTTACAAATATCACCAGATAGTAATAAAACAGTAAGGAAAGTTTAAAACTTTAAATAACTTAAAAGTGTAGTTCTGTTGTTAAACCCAGATATATAAAATATTATAGATATTGTTTTACTGTTCGTAATGTAGCAACTTAGGACCTTCTGTTAGGATATTTAAAATGTTAGTTGCGTTGCATAGCAATTGCGATATCTGAGAAGTTTGATGTAATAGATATACATAATTATTAGTATTGGATTTAAATTAGATAGATTATTAAACTTTTTTGTCGTCACTGGGATACTTACATTTATGCATTAATTAAATCAGGGGTGAAAGGATGTTTGGCTTTAGCGACATTTATCTTTGTAATTAAAGGTCCATTATATATATTTGGTATTAGCATCACACTTTGATGTTTTTAATTGAACTTCAACTTAAATAGCTGAAGATGCTTTTTTTTTGTTATATTATTTCAAATTTTAACCAATTGGCTCTCCTGTAAAGTTGCAAAAATGTTGTTTAGTAATGGCTCGGAATGATAGAGCGGCATGTAAAATTGTCTACCCAAATAAGAATTACCGAAATGTCGGTCTTAATGATACTCGATGTGTAGAAGAAGAGTTCACCGCTCACATGGTTTTAAGTGTAAACCAGAAGCCCGTAGGTATCAGAACGTTAATATATCAATTATATCGCCCAAACTTTGCGCTAGAAATGAGATGGATCGTGGTTTTTACCCGTAAGCGTTCACAACACCTCTTACCACCAATAAAAAGGTTACCACCTAGTTTGGTATTTTACAATTTAAGCAACAAAAATTAACTCAGGGATGTCCTGAAACATCACAATTTCTTGCTAGAAGTAGACTATGGTATTTTTTGTGTGATTTACATATTATTTTCAACATGATTGATTGCTTTAAAAATCTGGCTAACATTTAAATGTTATCATACTGAACATTCTCTATGTAAGACAGGAACAATGCACGATGATAAAGTTTGATTAACGTCTTTAATATTTTCGATCTGTATAGTTTTAGTCTAAGGATAGTGATTAACGTGTGTATATAATTGTAGTAATAATAATGTAGAATAGTTAAAGAGGCGGATATTATATCAGTTAAATTAGTTGAATATGATAATGAAGAAAACTTGTATGATATCGATTTTGTAAGGTAAAATATATTATGTGGTATTTGCCGCGGTTTCAGTCTGCAATTGAATCGTTAAAATAAAAAATGGCGTGTCGTGTATATTTTCGAGGGAGGTTAAAGTAACTGGGTTCGTAATTACGTTAAATTTTAATTCATTTCGAGTTGTATCATATGTCTGTTAGGAGTTATGCCCAGCTGAAATTTACATAGTCTTAAGCGGATAGTGGCTCCGTTTCTTTCGGGGGTCATTATCACCAGTCTCTCTCTCTCTTTCTTTCTTCCTCTCCACTGATCATAGTGAACGGCTTTCTCCGATAAAGAGTACTCTCTCAGCGGTTAGGGGGCTAAGGCATCGGTTCACTGACCAGAAGGGTCTCTGGTTCGCTTTGCAAATCGTTTAGAAATTATTTACGTATTTTTATTTATAGTTGTTCGAGCGTAATGGGGTATATATAATTCCACTGTTTCCACTGCAGCTGTAAATAAAAATGTTTTTTTTTTCTAACCTTTATATTGCGTTCAACTCTCCCAGTATCAGATAGTCAGATGTAATTTTTAGAAAGAAATAATATGATCGTTAATACTCGGTTTTTTTTTATAAATAAATAAATAAATAAATATTTCCTAACAATCACGCCACATTAACTGGTCCCGTGATAAGTTCGTAAAGAACTTGTGTTACAGGTACCAGATAACGGATATAAATGTAAAATTTTTATTATACACATACATATATTTAATAGACATCCATAACCCTGGAAAATACATTTATATTTATCATACAAATATCTTCCCTTGGAGGGATTCGAACCCGCGACCCCCTTGTGTAGTGACCATGTCACTTACCACTACACCAGACGGCCGTTAACTAGGACTACGCCAGTTAAACCAGTTCGATTTTGTTTCAAACATTTCAGTGAATTTAATACTTAGATAATTTTGATTTGACTAAGTAATAAATAAATAAGATTTATTTTGTGGTATAATGAAACTTAAATTCGTAATGACGATGCCGTTGTCTATATTTTCTAATTTGTGCTGGAGGCAAAGGAACCCGCTTCTGGAAACGAAGTATGGGTAATGCAACTAAAGATTGGCTGACGGTTAAGGTTTAGTTGCTGTGAGAGATATAGGCCGCATCCTCTCCAATCTGTTTTCACTTTAGTTTACTCAGTCGCGCAACATGAATTCAGAAAATTGAAATTCCTTAATACTCTGCTTAATAGACAATATTTAGATACCTATATGGTAGTTTTTATTATTACTTACTTTATTTTATTTTATTTACTAACAATCACACCACGTCAACTGGTCCTGTGCTAAGCTCGTAAAAACTTGTGTAACAGGTACCAGATAATGGAAATAAATGTAAGATTTTTATTATACATATATTTAATATATATCCATAACCCTGGAAAAGACATTTTATATAATTTATCATACAAATATCTTCCCTTGGCGGTATTCGAACCCGCGACCCCTTTGTACAGTGACCATGTCACTTACCACACGGCCTTAAGACATTATTACTACATTACCGTAGTTAGGGTAGTACATTACTCTTTTTTCGATTTAAAGGGTCATGTTACGCTTCGTATATTATTCAACCCACCAATTATGAAACCAACTGTATCAAATAAAATATTTAAATTTATCTATGTATTTAACTTTAATTTTGTTGGTTATTTTGAGACTCAAATCTGTGTTTTCATTGTCTATCGCTTCTGAATAGTCGATTACTGTAATGCTATTATATTGAAAACCGCCCAAGTTTCAAAAAATCAAATCGATGGATGGATACATAATGTTATATTACAGATTTCTCCACTGCAAACAATTTCTTGTAATTGGAGATTGAACTTTCGAATACATTGTATGTGGCTATCCCACAAGTTCGAAACGATTTACTACTTTGTGACAAAGAAAGCTATTTATTCTTGTTTTAATAAGTTAAGATTCTTTTCTGAATAAAAACTGTTAAAAGAAGATTCGTTTCAAGAATGGATGTACACATTTGTTTAATACATAATTAAACTTACTCAAAAATATTAGTCTTGCTAGAGCTTTTGTTCTTAAATTTTCGCAAGATGAAGGCAGATGATAAGTACTAAATGTACGATTCATAGGATCTGTTACATAAATAAAATAGGAAAATAATTTAGTCTACAATCAGTTTCTAATCTGTATAATTAAAATTACACAGATTAATATATGATTCTATGATTTTGTTTTATTTTTGCAATAAAAAAATCAAACATGAAAACAGCAGTTTTTTATTTAAAACAATAATTCCTACTTAACATTTAAAATCGTGTGTAATTCAGCTATATTGCGTTTGGCTAAATAAAATTTGAATTAAGCGAGGATAACATGTTCATTCATAATGTTTATCCCAAGCATAAAGGTGTCCAGGTGTAGGTCTCACATTAGCAGCTTGTTTAGGAGCCCTAAAACAACAATGGTATGTTATGTCTTAAGAATAAGAGTGAAAATAGTGAGACCAGCAATAATGAATTATTTACCCTTTGTCTGAGCTAGCACTAAGCAGTTCCTTGGTAACATCAATTGGAGGAGCAACTTCGCGTCTAGCGTCTCTTGTGTAATAGTAGTTGTGGGCATGCCTGTAACACAATTGTTATCAAAACATTTACAATGATAGCACTGTATTAAAAATTTTAGAATTTAATGCTAAATTCAGATTTCTTATACTAACTATAACAGACAACTCATAATGAAGCTAGTTAAATTAACTTTTTGTACTCATAGAACTTTTCGATGCCTCCAATGAACACTACTTTAACTCAAAATTTTGAAATTTTAGTTTTTCACGCAAATCGCTTCACCATGTCAAAAGTATTACAATTAATCATTATTGATGGGGTTCGAAGCAAGAGTAAATCAGCTAGTTACACAAAAAAAACCATAAATATATCTGCAATAATAAATATTTTATCAACTTTTTTCATTTAAACGCTCCTCCTGTAAATCTACGAATTTGGAGTTAGCGTAGTGTTCATTGGAGGCATCGTTTTTGTAATTGTACATTTTAAGTACTATCTCATAATTCACATTTCTTTTATTTTATAATTTAATGTGGAGTTAAGATTTATTATGCTAATTATAACAGAAAACATAATGTAGATAGTTACATTAACTTTTTGTAAACATAGGATTTTTATTAATGTACATTTAAAAAAATGCTGATTAATTATTAAAACTATAAGTACTTGTGCGAGGGTCCGTCTGGGATTTCTGGAGGAGGCTGGGTTCTAGGCGAAACCAATGGCTCAAAACGAAGAGCGTTTGTATGCTTCCTCTAAAAAACAATTAATATTTACAATCCATATAGGTTACATAATTTAAAATTAAATTAATAATAATACTAACACCAAGGAGGAAGTTCCTGAAAGCCTGCAATGCAGGTGAAATGTCGCGTAGTGGAACTTTAGCCTTTACCATCTTAAATTATTTATTATTTTGGACAATATTATGCAAATTGTTCTCAATTATAATCTCTAAATGACAATCTATCAAACGTCAGGAATCATCTTAATTTTAAATCAAATGTCACTATGACATGCATTTATTTACGATGAAAGGCAAAAGGATATTTGAGTCGACTATTATCAAAGCCGGCAATCTGACTTTTGGACAATGATTGGTAAATCAGAAAAACGAATTATTGACTTTGTATTCCATTGGCAGTCACAAAACTCTTGGGAACGACATCTTAAATAAATAACAGGTTAACTATTAACCTTTATTTAATGCAGCTTTTGAACCGTATTCTTTGAAGGAGACGATTATATTCAAATCAATCTGTATTGACATGTCAATAATTTTTTTTTGTCCAAATGCACAGATTGCCACCTTTGATAATAGACGACTCATTTTTCAAACTATATTAGACAGAACAAACACCACAAGTATTAGTCTTGTACACGAAAAAAGAAAATTAATGATTAATCGGATACTTATATGGCAGGATAAATGATAAAAGAAATTAGGTGTCCTATAGCTCTCCAATATTACTCTTAACAAAAGGTTCTAGCTTACTAAGGGTGTTAGGGACTACACGATACATAATCGATCGAAACGTAACCATATCTCATATCGTTTCTTAAAGATCGCTACAGAATCGTTTTAACGAACAGTTAAAACTGTTTAGACAAATAAAAACTGTGGTAAGGAGTGATGATTACATAAATACTTTTATTTACTATAGTATATTTACTATACTTTTATAGTGAAAAAATGTTTTGATGATTGGATTATTCGTTAGCGTAAGTTTATCGTTTCTCAAGGAGCGTACTTTGAAGGTGATTAAATAAATTTGGATTATTTATTTAAATTTGAGTATTTATTTTTTCATTAAAATGGAAAGTTTTTTCGTTTTAATCTTAAAATCAAAACTAGAAAAAAAAATTGTTCCAACCGAACCATTTATTATCACCGGGTCCACATAACACCAAGTTTCGAGTCGGTACTATGATTGCATTTATTTCTGGAACGAAGCTCTCATGCGTTTCAATTGTCGTTGGTAAAACATTGCTTATATAAATAGTCCAAATTAATGAACTCTAGCCAGTAGTCCAGTAGTTTCGGAGCCTATTCGAAACAAACAAACAAACAAATCTTTCCTCTTTATAATATTAGTATATAGATATAGATTGTGAAGTTTGTACTACTCGTATCATACAACTAGTAGCTTTGTTTTTATTATCTAGTCGGCCTAGCGTGCTATATACTATTCGGGCCAAGATAAGATCAGGGAATCAGTAATTTTTATCAACTTGAGATTTTCATTCTAAGATTTATAATACTTATGTGAAAATTTCACGGAAGAAAAAAAATCCCGTCTTTTTAAATCTTTTCCCGTCTTTTTAAATCTTGACAAAAGCTACAAGCTTGAGCTACAAGGATTTGAAAATCAAGGCGTATAGTTTGTCGTTTGGAACCTCGTTTAGAACCTCTGGGTCTGCGGAGGGACTTCGGTTCCCTCTGTATTCTGTACCGTATGTTCCATGGGGAGTGCTCTGAGGAATTGTTCGAGATGATACCGGCATCTCGTTTTTACCATCGCACCGCCCGCCACCGGAGTAGAGTTCATCCATACTACCTGCAGCCACTGCGGTCATCCACAGTGCGTTTCCAGAGATCTTTTTTGCCACGTACCATCCGGCTATGGATGGTACGATGGCTCCCCTCCACGGTGTTTCCCGAGTGCTATGACATGTCCTTCTTCAAACGAGGCTTGTGGAGAGTATTAAACGGTAGGCAGCGGCTTGGCTCTGCCCCTGGCATTGCTGAAGTCCATGGGCGACGGTAACCACTCACCATCAGGTGGGCCGTATGCTCGTCTGCCTACAAGGGCAATAAAAAAAAAACGAGGTGTGGCTGTGTTATGGACACGGCCGTTTGTTGTACGTGAATACGTCTCGTAACGGGTAATAGTTTCTATATAAAATATTATTATTTATGTATGTCATAATCATAAGAAGTCCTCCGGGTATACATGTTTTGTTTATGATGGCAACTTTTTCATTTAATGGGTTCAGGAAATAAATCAAGTAAACATATAATTACTGTATTATATCTTTATTTATTATAGGTCTGATGTACTGGCACCGTCGTTAATCCGCTCGGCCGCATTCATTACTTTACGTTGCCGGCACTGCTTGACTCGATCATATGGTGTTTTATTGGTACCATTCGATTGCTGTTGAGATGCCCTTTCCAACCGTATACGATTTCTGTATTTCGATTTGGCTTTTCGGCGCGTATAGGCCGACATTATATATTTTTTGATATTTTATTTTTTTATTTTAACACCTTATTATATTCACAGTAACAATTTTACACTAATGTTATATATATAATCGATAGATTTTGACGAGAGCTGACGATTGAAACTTGAATGAACGTCGTAGCTTCACCGAGTCGAAAGTTATACTAAATGGAAATCTCGATACGCAGCAAAATTACCTTCAAAATGGCGGGGCTACCCCCTCCCCCGCGCGCGATGTGTTACAGTCCTTACTTAGCGAAATAAATTCTTTGATTCTTTAGCTATCCAGTGGTGTAACTGAAATTTGGATGGAGATGATAGATATGTAGCTACAACACTAAACTGTATCCCCCGATTTTGTTATCATTCGTTTTTTTGGATTGCGTCCCTATAGAAGTAATTTTAAAGACGTATTCACGTCAAAAAAAAAAGTTCGGCTAAAGGACCACGCGGCTCACTTTCATACGCGTTTTGTTTGATAGCTGCAATCAGTGTGCTTAGTGCGAGATTTTTAACGTTTTCGATAGAGTTAAAGTTCACTTAAAATTTTAATTGTATAGAGTTGGAATGTTTGCGTACGTTTGCCGCTAGAGGCGCTGTTCTAATTTCAAACAAATTTTGAGCGAGCTTTTACGCTATCGAGAACATAAAAAACTCGTACTAAGCACACTGTAGCTTGTAGGAAGCATTTACGTTGGAACCCTCACGCGGCTCACGGGTGATCCGTGAGGCGCAAACGGTTCAGTAAGATAAGGCTCACCGATGAGCACCGTGGCCTGAATGAAAATACTCAATTATTCATGCGAAGTTTAACGTGTTAACATAAAAAAAACGAGTTATTAAAAGAAAATAATTTTATTGAAACGTCCAGATATTGTAAAAATACTAATTATGACTGCTACATCGAGTCCATTTTCGGTCAATCCTTATACATACACAAACAAAATCTTAATTACTAATACAAAATATTTACAAGGAAATGTACAATATTCACAAAAAAAATTATAATGAATAAAACTTTAATATTCTATTGTCACGCATTTCGTTTTAAGATATTCGTTGAGAGCGTCTTGGCCTGCAACCAAAGAAGAATACAATTATTTAGGTTAATTTGGAACACGATGTAAATGGATCTTTGGAAAGAGACAATCGCCGAATTTCCGCTTCGTAGAGCGTCATCTCTGTCGCACAAAACACTAACAGTCCGCTGTCTATTTTTTTTTCTACCTATTCTACTAATCTCGACGGGTTATTTTAGATTCACCGAACTAGTAGGTGAGCTCGTGGGTCTCAAACCTGGCGTTGTTGCTAACCCGAACCCTGGCAAGAACCCTTTTTTATTTATTTATTGCTTACATGGGTAAACGAGCTCACAGACCACCTGGTGTTAAGTGGTTACTAGAACCCATAGACATCTACGACGCAAATGCGCCACCCACCTTGAGATATAAGTTCTAATGTCTCAGTATAGTTACAACGGCTGCCTCACTCTTCAAATCGAAACGCATTACTGCTTCACGGCAGAAAAACTACGCAGCATCCGAGACTAACCCAAGTCCTTTCCGAAGCCGGACTGCTTGAAGCCGCCGAAGGGCGCCGCCACGTCGGTCTTGTTGTACGTGTTGACGAACACGGTGCCCGCGTCGATGCGCTCGGCGAACTGCAGCGCCCGCGACACGTCCCGCGTGAACACGCCGCTCGCGAGCCCGTACTCCGTGTTGTTCGCGCGACGGATAACGTCCTCCAAATTCCTGTGACAAACAAGGGTATGTTTTTAATACGCTTTTATAAAGGCTTCGTCAAACAGAACGCGTACTTAGCGCTGCGTTCTAAACGTCGCGCTCTTTTCATGTCACACAAATTGACTAGATGAACCCAACGCTCCTTGAGGCAACGCATTCGCCAAATCATTGTACCTTTCGATAGCAGTGTGATTAAAAGTATTAAGATGTCGAGTGATTCAGATGTGGCATTGTATAAGCATGGGTATGTTCTAACAATTTCTACTAAATTTTCGGGCATTACCCAGTATTTTAATGCACATTCACTCGGACGCTAAAATAAAATTTGTAAAAAATTACTTAGCCTGACGTCAAAGCGTCCTAACGCCGCGACCGAGCGTTGCGTACTGCTAGCGCTGGCACTCTGTTTGACAGTATATTACCATAGTTGTACAACACATCTCACATCACATAGCGCGCCGTCAGTTTAACGCTCTGACGCGCGCTAAGTACGCGTTCTGTTTGACGAAGCCTTTAGCTTCAGACGTATATATGTTTGTAAAGGAATCTTTGAACATGATTTTGACCCCCTTCAAAACGTCGGATTAACTCGAAATTTGGTATACTTATTAAGGATCGATGACAATTCAATTTAAAAAAAAAAGAAAAAATTTAAATTCAACTAAAAAATGAAAAATAAATAGTAGTTTAAAAAAACTAACAATATACGCTTTTATAGAAAATCCAACTAAAAATAGATATTTTTTTAATAAATTTGAATTAAAAATAGTGTAAGAAAAAATTATTTTATTGTAAAAAAGCGTGGGATGCTTTTCAGGATATTATCAAAATAGCCCTTCTACTCATATCTGTTCATAAAATATTTATAACTACTAATAATACCATGCACCTCACGCCAGATAAACCGTTAATAAACCACCTTTATTATATATTTAAGCCTGAAGAAACACTAAATAGACAAAATAAAACAAATCACACAACTTCACTCCTCGCATTCCTGCCAAAAAGTCCATATTTACCGAATTAGGGGCCATACATAAAGTACGTCACACGTTAATGGGGAGGGGGGGTATCACCGAAGTGTGACATCGTGTGACAAGGGGCATGGGGGGGTCAATACTTTTGTGACGTCACATGTTAAAATTTAAAATACTAAAACGCAAAGTTTGTATGTGAATTAAAAATTTTAAAAATTTACAAACTTGATCTATATTTATTAATAATTTTTTGATATATATTTATTGATCTATATTTATTAATAATTTAGCGAAAATTCGTCCTCAAAGAATTGCGGCTAGACGTGCCCGAGAAATTCTCTGTTTAATGAATGATGACGATGCTTTATGGATGGAAGAGAATGATGTCGACACTAAGGATGTTCCTGACGTTCAAATTCAGAACGAAAATGAAGTGCCTGATTTACCAGTAATAGCTGATATAAAAGAGTGGATCCAAAGTCCATGGACACTCGATAATTAAGTTTTTTATCTTTAATTAATATAATTAATCGTTTATTATTTTCTAACTAGTCGTTTGTTTTTTCGGTTTTATGAAATGTTGGACTTTATGTTGATTTTATTAGATTATTATTTAATAAAAATAAGTAAAAAATGAAAATAGCTGTTTTCTCTCGATTATTTTTAAATACATACATAAATTTAAAAAATGTGTGACGTCACATCAGGAGGGGGGGGGGGGTTATAAAAATGTGACAACCTGTGACAAGGAGGGGGGGAGGGGTTCAAAAGTCCTAAAATTCGTGTGATGTACTTTATGGATGGCCCCTTACACATATATCAATATATTAATCTCGATTAATATCATCATATTAATTTATCGTAGATGAATACCTTTTTTTATTGTCCTTGTAGGCAGACTCGCATACGGCCCACCTGATGGTAATTGGTTACCGTCGCCCAAGGACTTCAGCAATGCCAGGAGCAGAGCCAAGCCGCGGCCTACCTATACCTAGCTTAATAGAAACGGGACACTCACTTGCTGCTGAACTTGCTGATGATCATGATGGGTCCAAACGATTCCTCCTTGGCGATGTACATCTCGTCTGTGACGTCGGTAAAGACAGTCGGCTGGAAGAAATAGCCTTTTCTATCCACCCTCTTGCCTCCGTACACTAGCTTGGCACCTTCTTTGACGCCTCGCTCGCAGTACTGGGGGATGAAGTTTTATTTATACTATTTATTTATTTATTTATTACACTTCATGTAAAATTTACATTGGCAGACTTAAGGCCTAGGGCATTCTCTTCCAGTCAACCAAAGGTAGTGCAGAGTAAACAGTGGTAGGTGCAATGAAATTTATATTAAGTTACAAATACATACACAAAAAAAGTATACAATCACATATACATATAGATACATACATACATATAATGGTTATATATGATATTTTATATAATATACTTTTGCTATAGGCGAGTCACATGGCCTATTATTGGAGTCCGCAGGCATTAAAAATGTAGATATTATTATCGAGATGTGAAGTCAAAAATCTGTCTGTCCCATTCATCAGCCGGTAGAAATACAAAGGCAGTGATATCCAACTATGAGGTAGTAGAGTACCACTTTACTTTCCATTATGGGTGGTGGGGCGTATAGTGAGACCGCCCGAACAGGTACCACCATCTTGCTTATTTATACATAGCACTAATACATTCCGGTATGAAGAGAACAGATCACACACATTTTTTTCAATTTTTTTTATTGCATAGCTATTTGGACGAGCTCACAGTCCACCTGGTGTTAGGTGGTTAACGGAGCCCATAGACATCTACAACGTAAATGCCGTCACCCACGTCTCAATATAGTTACAACGGTTGTCCCACCCTTCACGACCGAAAACGCATTACTGTTTCACGGCAGAAATAGGTAGAAAATCTCTTTGACTCCAAACTAAAATTCCATGTGCATACGTGGGAAGCAGATAATGATATCCCTCCCCAATATAAAAAATATTTAGTTATTTAACGGATAAAAAGAGCAAATCTGTGCGACATACGAATATTTGCGGCGCTTTTTTTAACTTTCAACTAACAAGAATCAATTACAGAGACAATTATAATACAGAGACTTTAGAACTCATATCTCAAGGTGGGTGGCGGCATTTACGTTGTATATGTCTATGGCTCCGGTAAACATTTAACACCAGGTGGGCTGTGAGATCTTGCATCCGTTTGCGCAAAAAGAAAAAATAATAGTTTACCTCTATCAGTTTATCCATATGCGCCTTATGGTTCTGAGGTCCGTGTGAAGTGCCCCGGTGCAGTGGGTCGCCGATTCGGATCTTCTCGGTCTCCTCTATAACACGACGTACGAACTCATCATGTATCGTCTCTTCAACGAACAACCGTCCTGCTGCTATGCAATTCTCGCCTTTATTGAAGAACACAGCTGCCATACCCTGATAGAAAAGAATAAAAATTATTTTTTGTTATATCCTTTTTTTACTTAGTTTTTAAGTATGGCAAATGAGACGCCATTGTTGCCAGTTTATAAAAAAAAAAAACATTTAAATCTAATAAATATACGAAAATATACATGAAACGAAATGAAATGAAGTTTATTAATATGAGAGAGAATAAACCTCCATTATTACAAATTTAAACCTGGAGAAATTTTGAATTGATATAATAAAACAATTTGCTCCAATCATTCAAATACGAAACAGCAACTATGGCTCTTAACTGGATTATTATAAAGGTGGTTTTTAATTCTTTAGATAATACAACGGGGACACTGTAATCGAATTTTAAACTTTACTTTTATTACCGTGCATTAAAAAAAAACAAAGATACAAAATTGCCATACACCATAATGTTCCAAGCCACACGATGAGCACGGTGACTACTCATGAGCATACACGACATCCCCATACTTACGTTTCTGACGGCTTTGTCCAGATCGCAGTCTTCGAATATCACGAGAGGCGACTTGCCTCCTAGCTCCAACGACACCTTCTTCATATTCGATGCGGCACATGACTTCATTATGGTTTGACCTACGAAACAACTATTGGTGAACATGTGATTTGAGATTTAAAAGTTACTTCCAAGATCAATCAAAATCAAGGTATCGTTGTTTTTCTTTTTTAATCCTATTAATTGAAGACATGAGTGGATGAAGGGTTTAAACCAGCCTTTCCCAAAGTGGGCGATAACGCCCCCTTGTAAACCATATTAGACCTTAACTATCCGGGTTTAAAGGCTAATTTTAGAAATTGTATGTGGTGAAGGAGTTATTTACGAAGAAAAAGTATGAATAACAAAAGTTTGTTGGCCGTTTTCTCAAAATTAACAAATTGTATCTTATCCCCTTCATCCACTCATGTCTTCAATTGCGAAATGACATGGTGACGTCACAGGTAAAATTAATTGCACAAACAAACACGTATATATGTGATCTTTTCGTTGCTCACTCAAACATTTTTTACGCATAATTAGTTTTGTTGTTATTAGAGATTGAAATCTAACGGTATTCTGTCACACGAGATAATTATATCAGCTATTAGTAGTGCAGCAATAATAGCGTTAATAGGGATGTCCGAAATGCAATAAAATATCGATATTTTTTGAAAATATCAATATCGGTATGATTTGACAGAGAATATACGTGCTAATCAACAGACATCTTTTTTTAATAAATCAAGAACAAGTATCAAGAAATTTTATAAAACTTAATTTTAAGAAACTTAAAAACCAAATTTTAAAACACAAATCGGATCGACCACAAACAAAAAATACGTAAAATATAATTTGTTAAGAAGACGTTAGTATAAAAAAAGTATTCTTTTTTAGGATATAAAACATATAAATTTTTATTCGTTTAAAAAAAATATTATTATCGTTTTTTATACCAATTTTATATCGTACATCGATGTATCGATGTGTTAAATATTGATACATTGAAAAAATAATATCAATATATCGATATATCGATATGTTTTTAACAAGCCTATGCGTCAATATCACGTTACCGATGGGAGTGCTGCCCGTGAAGCCCAGCTTCCGGACGAGCGGGTGGTCGGCGAGCGCCTGCCCGCACGCCGCGCCGCTCCCGGGGAGGATGTTCACGACGCCGGGGGGAACCCCCGCTCGGACGCACAGCTCGGCGAACTTCAACGCTGTTAGGGGGCACACCTGCACAAACAATAGAGATAGTACATATCGACGCTTGAAAGGCAAACGTGATTAAGCGACAATGCGTGAACTTTACAGTAGATGGTGGTAGGACCTCTTGTGAGTCAACGCGGGTGGGTACCACCACCCTGCCTATTTCTGCCGTGAAGCAGTAATGCTTTTCGGTTTGAAGGGTGGGGCAGCCGTTGTAACTATACTTGAGACCTTAGAGCTTAACGGCTGCCCTGCCCTTCAAACCGAAACGCATTACTGCTTCACGGCAGAAATAGGCAGGGCGGTGGTACCTACCCGTGCGGACTCACAAGAGGTCCTACCACCAGTAGTATATTGTGATGTTCTGCAATGCTCGCGTTCTACGTGACGTCATTAACAGTCTTTATACGATACGTCCGCTCGTTATAATGTTCCACCGATTCTGTTGCTCTGAATTACTATTATTTTGTAGCTTGAGACGCAAAAAACTATTTTTCAAATATTATTATCTTAATTTATTGTGATGATAAGTAATTCACCATTGCGCACAGACAGCATCAACTGTTGTATTAAGCCAGCTCTTGTGTTAAGTTAAATATCTATTGATAAGAAGGTATCCTTAAATCGTCCGACATCCGTAGTGGCAGTGCGGTGGCACTACGGATGATGCGACGGATCGGTTTTTTTCTCTTTTTCTGACCAAAGCTGATAGCCTTGAGAGACTATTTCAGCGTTACCGGACGAGTAGGTGAGCTCACGGGGCTCAATCCTGGCGAAGTTGCTAACACTGACCCTAGCAAGAGCAGTGCTTCGCAGAATCTACCATCTGATTGGAAACGCAACCCACTGAGAATATCCGGCGAGAAACTCAGTGGGCTGTGTGTGTGGGTTAATTTATCCGCCGAGCCCTTCGTCGCAAGCGACGGGTTCGACGAGAACGATGACCGATGCTTGAGGTAACTAAAAGCACCGTTAGTGGATCGGGAGGATCCGTAATGACGTGTTTTGGGCAAGGGGATCCGTTTAAATTGTTTTATAGTGACTCACTGCAGCGGGTTTCATGACGACAGTGTTGCCAGCAGCGAGACAGGCCGCCATCTTCCACGACAGCATCATCAGCGGATAATTCCAGGGCGTTATTATCGCGCAAACGCCGATCGGTTCTTTTCTCGTGATGCACAGATTTCTGTTTGGTCTGGCGTGGTTTATGGGCACGGTGGCGCCTTGAATCTTGTCGCACCAGCCAGCGAAGTAGCGCCACGTGTCTATGGACATGCCCACGTGGGTTTTGAGTGCTAGTGTGTAGACAGCTCCCGAGTCTATGGATTCGATTGTGGCCAGCTCCTCTTTGTGTTGTTCCATCAAATCTGCCAACCTTTAAAATAAACTCTCATTAGTATGTTAGGTTATCGAAGCCAATTTCTCAATTTACAAATAGAACGTAATTTATATAACTACTAGCCGTACTCGCCCGCTTCGTTGGGCATTTAAAATTAACATTATTATTTATTGTCATTATTATTAGGGAGTCCAACGCTCATATAAATATTAGCCTATCCATTAAGTACATGTATTTTCTACATGGATACCAAGTTTCAAGTCAATCGGATGCACGGTTCAGTAGTTATAACGGAACATCCGTAAAAACCACTGTAGATTTATATATTAGTATAGATTATTTAATATTGTTTTAGTCGATACCTCGAATCTTCCTCGACTCTGCTTAATCCAATTCAAGGAAATATAATTGCCTTTGTTGAGTTCTTTAGAAAGAAATGAAATACACTTGACGATGCCCGAATTTTTTTCTGAACCGAGAAGAAAATGAACTCAAGGTATATCACGGGACATATGCTACCATACTACTAACGTTTGAACCAGATCGGATTATTGTCAAAGTAGATCTTCAAGGAGTTTCAAACCATGATCTATATGTTTTGGAATAACACCAGTTGTGGACAATACTAAAGGGATAATGTTTTACTTTTTATTGTTTCCATATTCTTAAAACTTCATCCTTAAGGTATTATTATTTTAAACTTACTTAAATAAGATTTGTGCTCTCTCACGGGCACTGATCTTGGACCATTCCCCTTCATCGAACGCCTTCTTAGCGGCCCGCACTGCCTTGTCAACGTCGTTGGGCGAGGCGCTTTGCACTTTACAGATCACGCTCTCGTCCGTTGGATTGATCAGGGTCAAGGTTTTACCTTAAAAACGATTTTGAGTCTTAATTTCGGATATCGCAAGGTTTTTTTTTTTTTTTTTTTATTGCCTATGTGTGTGGACGAGCTCACAGCCCACCTGGTGTTAAGTGGTTACTGGAACCCATAGACATCTACAATGTAAATGCGCCACGCACCTTGAGATATAAGTTCTAAGGTCTCAGTATAGTTACAACGGCTGCCCCACCCTTCAAACCGAAACGCATTACTGCTTCACGGCAGAAATAGACGGGGCGGTGGTACCTACCCGTGCGGACTCACAAGAGGTCCTACCACCAGTAATAAGGTGCATTATGCTATAAACTGTTGAATAAGTTTACGTTTTTATTAAATACTAGCGGCCCGCTCCGGCTTCGCTCGGGTCTTTAACAATAATTTCAACTATACTTGACGTTGTTTTATATATTAAAATAAAAAAACACTCATTGCGGCATAATTCAATAGTTAGAAATATGCTATCGCGACACTTTTTGTAATTAATAATTTTGTGGCGGGTAGCCATCATACAACGCAAGATAATTGACAGATGCCTGAACCTCCCTTACGACATTTTCAAGATAAAGCGCATATATACAAGTTCCGAACAACAACATTCGGACCGTCGGTCTACCGAGCAATATCACCCGCTCGGTGGAAGATCTTCCCTTTGTCGTATATAACCCCAAAATGTGTTCTACAAAGTCGTAGTACATTATTTTATTCTATCCTCAATAGTTTTCTCTAAATTTTTCAATTCGGTTCAGTAGTTTCAGAGCCTATTCAATACAAACAAACAAACAAATCTTTTCTCTTTATAATATTAGTATAGAAGTATAGATATAGCTCAGGTTTGATTCTCCGTTATTATAAGATAACTGAAATGTTCGCATGTTTGAATAGACAAAGCGCGGTTGAGGCTGCACGCGAGATATGCGATTTTATGATTGCTTTATATGATTGCTATTATATGATTGCTTTATGTCAGATATATAATGTTTATGTTATTAAAATCGTTTATCAGTTTCCGTAATAACTGGTAGTGGGGAGTGATGCGAGTCCACACGGGTGTGTTCCACTGTCCCTTGTGCTTCCCAATTTTTAGGGTGGGGCAGGTTTTATAAATCAATAGGACTTTAGCTGTGATATGAGTCATAAGTTGCGGTAAGGTATTACTACTACAACCAGAAGATCACGAAGACGATGCAAGTACTGGTGGTAGGACGTCTTGTGAGTCCGCGCGGGTAGGTACCACCACCTATTTCTGCCGTGAAGCAGTAATGCGTTTCGGTTTGAAGGGTGGGGCAGCCGTTGTACTGTTAAAAGTGAGACCTTACAACTCATGTCTCAAGGTGGGTGACATTTACATTGTAGATGTCTATGGGCTCCGGTAACCACTTAACACAATGCGGCCGTGAGCTGAATAGGGGAGGGAGAGTGTGATAGATTCGACTAATATTAGTACCACTAATATTTTACTGGTAGTAGGACCTCATGTGAGTACCACCGCCCCGCTTATTTCTGCCGTGAAGCAGTCATGCGTTTCGGCTTGAAGGGTGGGGCAGCCATTGTAACTATACTGAGACCTTAGAACTTATATCTCAGGGTCATTACAGGGGTGGCGCATTTGGGTTGTAAATGTCTATGGGCTCCAGTAACCACTTAACACCAGGTGGGCTGTGAGCTCGACCA
Source organism: Bombyx mandarina (assembly GCF_030267445.1). NCBI lineage: Eukaryota > Metazoa > Arthropoda > Insecta > Lepidoptera > Bombycidae > Bombyx > Bombyx mandarina. Next base: position 5,040,334 of record NC_143222.1, on the reverse strand, counting down.
ACCAACCAAGAAGAATTTCATAAATTACCGGTACTACTCACCACTGTCAGCGTTCACGAATTCGCCATTAATAAACAACTGCGTCGGGAATTTAATCTTCATTTTATTGACCTCCATTTCGAGTCCCTCATAAACAACCTCTTTTGTATCCGAGCCGCCTCTCGCCTTCAACACGGCCACACTGTAGAACTCTTCAAACGTGGTGTTCATGTATACATCCTCATTCTGGAGTTCCACGTTCGCCAAGTCCTTGACTTCTTCGACCAGCCTCACGACGTCCATAGAGCCGGCTCCGGATGCGAAGAAGTCGGTGTGGTTTTCGATTTCAATGCGAAGAATCGCCCTCCACACCTCGCGGCAGCTCTCGACAAATTTTAACTCGTCCGAATTTAGTTCTATCGAGATCTTCTCTTCGCTAGCTTTGAAGAAGTTTTGAGCGTTGATCATCTTCCCGTTAACTTTTAGCCTTTGTATGTTGAGCTGTGGGCCGTGGGGGGAGCTTAGAAAGTTTTTTCGATGTTTTTATTTAATAAGCACTTTATAAACACACACACACACACATAAGCTCTTCTTCTTCTTGCATTTATTTATTTATTTTTCTATTGCTTAGATAGATGGACGAGCTCACAGCCCACCTGGTGTTAAGTGGTTACCAGGGTGGTGGTACCTACCCGTGCGGCCTCACAAGAGGTCCTACCACCAGTAATTATGCAAATTATAATTTTGCGGGTTTGATTTTTATTACACGATGATATTCCTTTACCGTGAAAGTCAAACGTGAACATTTGTTGAGTACGTATTTCATTAGAAAAATTGGTCTGGGATTCGAACACCGGTGCATCGCTACTTACGAATGCACCGGACGTCTTATCCTTTAGGCCACGACGACTTTAAATATCTTACGTTATGTGGGCGGCATGTCTTCTCTTTCCATTCAGGTCTATCGTACATAATCTCTGCCCTCACACTCTTAGGACGCTCCCGTCCTCATATTACCGTCTACTTTCATACTCAGCATTACACACTTACTTAGAAACACTCTATACAAATATATATACTGACAGTTAAAACACACATACATTTTACTGGTGGTAGGACCTCTTGTGAGTCCGCGTGGGTAGGTACCACCACCCTGCCTATCTCTGCTGTGAAGCAGTAATGCGTTTCGGTTTGAAGGGTGGGGCAGCCGTTGTAACTATACTTGAGACCTTAGAACTTCTATCTCAAGGTGGGTGGCGCATTTACGTCGTAAATGTCTATGGGCTCCAGTAACCACTTCACACCAGGTGGGCTGAGAGATCGTCCACTCATCTAAGCAATAAATAAGAAAAAAAACAGACAAGACGAGAAATACAGTTATGGTGGAGCACATTGTACGCTTGGGTAGGTGCAGTCATTCGAATTAATTCTGCCGCAAAACCATCATACATTCTGGTTTCATTATGACGCCTATGAGTTCCACTGATTATTTAACAGCCAATAGATCGTGAGCTCTTTCAGCGAAATAACCTACTTTTTACTACCGTCTAATTGAATCTAAACTAGTTGAACGGATGTGGGAATATACAAACTCACCCTAACTCCATCATTGGCAGTAACAAGTAAGCCGGCTTCGTGTACCACGGCTGGTTTATTAAGGCCTGTTATATACAGTTTATCTCCTTCGGTCTCATATTCAGATTGCCAGAGGGAGGATCCGAAGAATTTTATTTCGATTTTTTCACCGTCTCCGATTATTCCTTCTTTGGTCTGAGGTTCGATGAAGGACGTGGCTCCCGGTGATGAGTCCAGACCTCGTACGAAGTTATGCAGAGCCAGACCTCCTTTGCTCCAATCGATCTGGTAATTTGATTTTATACTATACTAGCTGACCCGGCAATCGTTGTTTTGCCATATGAGTCGTCTATTATCAAAGGTGGCAATCTGTGCATTTGGACAAAAAAATGTTATTGATATGTCAATACAGATTGATTTGAATATAATCGTCTCCTTCAAAGAATACGGTTCAAAACCTGCATTAGAGGTTTACCTGCATAAGATGTCGTTCAGAAGAGTTTTGTGACTGCCAATGGAATACAAAGTCATAATTCGTTTTTCTGATTTACCAATAATTGTCCAAAAGTCACATTGCCGGCTTTGATAATAGTCGCCTCATATATAAGATTTCTAGGGAATTTCTAGTGTAGAAAAAAAAACTAACTTATTGTAAGTGCGTAAGGATTAACAAATAAAAAATAAAGGTTGATCGTAGAGGGGTGAAAATTTAGGGTTGTATGTATTTTTGTATGCTGTATCATAAAAAAATAAAAACCAAAAAATTGTCTAAAAAATAAATAAAATTTTTTTGGGGTGGACCACCCTTAACATTTAGGAGGATGAAAAATAGATGTTGTCGGATTCTCCACCCTGGCCGATATGCACGCTAAGATTCACGAAAATCGGTCGAGCCGTTTCGGAGGAGTTCAATCACGCACACCGTGACACGAGAATTTTATATATTAGATTAGCCGTACTCTCCCGCTTATAATTATAAGGGAGTCCAACACTCATATAAATATTAGCCTATCCATTGAGTACATGTATTTTCTAAATGGATACCAAGTTTCAAGTTAATCGGATGCACGGTTCAGTAGTTATAACGGAACATCCGTAAAAACCACTGTAGATTTATATATTAGTATAGATTTTTAAGGCAAAAATTCGCGAGGCATATACAAATATTTTAAGTTTTTTTCCTTAGTTTTTCCTCTAATTTCATGGCCGTGTATCTTTCAGAGAAAATCAGTAACAATAGAACATAAAAGAAAATAATAAAGAGAGAGTAAAGAGAGTACCTAATTATAGCAGCTTTTGACTGTAATTATTTACTAATACTTGTAAAATATATGAGTGCTTTCAAAATATTTGTATATACAAAACTAAGCATTTGGCTCTTACAAATTATGTTAAGTTTTTTTTTTAAAACAATTGTCTGTTACCAGATGAGTTTCAGGTTTGAACAGAGCTGGGTCGTAAGTGGCGCCTTCTTCAGACTGCTTGATTTTAGGAGCCACACCATTCGCAACCATGTTGACGGCTTCAGCTAAGGCTTTGATACCTGAAATTAGGATACGAATTGAAAAACTTCTCGAATATTGATATTAATGATTTTTAATCAAAGATAAACGTCAGTTAGGAAGTTTAAGCTGGTTTCTTGTTTCAAAGTGTTGTATGTTCATTTATTCAGGACATTCTTCTTAAAATGTTAACCAAAATATTTGTAAGGAATTAAGTAATGGTAGTTTGAGAAGTTTTTTGCAGTAGCTATGGATCGCTGTAAATCATCATGATATAATATAAGCCAATTATTAGCGAGACATGGCGATGTGTCAGAGATGTAGACAGTGAAGTGTAATAATATTAACAACTGGGAACAATTTAGAATTCACTGTGTTATTGGTACAAGAGACTGATAAACATACTTATATATGTTTAAATATATACATATACTAGCTTTTGCCCACGACTTCGTCCGCGTGGAATAGTTCACAAATAAATATGCAAAATTAAATGTATATTTTTCAATATTTTTGAGAGATTTTCTTAATATTTGTTTCCGTAAGAACCTTGTACAGAGTATTAGAAAACTACAAAAAAAAAATAAGCCAAATCGGTCAAGCCGTTTTCATGTTATGTCGTGACAACGGAAAACGGGTTTCATTTTTATATATATAGATATGATATGATAATTAAATATATATGATAACAAACACCCAGACAAAGAGCAAAGAAACCTATTTGCACGATGTGGGAATCGAACCCACGACCCTAGGTGCAACGGTCAGGACCGATAACTACCGCACCACCAAGTCAGTCGAAAATGCGGCAATAGTACTTAATAATTAATATAAGACTTTATTAACCTTCAGGATATAAGAATTTGTTGTAGATCGTGTCTACGGTGTCATCAATGGTTGTGGGATAGCTCTTTTGCAGTAATATGGGGCCGGTGTCTAAACCGTCGTCCGCCCAAAATATGGAGAAGCCGCACGTAGTGTCACCCTCGATCAAGGTCCTGGAAACAAAAGTATGTGTGGTACAGTTTGTCGTGTGTACAAACGTGGACATAATTACATCTAATTTTACGGTTTAATTCCGCGTTTGTTATTGTCGTTATATTGTTACCGACGTTTCAAACACTTTGTACTTTTCGTACTACTAAATTACTCGGTACTCGACTAAAATACTCGCCTAGTCCGAACAAGGCTTAAGTACGCGTTCTGTTTGACGAAGCCTTTATACGTGTTTATGTCACTGAACTCCTAAACGGCTGGACCGATTTGAATGAGATTTTTTGTATGCGTTTGGACGTCGCCCTGGATGATTTAGTTTCGAAAATCAGCGCGGCAAATGCCGTTGCAATCGGTATCTAGGTTATTTTTCTATACTGCAACTAAAACAGATCAACTTGAATGAATTTTAGTGTATGCATTCACAGGACAACGTCTGTCGGGTCGGCTAGTTATATATTATTACCTCAAGTTTTAAGGTGGATGGCGGTATTGACGTTTTGTCTATGGGCATAAGTAACCGCGTAATACCAGATTGGTTGTGGGCCTGCCCCGTCCATGAACAGCAATTCAACTAATTACTATTTAAATTCTATTTCGCAACGGTTTTCGTATATCGCGAAACACGTGTTAAAATGTAAATTCAGAAAACAAAACGTATCTATTATTACGGACGCGAAATTAACCTTGGAGTTGAAAGTAATTTTTAACGTGGTTGCGAAAATGATTAAGGATTTGTTTTATTGGTACGGAAAGAGCTAACGGTTTTGAGATTCAGTGGTGATACGAGCCCGTGGGCAGCACAATTCAACCTGGAGACGTGAGATTGAAGTTGCATGTTCATAATGGCGATCCTTTTAGCTGGAGCGCATTATTGCTTTGCATTTAAGGCGACTTTGCAACGTCATACAACAAACATTAGTAGTCATTTTTATATATCAACTAGCGACCCGCCCTCAATTGGCTTCGGAAACATAAAATTTTATTATTGATAGCCGAGTCCCGCGATATTACCCGCGGTTATTGTCGTACCGCGGGTGACGCCGCGGGACGAAGCTAGGCTAAAAAAGCAATAGCCTTAGTTACTCCTTATATCATTAGCTACCTATCAGTGAAAGTCTCGTCAAAATCGATACAGCCGTTCCAGAGATTAGCCGAAACAAACAGACAGACAGATAAATTAAAAAAAAATGTTATTTTGGTGTATGTACCGTATATATATATATATTCATATGCATGTAGTAAAAAGCGGTTATTTCAAATTTACAAACATACACTCTAATTTTATTTGTATGTATAGATGTATATTCCTTTGCTTCTTGTTCTTATCACGGATTTTGCATATAAGTTGCGAGCGGCCGAATGTCCTACGTCAAACCTCCTTGGAGTATATAATATCTCCACTAGTTTAACCATTGCTTTGTGTCATGTGCTTTTTATGTTTCTTTTTTTGCTGTTCCATTTACTCCTTCGATTTTCGGTTCCATGTTTTTTTTTTTATTGCTTAGATGTGTGGACGAGCTCACAGCCCACCTGGTGTTAAGTGGTTACTGGAGCCCATAGACATCTACAGCGTAAATGCGCCACACACCTTGAGATATAAGTTCTAAGATCTCAGTATAGTTACAACGGCTGCCCCACCCTTCAAACCGAAACGCATTATTGCTTCACGGCAGAAATAGGCGGGGCGGTGGTACCTACCCGTGCGGACTCACAAGAGGTCCTACCACCAGTAATTACGCAAATTATAATTTATTGTAAACATTTATACTAAAATTAAAATTTCCAAATACCAAAAGGACAAAAATATATTATATACTACATATTATATTGTATTCATTATTCCTTCCTTCTTTTGGTTCGCTTTTATTGGTATCATACAGTATTAATGTCTAATTGTTTCCTCATCGTAGCTCACATAAACTATATACTCTATAACTCTATTTACATAATTTTATTAAGGTTTTCCATCATTGAATTTTAACAGTATCAAGTAATAATTTCGCATTTCGATCACAATATGATAAAAATATACGAATGAGTTTGCATTTTTTTGTAATGCCACATGACATTAAATATAAAATATACCCTATAATCAAATATGGTCGGAGCTCTGAAGGCATTACTAAGTAAATTGATCGTAATTGCAATAGAGATCGCCATGTAAAATGACTTTTTTATTTTTTTTACCGCGCAGCAAAATGCGTGCATACTGTCCACCTGATGATGTTGTTGGATAACAGCTATGCTATACAGCTAAGTTCAAACCTAACTTGAAAAAAATACACGTCATATCAGCAAACACTGTAATGAGTTCATTCAATGGTGGAATGGTACTTTTTTATTGCTCCTCGAGATGACAAGGCTGTCCCGCGTATTGTACAAATGTATCTGCTTTTTTGATTGTTTTTTGAATGTAAATTGTATTTTGGTGTGCAACAAAGTGTATTCTCATTCTCTCTCTCTCTCTCTCTCTCCCTCTCCCTCTCCCTGTCTGCCCTATAAATCGAAACACATGACTGCTTCGCGACAGGAATTGCTAGAACGGTGGTATCTACCCGCGTGCGAGCTTACAGAACATCTGCTATCAGTGATCGTCAATGGATAGCAGTACGCTGGTAAAATGCATACAAAGCTTGCTGTCCACTCTCCGCCTTCATCGGCTTTACCGCGCTTAAAGTACACCGGTCACCGTCCTCGCCGAACCCTTGCGACGAAGGGCTCGGCGAGTAAATTAACCCATAGACAAAATCCTCTGAGTTTCTCGCTGGATATTTTCAATGGGTCACGTTTCCGGTACGGAGGTACATTCTGTGAAGCACTGCTCTTGTTAGGGCCAGTGTTAGCAGCACTCCCGGTTTGAGCCCCGTGAGCTCACCTACACGTCAAGGCGAAGCTGAAATAGCCTCTCAAGGCTATCAGCATAGGAATGAAAAAAAATAAAAAAAATAAAAAAGAAAAGCTTAAAGTCAAAGTACGAGTTGTTTTATCTAGACCAAAACCACACAGCTAAAATAGCTCTGCGAATTAATCACTTAAATACAAATAAACAGATATATACAGTATTCAAAAAATCCAAATAGTAATGAGGATCATATGTATATCGAAAAATTCGGAAAACATCTGTGTTTAATGCATGTCTGACTCACAAATCAAAATTGTGAAAGCATTTATTATATTTATTATATACTATTTATTTATTTATCGCTTAGATGTGTCAACGAGATCATGGCCCATCTGCGGTTACCGAAGCCCGTGGATATGAATGTCATAAAAAACGTAAATTTCGCGACCTATCTTGAGACGTGTGTCTCAGTTTTACAGTAACACGATTGCCCCACTTTTTAAATCGAAACGCATTACTGCTTAACGACAGAAATAGATATTTTTTTATTGCTTAGATGGGTGGACGAGCTCACAGCCCACCTGGTGTTAAGTGGTTACTGGAGCCCATAGACATCTACCACGTAAATGCGCCACCCACCTTGAGACATAAGTTCTAAGGTCTCAGTATAATTACAACGGCTGCCCTGCCCTTCAAACCGAAACGCTTTACTGCTTCACGGCAAAAATAGGCAGGGTGGCGGTACCTACCCGCGCGGACTCAGAAGAGGTCCTGGTTCCTGCTAGTAACTTAAAAACATGGTAACACACATTTGCATTTGGACGATACATATAACGTTTTCGTTTTCTAGAAATTACGATAAACTGTGAATTAAAATCCATAAACGGAGACACCCATAATTCCGTTGACAGGCGCGAAGATGTACATCAATTTAGATAGTGTTGCTTCGTTGGAGCACGTGCCTTTTGTTTCTAATTGAAACAAACGATTGCGTGTGTGCTGTTACTAAACCACGATAAAATCAAGTTGTTGCCGGTTCGTTTGTCCAGTTTTAACCGGTTCGAGAATGTCTGATTTCCGTTTACGAAACGCACATTGGGAAAGTAGTAGATCTGCCCGTCGCGTTAGTGATGCAAACAGATGCGGCCGCATAAGGAAAATCGATTTTCTTTGTAAATTTTGAACTTTGTATTACTTTAGATTATAATAAATAATTTATAGATGTTATTTATTGGTGTGTGTGTGTTTTGTCATTTGTTACACGACTTACGTTGTGTGATCGATGAAAACTATTAGGTATGTGAAGTCGTTGTGGCCTAAAGGATAAGACGTCCGGTGCATTCGTATTGAGCGATGCACCGGTGTTCGAATCCCGCAGGCGGGTACCAATTTTTCTAATGAAATACGTACTTGACAAATGTTCACGATTGACTTCCACGGTGAAGGAATAACATCGTGTAATAATAATCAAACTCGCAAAATTATAATTTGCGTAATTACTGGTGGTAGGACCTCTTGTCAATCCGTGCAGGTAGGTACCACTACCCTGCCTATTTCTGCCGTGAAGCAGTAATGCGTTTCGGTTTGAAGGGTGGGGCAGCCATTGTAACTATACTTGAGACCTTAGAACTTATATCTCAAGGTGGGTGGCGCATTTACGTCGTAAATGTCTATGGGTTCCAGTAACCGCTTCACACCAGGTGGGCTGTGAGCTCGTCCAACATCTAAGCAATAAAATAAAAAAATCTAAATGATGGAAATTCTTGATAGTTGGAATTGTCGATAGCCATGAGCAATATTAATTACTTACCACCTAGTTTATACTATGCTTATGCATAAGGCGTATGCTCATCTGTATACAATGGGAATAAAAAAAACACACACACACACACAAAAAAACTGTCATTTTTTTCATAATTTTCGTACCAGACTTACCAATTAACTGACGAAGCTCCCCGATGTCTGGGTAAAATGCTCGGATGGTAACAGATGCTCTCGTATTTAGGAGCCGTGATCACCTCCATGGGTATGAATTGAGTGCAGAACGGTAGAACATTGAGGTCGGCGTTCACCTACGAAGAAAACAGGAATTAGGAACATGAACTCTAAATCTTTTTTTTCCTACCTATACTGGTAGCCTTGAGAGGCTATTCCAGCGTAACCTTAACTAGTAGGTGAGCTCACGGGGCTCAAACTTGACGACGTTGCTAACACGAACCCTAGCAAGAGCCGTGCTTCGCAGAATCTACCACTGGATCGGAAACGCGGCCCACTGAGAAGATCCGGCGAGAAACTCAGTGGGCTGTGTCTGAGGGTCTCTAAATCAAGAGAACGTATCAGACGTTCCCGTTTCTATACATTTAAAGGAGCTAGGTGGAACATCAAAACTGACTGCAACGGGTTCGTACTGGCTTCCTATTCCTTGACCCTTTTTTCTATTTAGACGTACAAATATTTATACCAATTTCAGATCTGTTACTCTTGTGTTGTTAGGCAACTTTTTAATGAAAGGAAGCCACTGGTAAATGTCCCTCCATTAAGAAGCTCACTCCACTGGATCATATCGACGCTTGAAAGGCAAACGTGACTAAGCGACAATGCGTGAACTTTACAGTAGACTAATTTAAAGTTCATATACCTGAAAAATATTTTTTTTTTAATGAATCTAGCTGTAGGATTGAAATGATTTTAATATAGACCTAGAAATATTATTTTTTTGCGCATCGAATATGGTTATTGCCTATCATTTATGTACAAAGCAGTTATTGTCGCTCAGTCACGTTTGCCTTTCAAGCGTCGATATATAAACATATTAAATCGATAAAATGCTATTTGCTTTAAGCGACATTTATCTTTGTAATTAAAAGTGCGTTTTATTTGGTATTAGCATCAACAGTTCGATGTTTTAATTGAACTTCAATTAAGTTTACTCCATTCAAATAACTGAAGAAATTTTTTTTTTTTTGTAATTATATTTGTTCCAAATTTTAAACTTCAAATGGCTCTCCTGTAAAATTGTAAAAATGTCACTTAGACCAAAATAGTCTTTCACCTTTAGAATAAAAAAAAATACGTAACGATGTGGTATCAGTCAATTTTTTTAAAGTAATCTTAAAATATAAAGTTTTCAGGTAATAATAATATAAGACCTAGACGTAACTATGTACATACGTATAAGCTGTTAAATCTGTTTTTTTTAACTACGTCATCAATATTGCGAATACCAGTTGTTTATACAAAAATGATACGAATGACTTTGAGTTGTATGTTTTTTTTTTGTTACGGTGACAGATCGAACAAAGGTTATCGAACATTTAATTGTTACAGATATAGTGACGCGTGTATCCTAACAATACTTTAAAATTTATTTAGACATTTGTATTTTATTAGAAGGAATTTAAAGGTTCTTTTTTTTTGTCATAGATTAGTGCAAATATTTATTATCATCATCCGCTTATAGGAGTACACTGCTGGATATACCTAGGCGTCTGCATTTGCACACCACTGAGTATGATTACCGGTTTCTCTCATCCAGCTCTTACCAGCTATCCCGCATAGATCATCACTCCACTGGGCCTGAGGGCGTCCTGTACTAGGTTTGCCAATTCGAAGACTCAAGAACACATTTACGGTTTGTCGGTTGTTCGACTAAGATATTTATGACATTTATTTATATATTTATATTTATGTTATATTTAAATACTAGCGACCCGCCCTCGCTTCGCTTCGGAAACGTAATTTATTATTGATTTCTCCACTATTTAATGGATGTTATTATACATATAAACCTTCCTCTTCAATCACTCTATCTATTAAAAAAACTGCATCACAATCCGTTGTTTCAAAGATTTAAGCATACATAGGAATATAGGGACAGAGAAAGCGACTTTGTTTCATACTATGTAGTGATATATAATTATATATAAAAACTCGACAACGCATATAGTTTGCCGAAAAATCGCTTTTATACGGACCCGATTTCCGTTTTTGTCGCTTTTTTTTAGCCCTAATTGGGAGAATATTTTCGGTATTGCGATTAATTGTCATTATACTTTAAAATAAGTGCACGGCTTGGTATCTGGTTCTTTACCCTTCGGGCGACATTGAGCCTTCTAATAGATATTGTTATGAACGACCACGTCTCACTGACGTACGTTATGTTTGAGTGGTATGGCAACACCTGTTAGTCAAAAGCGTTCGTTTTCATAGAGCAGAAGGTTGCTGACGTAGCTAAAAAGGACTTAAGTGGCGACCGCGTAACGGATGGATCGACAATTTATTAAATTTAGCGGAAATTCGCTAGATTTGGACATTGCAGGATTGGTCATTCTAATGAGCCTTGGCAGAAGCCTGTGACTTTTGGTAAGCTGATGACGATGAGATCAACGGGCCGTCGTGCCCATGTATCTACTGTAGCTACTACGGACTATGATAAGCGGTTCGCAGACTCCACGTTACCTTGAGACATCGGGTCTAAATCAAAAGACCATTGGAATAGTGTAGTAGTTACTACCTTTTAAATCTGGAGGTGGAAGGTAAATTCGAATCGCAAACGCTTGCACCAATGGGTGATGATAGTGTTGAAGCCACCTGCTTACCTGTTTAGGCTTTTTGTAAATGGTGATCTTGGCCAAAACATATTGTATCAAAATAATGTCAATCAGAACTGGGGCGCGATGATAAAAGTTCACAAGAGCAACGCGGTAACTAGGAAGTTTTAGGCCGTTCATTAGCATGATCTGTGGGCATGTTACGTTTCTGGGACTTTAGATGGAAAAAAAAACAAAGATAAGAACACAAAGACGGAAGCGAGTTTACACGCGTGTATATTGTGTAATTTTTATGAATAAGTTTTGTAGCTGTTTTAAATTATTTTTATTTTTTAAGTTTTTTTGTTTTGTTTTAAATATCTAAGCTCATCCAAATTTGACAGAGCAGTTACGATGGGTACGTCATGCGTTTATTTTTCTTTTAGAAAAACTAAGATTTCTTGAGAAATGCCGATAAATTAAAAAAAAATATTATTGCTTTATGTGCGAGAGAAACATGTCAAGATCTTTCAAGCATTAATATTGTCCAAGTAAGTGTGGTCAATTTAAATTAAAAAATAAAAAAACTTACGGATTTGTACTGCTCAAGTACTTCAGGGATGACTTGTCCTTTAATACGCCAAGACTTGTATTTGTAAACTGGTTTTCCATTCTGTGCGGCAATAGTAGCTGAAATATCAAAGATTATTTACAAATCGATGTTGCCAGTAAGCGTGTTCTTTCTTCCAGGGAACCTAGTGCCTCATGACTAGAAAAAAACGATCTCAAAGTATCTGAAGTATTCTATCGAATTTCAGAAAAGGCGGCTCACGTGGTGTTAAATGATTACCGGAGCCCTTAGACATCAGCAACGTAAATGCCGTAACTCATCTTGAGACATGAATGAGTTCTAAGTATCAGTTTTTACAGTACAACGGCTGCTCCGCCCTTCAAACCAAAATTACGGCTTCACGTCATTTGCCTGTATGGGCTCATAAGTTACCCTACCACCAGTAAAAATATTACATTCTAATGGTCCAAAATTGTTCATAAATCAATTTGCCCTGTGACCCTTTCTCCAGAATAAAATCTTGGCTAGTCCAATGATGAGTTGTATGAGTATTAGTTTAATTTCCTATATTTTTTTATGTTGGAAATACAACTCTGACATAAACAATATACAATAAATATTTAGTAAATAGAAAAATTCAGTTGCAGGGTTGCAAGGGGGAAAATTTATTTGAATATTTCTGTTGCTGCTTTCAAATTGAAACTATTTTAGCACACATCAATATTAATAAAATTTTAATCAACTATACCAATTTCGTTTGATAAAAATTACATACTTCTGGATCACAGAACCACCCATCAAAATTAGGAAAATATAGAAATTCACTGATAACATGTGTTGCCTACAAGATTTCATAATATGAGAAACTAACAATCCAACAGTTTCTTTAATTCTGAAGATTGCTTAACACTTTTAATTGAGAGGGCCTATAGATTCTAAGCTATACTAAAAAGTATATTTGATCAATTAACTTACCTAAAGGGTCCTCCCTGTTGCCTTTGTCAGGAATTGTGAAGACACCCACAACTTCATGACCATCTCTTTGGATGAGTTTGAAAACTTCAGCTGCAAATGTACTTTGGCCAATAATGGCAACTCTTAGGCTTTTTTTTGGTGCCTAGAAGTAATTAGGGAAGATTTTATTTATTGTATAAAAAAATCAAATTAATAATTGACATTTCTAGTGTATGTTATTAACATTTTACCTTACTTATTCTATGTTACAAAAAAGGGGTTTAATACTGTATTATAAAAAAAATAATTATCCTCATATTCAACAAACTATTACTATACTTATGCAAAAATAGTGTACCTTTTTAGGATTCTGTAGTTCCAATAACAGAAATAGGTCCTAAATAACGCAAAAGACAAAGGAATAAATAGATATTTATCGAATCAAAGAATAAAACTTACATGATCAGTCAATGATACTGGCGGCATGTTGCTTTGGCTTTTAAGAAATTTTTATTCGCTTTGTAGATTGAATCGACGAAGAAGCCACTTCGCGCCTAGTCGAGCGCGATTGAACTAACATGAATCCATCGAAACATTCTTATTTAAAGCTTCACCTGACCTTGAATCCCCAATCGTATATTACATGATAAGAAGTCGCATTTTAATTTTCAAATGTAAATTACCGTGTTTCACATACTACAATTAACAATTGTAAAAAAATCTACATTATGTCTTAATCATAATACTTCATTTAATTACTAACCTAATAAACACAAATAAACTGAACAGTAAACACAAATACAGCTGATTTTGACAGTGGCATTTGACAGTTATCGTGGTTAGTTTTAACAAAACCGTTGTTTTGAATTTTAATGTAAGGACAATTGGTGGGGAGTTAAGACCTGAAGAAAAGTTGAGCAATAGAAATATCACAGTTATAGACTATCTACTACTGTATAAATAATTTAAGACGATTCTGTGTAAGTATGTATAAAATCTGTGACTCACTCCAACATAAATGATTTGCTTTGATTGCTCTCACTCTGCGAAACCTCGTGCTACATGGCGTCGCATCGCGAGAGCATCGGTAACGCAGGATCCGACTGATGCATGACCACGACCACTCTGTCAAGGGTGTACGAATAGGAAGAAGAAGAATGTATAGATCGTAAGCTTCGATTGCTTTGATAAAATATTTTAGCAATGAATTTTTTTGCGATTTTCGAATTTCTTGTTTGTGTAATATCGAGCAATTAACAAATTAATGATACATTAAGACTGAACATTAATTAACTGCAAATCGTTATCGTTGAATATTTCATTAATTACTTAATTTCGTATGACAACAATTACATCACAACATTATTAATTACATATTACTCAAAGCAAGTGTGGATGCAGTTGATATATATTTTTAATAGTTTATAAAAAAACGCGACAAAGTACTGAAGAAAAGGCGAGTTTAATGTTTTCTTGATTAGTTATATTATTTAAAAGCAAAGAGTTTTTTCTCGCCTTAAAGCTTTATTATTATCGCAATATACGTTAATTTAGAGAATGCAGTCTTGCAAGTGAAAAAACAAAGTCCTCCAATTGGGCAAATTATGTTATTTTTTGTTTTTTGCTTAGAGGGGCGGACGAGCTCACTTGGTATTAAGTGGTTACCGAAGCCCATAGACATCTACAACGTAAATGCCATCACCCACCTTCGGATATGAGTTCTAAAGTCTCATTATAGTACAACGGCTGTCCCGCCTTTCAAACCGAAATGCATTAGGTACTGTTTCACGGCAGAAATAGGAACGGTGGTGGTACCTAGCCGTGCAACTCACAAGACGTCCTACCATCAGTAATTACGCAAATTATAATTTTGCGGATTTGATTTTTATTACACGGTGTTAATCCTTCACCGTCGAAATCAATCGTGAACATTTGGTAAATATGTATTTCATTAGAAAAATTGGTACTGGTCTGCGGGATTTGAAAACCGGTGCATCGCTAGATACGAATGCACCGGGACGTCTTATTCTTTAGGCCACGACGACTTCATAGAGTGGCACTCAGAGTAGATCTCTGGGATATCTGACAAGATATGTTTCATAGGTATATGTTCAGATGTATTACGATGTTAGGTCCGACGTGCGTATGAATTTTTTTCGAATATTAATAAAAATTATTACTTGAAAATTACTACAAAAGTTGATATTTGTACGTATTACGTATATATGTTAATATTTAAAAAAATTGGCGCGAAAATAAAGTTAACTCATTAAGTTTTATTATCATTATTGGTATCAACAACTAAACAACATGCATAAACAGTTCGCAAAAACAAATAAAATGATTACAAGTCGCTTGAATGTTGATTTCGTGATGAACAACTTTGTCACCGGTTATAATCGGTTTAGTTCTGAACAGATTCTGTTATATGTATAATATAGTACAGCTTGCGGGGTCAAGAAAAGATAAACTTCGATATAATTGGCGCCGTCTTCGCGAAATTTAAGCAAATCGACTGTAAACAAAACTGTAGTACTATAGAAATCCCTACGCCTAGTTTGTAGATCATCTACATACGAAAAATTCAAATATTTGATGATTTTTTCTCAATTTTCTAGATCCGACATTTTTATTACAACTTCTGCTTAAAATAATCCTTCCTACAGACTACAGACTACTACCAGTCTACAAACTATTGTCGGAGTGGACCCTAATAACCGTTTTTATTCCATTACGGAACGTAAAAAGCTGATTTATGAGCTACGTCAATTTACAAGTGAATTTTGATACTGGCAACTATGAAAATATAAAAAAAAACTATGTATGTTCACAGCCAACGTCAGTTAAACAAGACAGCTAAAAACGATCAAAGAAGGCGCTTTCTTCACGCGCGTTTCTTCATAGTTATATCTATACCTATTATCTTTTTTGTTTGCGCTGTTAGTTGTTGTTGTTTTTCTATTAATGTGTATCCAATTAATATGTCATTTTTCACAAACACAATGTGTGTAGCATGAAATAAATAAATTCTTAAATAATGTAAAATACCGAGTGAAATTATTAACAGCGTTAAAAAAGTAAATGGCGGGAATCGTTTAATGTCTATGGCATGCGTAACCACTCAATACCAGCTCACGTAGTAGCAGATGTGACCGCATCACAAAATAAATTGGAATACACCAAACGATATTGAATTTAAAAACGAATTAAACCATTGTTACAAACAAGGCTTAAATGATGTTTAAGTAATTCGTTTCAATCACTATGCTAGTTCCTAATACTTATGCAATTACAACAATCAGTCTTAAGTGTTTCCAATAAAAATAAGAAATAAAACAAAGCATTAAAAGTAAATCAGTAATAGTTCATGCAGTCGTTGATTAATGTAGTCTATACTAATATTATAAAGAGGAAAGATTTGTTTGTTTGTTTGTTTCGAATATCTATACTCTATACTAATATTATAAAGAGGAAAGATTTGTTTGTTTGTTTGTTTCGAATATCTATACTCTATACTAATATTATAAAGAGGAAAGATTTGTTTGTTTGTTTGTTTCGAATAGGCTCCGAAACTACTGGACCGATTTGAAAAATTATTTTTCCATTAGAAGCCGACATTGTCCCTGATGAACATAGGCTACTTTTTATTTTTTATTTTTTTTGGTTTCATTTGTGTTTTAATGTTTCCGAAGCGAAGCGAGGGCGGATCGCTAGTTCTTAATAAAAAAGACATTTCTTAATTCTCAGTATCGAAATAATGTGCATTCGAATTGTTTAGAATATCAACCAATTACATTAATGAAAGACGTAGCTGACGTGTATGTTTTTTTTTAAGTTCATTGCACTAGAAATATTAAACGAAATATTAAGTGAAATGAAAGGAACTTTCCGAAGTTTCTTCATAAAACGATAGTCGCTTTCACAACATACACGTCTACTTATTGGTCTATTGTTATCAACATTGTTTTCGTCTGTAAATAGTAACCGGTTCAATCTGGTATTCAATTATGTGCTATGTCACTGTGAAACTGGTCCAGATAATAACAGAGCTATTAACAGCTGACCTAATGTCAAACGTTATCAGTTGCTGGTTTGATTGCTCGTGTCGTCCGCGTCTCTAATATTATTTGAAACTTAACTAAGATATTTTTGATATTTCAAAAGCTACTTACGCCAATGTTCTGAACGTTACTAACTCGTAACCCCGCTTGATTTCTGGTCGGTGACAGTATCCTGTGTGAAATGATGTTTTTGTGCAGAAGGTATAAATAAAATACATTTTGATTTTGTTATCATTACATTTATTTCCGATCATTCGAATACTTAGGTACTTAATACTCGTATTTTACGTGGTTACCGGCGAGATTCAAAAGCAGCTTTAATTATTTGTGAACCTATTCACGTTTCCCGTAACAGTGTGCTTAGTGCGAGTTTTTTAACGTTCTTGATCGCGTAAAGGTTATCTCAAATTTGTATGGAGTTAGAACAGTCTCCCTTCGTTTGCCGCGCGGCTATCTAAATTTATACATGCTATCTCAAACTCCATATTTTATATTAAGATATTCCTTTGCGCTCTCCTTGGACAATGAAATTGATCATGCATTTAAAACTAACTAACAAATACATAACTCTAAACTAATAAATTGCGAAATACCATTCAATTATCACGAGATTACAAAAGCTATTCGTCCGATAGACTTTATCGTACTCCTTTTGTGGTGTAAACGTTCACTAACCATTAATAAATAACAGATTTTAAGCAAATCTTATCTAGAATGTACTTTTTATAAATATTAAGGGTATTTATTATCTATGCTTGTTAATGACCATCGCTTAAGTAAGACTTTTTGGCGGGAACGCGAGGAGTGAACTTGTGTGATTTGTTTTATTTTGTCTATTTAGTGTTTCTTGAGGTTTAAATGTGTAATAATGGTGGTTTATTAACTGTTTAATATCTGTGAAAGTGCACAAATGTGGGAAAATGAAACAAAGCCGCTGGACGTAACTTCTCGGGATCCTCCAAAAAGTCCACTGAAATAATCTTAGTAAATGACCACCATTTTACTGAGATTATATATCATCCCATTTCATTTCATTTAATTTCATCCCAGTTGATTAATGTCTCAAATTAATCATCTTTATTTCATTTCACTCCATAATATCATTTTTTATAAAAATATGAATTATAAATTAAAATAAGACATGGCTTAAAGGTCTCAGTTACCAGGTCATAAAATTCCTTAAAAAAAATCGCTTCAGTAATAGCAACGCTTGCGCGTATTAACAGTTACCAATGGTAACCGTTGCTATAAGACTGGCACTTACGCAGTAAAGAGTGACGTAAGCATTTCTGTATCCCTCGGAAATGTGACTTCTTTTATTGCGAGTGGTTACCGTTGCTCTTGTCGTCAGCAAGGCCAGAGACACAGCCAAGTCGCGGTCTAGCGCTGAGTACCTTGAGGTACCTTCAGCAAGCCTCGCTTGATGGACATGTCATAGCGCTTGGGAAGTACCGTCAAGGGGAGTTCATTCCATAGCCCGATTCCATAGGCACTTTTCTGAAAGCACACTGTCTATAAACGTAGCCGTTCCAGATAGTATGAATGAGGCCGCTGAGTTTGTCACCGAATCTTCTCAGCGGGTCGCGATTCCGATCCGGTAGCTTCATTCACGAAGCAGGTGCTCTTGAGCTGTTAGGTTTCCTTCAGAGGCGCTCGGGTAGCTGTTAGCAAATCCCAACCCTCCTGGCTAAGCCTTTGTCCGCCCTGTCCTAGTGAAACTGGATCCTAAAAAAAAATATGGACGAATTCTACTCCGGTGGTGAGAGTAATGGTAAAAAGAATATGATAAGATCGTCTCGAACAATTCTTTCAAGCACTCTCCGTGACGTGAACGACGTGTTTTATTAATTCTGAATAACAAAATTAACTTCGACGAAACAAACACACGTCTAGTACCACCTACTTATCAGACGTTGCGTTGACCCCAGGATTGGTAATTTTTTTCATAAATTAATTAATGTTTCGCCCACTTTTACCACAAATTATGATAGCGAGCGATTTTAAAAATAAACCCCTTAAAAAAATGCAACTAAATCAAAGCAAAGTGTAAATTTGAAATCGGCCCTTTTTTTTTATTGCTTAGATGGATGCACGAGCTCACAGCCCACCTGGTGTTAAGTGGTTACTGGAGCCCATAGACATCTACAACGTAAATGCGCCACCCATCTTGAGGTATAAGTTCTAAGGTCTTAATGTAGTCACAACGGCTGCCCCACCCTTCAAACCGAAACGTATTACTGCTTCACGGCAGAAATACTCGGGGTGGTGGTACCTATACGTGCGGACTCACAAGTGGTAATGCGAAAGTACCACTGAAAACATTCGATAAACCGGTATGTTCAGAGTCCCGATAAGTATCGTAATTGAAGAGTGCAAAAGCTCATGCATTAGCTAGGCCTCAGAACGGCCCCAGTCTGGAGATACTGCAGAGAGGAAAATCCTCAACACATAACGCGTGTTGGTGTGTTTTAGTTATTCATAAGTTCGAAAGCACATGCTCTTCTCTAATACTGTTTTTCATTATCTTCGTTAAGTTCTTTTAATTGAATTTTGTCAGTAAGCTTTTGTAATTAAATATTTGATATTTCGAATATCATGAGAGTATTCGATGCGATACGAATTCAAGTTTTAAGATACTAGGTTGATGCACTGTAGTTAATCTTAAAATTTATTTTTATTTTTATTTGTTATAATTATTTGAGTTTATTATCTATCAAGCAGTGAACTTGTAAGGGCACCTTTTTTCGTTGCTATCATTATCTTTGTGTGTGAATTACTGGATACAGCGATTTCTTCTAAAGGTAGAATCCATATCAAGATGTTAAATAAATTTGTATAAAATACTAGATTTTAATGTCGATCAAAAACACAAAATACATAGATGGAGTTTAGATGCATTCTTTTACAAACGTATTTACTGTTAAATATTAATGTTTAATTTTTAATGTAAAACTGTTAAATTTAATTTGTTATAATCTGTTAAATTTTCACGGCTCCACATACATTTCTTTTATATATATAATTTTTTTTTTGTTTCAAGTCGTCGTGGCCTAAAGGATAAAACGTCCGGTGCATTCGTATATAGCGATGCACCGGTGTTCGAATCACGCAGGCGGGTACCAATTTTTCTAATGAAATACGTACATTACAAATGTTCACGATTGACTTCCACTGTGAAGGAATAACATCGTGTAATAAAAATTAAACCCGCAAAATTATAATTTGCGTAATCACTGGTGGTAGGACCTCTTGTGAGCAGTAATGCGTTTCGGTTTGAAGGGTGGGGTAGCCGTTGTAACTATACTGAGACCTTAGAACTTATATCTCAAGGTGGGTGGCACATTTACATTGTAGATGTTTATGGGCTCCAGTAACCACTTAACACCAGGTGGGCTGTGAGCTCGTCCACCCATCTAAGCAATAAAAAAAAATACATTGCAAAGATTTTTATTGATGGGTTCTGTGAATTTAAATGCTTCCAATTCTAGTAGGACTTTAGCTGGTGTTTTATCTGAGGCTGAGCAAGTTCCTTTGAGAGGACTGTCTTGCATCAGCTATATCAATTAAAATTTAACGAAGAGAGCTCCACGGTAAAAATCATCATGCTTTTGCTCCCAATGTCGTCATTTAAAGTCGTTTAAGGTCATTTCGATTTCGTGAAACAGCAATGGAAAGCGAAACCATTGTTTTGTGTCGGTTGAATTGTTTCGTCTTACATTACGTGCAGTACCATATACCTACGTATGTGGTAGGGCGAAATCAAGTGGATCTTTAGTTTAACAAAAAAACACTCGTTATAACGTCATGTCAATCGATGACTCTCATATAAATTTTTCTAATATTAAATCTTTAATAAAACGAAACAATCAATTTGATTTTTTTTTGTTAAATTTAATTAGACACAAGACGAGCAACGCGTCCGCGCCGGGGTGGCGGCGGGGGGCGGCGGGCCCGTGCGGACTCACAAGAGGTCCTAGCACCAGTAATTCGATTAATAGAAAAAATTATGGGTACCATGAGATTATTTACATGTAATAACGATACCCCCTAAATTGATTGTAATGTGACAGTGTGAACTTAATTTCAAAAAAAAACGATCTTCCAACACATATGTATGTAAACATTTTAGTGAAATAGGTAAAATTTATTTATTTTTACAAACTGTACTGTTACACTAGTGTATACAATTTAAAATATATTTGAACATTTTATGGTATAAATATTCTTAAAGCAATTTTCGTTCGGGCTAAATCATATGTTTGTCTAACGTAACAGAACAAAAAGACTACGTATCGACATGATCTCATTGAAACAAACACTACCAACACGAATGTCATCAAATCACAACACTATTGTCTCTAAACATTACGTTAGACAACAATCCTCTTCTTTATCATTCGTTCAAAATCCAATACAAAGCCCAGTCGAGTCGATTTAATTACCTGTAGCGTGTTTTCTGAAATTTAGATGTGATGTTAACGCTGAATCTGATATTGGTGCTAGGATTAGCAATCAAGGTATTTTTATATATTTATTTTGTGTTTTTTTTTTCTCTACCTAAGCTGATAGCCTTGGGAGGCTATATCAGCGTCGCCTTAACTAGTAGATGAGCTCACGGGGCTCAAACCTGATGACGTTGCTAACACGAACCCTAGCAAGAGCCGTGCTTCACAGAATCTACCACCGGAACGGAAACGCGACCCACTGAGAAGATCCGGCGAGAAACTCAGTGGGCGGTATCTGAGGGTTAATTTACTCGTCGAGCCCTTCGTCGCAAGCGACGGGTTCGACGAGAACGATGACCGGTGCTTGAGGAACCTAAAAGCACCGTTAGTGGATCGGGAGGATCCGAGATGACGTGTTTGGGGCGACGTCTACTGCTTTCCATTCTGTCCGCAAGATCGGGAATGAATTTTGTGTAATACACATCAGTATATACTTTGAAAATGTAAATGAAATTGTTAACGGTTAAGTTTTACAATGTTTCTTTTAATTGCATTAACCCGGTTACCGGAGCCAAAGTGCATCACATGAATGCCACTGTTAACCTTGAGACAATGAGGTTTGAGCATCAATTCTGTAACGACTATCCTATCCGGCTAGCTTGTGACAGAAATAAGCAGAGTGGTGGTAGGTACCTAGTCGCGCGGTCTCACAAGATGCAATACCTACGTTTCGGTTTGGGTCAAATGTGTTTGAATAGTTGTAAAAATGCAAAAGAAAATAATAATGCGAAATCTTCGAACCTCTGGGCTTACGGAGGGAGGATCAGAGAGAACCTCTGTTTTTACCGTATATTTCATGGGGAGTTCTCTGAGGAATTGTTCGAGATGATCTCTCCATCTCCTTTTTACCATCACACCGCTCACCACCAGAGCAGAGTTCATCCATACTATCTGAAACCACTGCATTCATCGACAGTGCAAGTCCAGAGATATTTTCTGCCGCGTACCATCCGGCTCTGGAATGAGCTCCCCTCTGCAGTATTTCACGAGCGCTATGACGTCTTTCTTCAAAGGAAGCTTGCAGAGAGTACTGAGCGGTAGGCAGCAACTTGGCTATGCCCTTGGCATTGCTGAGGTCTATGAGGAACGGTAGCCACTCACCATCAGATCAGCCTTAAGCTCGTCTGTCTAAAAAGGCAACAATAAAAAGAATTCCTTGCCTGTCGCTAACTGTAACGTTATCATTAAAGTATAAAATAATGTTCCAAATTATTAATATTCATTTTATTTTAATTGGTTGTTATTTAGACGCGACATTGAAGAGGACAAGCGATTGAATGAACTTAAAGAATGTCGAGATAAAAATAATTCATTTTTGACTTCTGAAGAACTATTTTAAGATAATGTTACATTATTATTGATTACCTACGTTTTCTTTCACCTTTAAATTATTAGGTATATAGCAGACCACGAAAAAGTGTATAAATAATTGATTTAAATAATGGTTTTCAGTAACAATTAGTAGTTAAAAAGGATTAGGAGAAGAATTTTATTTTACTGGTGGTAGGACCTCTTGTTAGTCCGCACGGGTAGGTACCACCACCCCGCTTATTTCTGCCGTGAAGCAGTAATGCGTTTCGGTTTGAAGAGTGGGGCAGCCGTTGTAACTATACTGAGACCTTAGAACTTATATCTCAAGGTGGGTGGCGCATTTAACTTGTAGATGTCTATGGGCTCCAGTAACCACTTAATACCAGGTGGGCTGTGAGCTCGTCCACCCATCTAAGCGATAAAAAAAAAAAAAAATATTCTGATTTCACTCTACAACGTTTTTGTTAAATGAACATAACTCTATTGACTGTCCGAATTCTCTTTAAAGAAAACAAGTTGAAGTATGAAACGCGAGGTCATTGAATTATTGATAGTTTGGCATTTATCTTACATCAACGGACTTCGGTCCTCTCTAAGTTTTCTACAGTGTGTTCCCGGGGGAGTGCAAATGTTTGCACTCCCCTGGGAACACAAACGCAAATGGGTGCATAGCACAATGTTGTGCTATGCACACATTTGCTAAATGCCCGAATTATTTATAATCTTCAATGTTTCTTCCAAATACGTAACAATAAAAAGCAATAGAGTAACTAATACAATTTATCAAAATACCCTTATTATTGTACGTTGCGGATTTCTCATAAAAAGCATCAGGCGTTTCGTCATGTTTTGTGACGTTGAAACTATTGCTTTAAAAAGTCAATTCATACAAGGTGGGCATATGTTACCGATGATTAATTCAGTTGAAAGTGAATTCGGGAAAGAAGTCTCTGTTGTATTGTATGACTGGACAAGATTTTAGTTTTGAGTTTTTTTCCTACTTAACAATTAGAAGACTGGTGGGCAATTCTGGTTTCAACTAAGTGGATGACGAGCTCAGGGGGGGGGGGTCAGCCTGAGAGACGCTGCTAGCATCTGCCCTAGGTAGGGCAGAGCTTTTCTGAATCTACTACCGGATCGGAATCGCGACTCACTAATATGATTCGGTGAGATAGTAAGGGGATAGTGTTAAGTGCTAACGGGGACTTATAGACATCTCAACGTAAAGCCGCGACTCATTTTGATCCTGAGGTCGTTTCCACCTTTCAAATTATTAATATTGATTTTATTAGTTTGTCTCACCAAATTTAATGTCATAACAATCTTTTCATATTATCATTTACTGTAACATTGCGTTTAAGTTTGTCTTCTAAAGTGTATACCAATTACCTTGATGTCTTTCTGAACTCCAGGTGATACATTCAAGCCATTCGAAAGCTGACCTAGAAGAAATACCTTTGTCAAAATCTCTTGGATATTCAATAAGGAAGAAGCTTACTGGTTCTTTAGAAGATGATCGTTTAAATAAAGAGTTTATGGAGCAATACCAGGAAATGCTGAAAGCCAGTCAGGAGTCTTTGGGAACCGTCGATGAGCTGACTCGGAATATGAGAGGGGTGGTTGATGATGAAGACATCAACGTTTTGAAAAGTGGTTAGTTGATTTATTCTTCTTCTCCGTCATTATCTCATTGTTGAGGATCGTGAATCTTCTGTAGTCTTGCCACTGTTTCTCTTCAGCTAATATTTTTTTTATAGCTTAGATGTGTGGACGAGTTAACGGCCCACCTGGTGTTTAGTGGTTACCGGAGGCCATAGACATCTACAGCGAAAATGCCGCCCCCACTTCGAGACATGAGTTTTGAGGTCTGACTTTTTACAGTACAACGGCTGTCCCACCCTTCAAACCGAAAAGCATTACTGCTTCACGGCAGGAATAGGTAGGGTGGTGGTACCTACCCGTGCGGACTCAAAAGACGTCCTACCACCAGAATTTTATTTACATTTATTTATAATTATAATTTATTTATAATCTAATGCAGCTTGATGGACAATTTTCACAAATTCAGGTTTTTAGCAACGTCATCATGTTTTATTTTGTTTATTAACCGCCTTTTTTGTTGTTTTTTGTTTTTTAATCGAGGCACACGGTTTCAAATGAAGCCTGAACAGATAGCGTGTATAGAGGATTGAAGAAGGAATTAGGAAAAATAAATCTTAACACAAATCACTAACAATTAATCAGCAAATATTCATTTTCCTAACATTGATGCTTAGGTACCAATAGCGCTGGGGGCTTTGCAACTTCAACACATTCTCAACACGAGATAATCGCAAATTTGAGACGAGTACCTCTTAATTCTATTTTAAGTACATACATTAACAATTCGTTGTCATAGAGAAATGCATCTTAAGGTCTCTAATAATAAGGCGACTTTTACAGCGGAGCAGGCAGACCATCGCCGGCGTGCTCCTGAGATCCAGTCTGAATTTCGGAAGAGACACGCCAGGTCACAAGCGATCCGCAAGAAGAAATTAAGCGTACAAAGTCTCAAGAATCACGTACAGCACTCAAAGAAACATAGTTTGGATTGATCATCATCAACGGGATTTTATTGATAGTGGCTTGATAATATTGATGATAGGTATATTTTTTATAAGCGACGGGAGAAAGCGGAAATGTCTTCTGTCGGAACTTGAATTTTGGAAAACTTTATACCCCTTTTTACGAAGATCGCGCTGACGGATTAGAATGAAATTTCCCACACTTATAGAGAATACAGAGAAGAAGTGCAGAATGCTATTTTTTTTTTAATTATGCATAAAAATACATTAAATCAATAAAGAAAACATTACACACACTACCATGTATTTGACACACACACATTTAAATACTCTTTGTTTATGTCAAACTTTTCTTATTGCTTATAGTCTGTGGTCAAATTGAGAATAGGTTAAATATTGTTTGTCTTTATTGATATTTTTCTATAGTGTAGTCTTGGCGAAATTTGTGATTATAGAAGTTTAATAGTCTTTGAAAATAGAATCATAAAAGTGTACAAACTTACAATTTCAATTAATTATAGTCTAATTTCGACTATTGCGGGACCACTAGTTCTTATAAATACGGTATGAATTTTCATCTTTCTAACTTTTGAAATAGTTTTATAGCTCTGGTGTAAATTTGGGTTTTTCGAGTTACTACAGTAAAATTCCGCTTTCTACCGTCGATAAAACAAATTTAATAAAGAGAGTACTTGTAAAACGTGAAATGCTTTTAAAGTAATTAATAAACTTACACATTTTCATTATTTTTATGTCGAAGACACTAACTTGGTTTTTATCTAAATAAATACTATTATAGTTTAAAAAAACAAAAAAAAAACGCTTTTATAGAAAGTCCAACTAAAAAATAGAAAATAAATTTTAATAAATTTTAATTAAAAATAGTGTAAGAAAAAATAATTTTATTGTAAAAAAAGCGTGGGGTGCATGGTATCAGTAGTTATAAATATTTTATGAACAGATATGAGTAGAAGGGTTATTTTGATAATATCCTGAAAAGCAGTAGATGACGTTATTTATATACGCGATTATGTCATTGTGTATATGGGCACAAAGGCCGCTATTGGCAATAATTGACATGATATATAGTTTAGTTTATTCTATGTTATTTTATTTATTGATTATTAGCAAGATGAAACTGTTATTCTACCATATTTGATATTAGATAGACGCTGTCTTGATGTGAAAATGTTCAGAAATAATGTTAGTTTGTACTATTCAAATGTAATTTATGTAAAATATATTAATGTTAGAGTGATGTAAAAATCACTAAAATATTTATTGTGAACTAGCTGACCCGGCTGACTTCGTAGTGCCTCAATCGATAAATAAAAGACCTAAACTTTTGTGTAAAATAAACTTAAAACACGCAAAAGGAATCCGTCCGACGGGGGACACATCAAAGGAAAAACAAAATTGTTATTTTTATTTCATTCCGAGCATTTCCATATTTATCTTTACCTTTTAAACCTTCTCTGGACTTCCACAAATAATTCAAGACCAAAATTAGCAAAGTCGGTCCAGCCGTTCTCGAGTTTTAGCGAGACTATCGAACAGCAATTCATTTATATATACCTAGTTAGGTCATAAATTCTGTCACATGTTTAATGTAAAATAATTGAAACAAGTTTATTCATTATGTAACCATTCATATACCAAAATGAACTTAACAAAACATAGATGCTTATGACACTAAAGTTTATTCAAAATTACCTCCGTGATTTTGAATACAGGCCTTCAATCTGCGCGGCCAGTCGTCTATCGCAGCACGAACGAGGTCCATGTCAATATCGGCGGCTGCCTTAATCAAGGATGTCTTGAGTGACTCCAAATTGGGATGAGGCTTTGAGCACGCCTTTTCCTCCAAGTGATGCCATATCTTGTAATCTAACGGATTCAAATCTGGACTGGAGGAGGGCCAGTCTTCGTGCCGGATGAAGTCGATTTCACGCGCCGGCAGCCAGTCTTGTGTGCTCTTCGCTCTATGAGCTGGCGCCGAATCTTTTTGGAATACCCAGAGCCTGTTATTGAACATGGTATGAGAAACAGGTTCCACAAGGTTCGTCAGGACTGTATTTTGATACACAACTGCATTCGTTTTTACACCTTTCTCACAAAAATGTACCTCTGTTAAGCCCCAATAAGAAACTCCCAACCATACCATGAGCGAGGACGGAAAATGACCTCGTTGGACACGCGGAATACGGTTGCTCGCTTCTTCACTACTGTGTGCGTACACCTTATCATTTTGTTTGTTGTAGCTCTCTTCTACGGTAAAAATTTTTTCATCCGAAAAAAGAATTTCCCGATATTTTTTTCCCGCGTACCGCTTCAACAAAGCGCGGCATCTCTTCAGTCTCAGGTCCATTAGACGAGCATTCAAACGATGTCCTGTTTTTCTTCGATATGCCCGAAGCCCTAAGTCTTCATTTAACACCCTTTTCACCGTGGTTCTGCTTAACCCCATCTGAAGGGCCAACAGTTTCTGCTTACGTTTGGGATTTCTTTGAATTCGCGCCTTCACAGCTTTTATCACTGCTGGAGTCCTAACAGACCGAGGGCGACCACTTCTTGACCTGTCATATACACTAGAGTCTTCATTGTATCGTTTGATGGTACGATAAACAAATCTTTTGGTTATATTCAAATTTTTCAGTATGTTAAAAATTTGAATTGGCGCGTAACCGCAACGATGCAACGCGATAACTGCAACACGGTCTTCTTTAAGCGTCCACTCCATATTTAAAAATGAGTAAAATTCTAAAAGTATACATTTTTATTTTCATGAACAATTCGAAATTCGAATTCAATAAACTTTTTTGTGACCAGCATTCTAAAAGAAAAGTTTTTACTGTGTGACAATACTTATGACCTGACTAGTTATATATCGATCACGGAATAGATAAATAAGGTTGGAATGGTAATGTAGGCGGGGCAAGCGTGCCACGGTTATGATTGTACAAACGTAACTCGACCGACTCAGTCATTCACCGCGCTTAGTGTGTTTCGGACTTTCGGACTACTTGGGCCAACAGATCTGTGCTTTATAATGCCGTGTTGTGCAATTATAACGTGTAAAACGAAAAGTGAGACCTCAAGTATAGAGCGAGGAGGTATATCTTTCCATCGGTAAGTCGAAATTACCATTTAATTACAATATTATTTGTCTAAAACATAAAAATATACTGATCATTATGAAATTCCAAACATTAACAACATTATTGCCTCAAGTTATAAATAACATACATTGCGCGATGTGTACTCGCCCAATCAACGCAATGACCAAGTCCGCTTGCAATGAATTACATGCATTGCGTTCTCTCACTTCAATATTTGAAATTTCGGCCTTTGCCCTGATTGGCCCGACGCTAGTTCGATAGTGAGGTGACCTGTTAATGTTATGTTATACGGTTAAATAAAATCATCGACAGATTTCTCGACTTTACATTTGACATGGATAATTTTAGTATTTTTATATTTAATTAATTATACCTAATATATTCTTAGTTAGACATATTTTGAGTAAATTAAATATTATTATTATTGAAATATTATCATTGAATTAATGTGAAGGTATAATATAAAGGGACATGTAGACCTCTGATTTACGGGTATTTACTATATTGTCTAAGACGTATTAAAATCTAAGTAAAATGCTATTTGACTTATGCAATAAATTATAAATTTTAGGTTTCCTAAAGAACCTAACGCCAGGGAACAATGGATTAATGTGACAGGTAGAGGAAACTGGATGCCGACAAAGACGAGTACTATTTGCTCTAAACATTTTACGGAAAATGATTTTATCATAAAAAAATTAGGCTATAGGTACATAAACCAGGGGCAATCCCAACACAAAAAATTGTTACGGATTAATAGATCCATACGAAGGATTGCGGTTGAAGATGATGACGATGATAATGATATAATAACGAAGATATATGTATGTATGATGATAATAACGAAGAGGATATTAACGAATTTTTTAATACTATCTCAGATTTTAGCAATCAAATCATTAGTCATATTGCAGGATACATAGCGCATATTTTAATTAAAAAATTAGATTGCGATATATGCATTGGAGCGCTATTGTCCAATAGCATAAACGAAGAACATAAATTTATAGTGGCTAAAGATAAGGGTGGCTTGTTATATCCGTCAAAAGATTTGATACAGATCTGTAAAATATCAGAATCTGTTATCAAAGTTTATACGGAAACCCTACGTAATATAAATAAAAAAATGTTAGTGACAAAAATTATGCGTAACTTTGTAGGTAGTGAAATATTTAAGAACATAATTTATCATCAAATTGGCCAATACCCTACAGCAGACCACGTCACAGACCTCACCAAAGCAATAATTGAAAAATATATTAACGTGAGATTACACTTTATTTTGAAAAATTCATTCGCAGTTAATAGTAAGCGCCAACTGCTTAATAAATACATTTTATTTCAGGGACAGTGATTATTTGTATTTAATAAAAGTAAAATAGTTTAAATATTTATTTCATGTTTTATTTTTCCTCAAACATTCATCAGATAACTTATCGATAAAGAATATCGACTTTATCAAGCACTAGCGTGTATGAACATTTTTATTGCCTTTTTGCATGTGTGAGTGTGTATGCCTACGGAAGTTTAGTGCTAGCTGCGAACGAATATCTGCCCTGAGATTTGTGTGTGGATGTTTTTGTTGTGTGCGAAATGATTGTAATCATAGTCTGCGTATGTGTTGAAATTAAAATAGTGGGGGTAAAGCGGCGACACTGGTCCTGATACAAATTTAGAGCAAAGGCCTTTCCAACCTTATTTATCTATTCCGTGATATCGATTGTAAGCTACATTTTATTGATTGTTTCGCAGTAATTCCATTTGTTTGTATAAAAGAAGATTTAGTTGCTATAATCAAACACAAAATGGCTAATAGGGAATATGCATGTTTTTTTTAAACGATTCTACTAGTTATTACTTTACCAAGATCATCATCGTATTTTTCTAATAAAATCACTCTCATTTTGGGGCGATTTAAACACGGTCATTTTGGTACGCTTTTTCTGTGACGTCAGATTACTGACGAATTCGATATCAAAAACGGAGCGAAGTTCACAACGTTATGGCTCCTCCTGACAATCGGCCATGATGGGCCAACAAATGATCGTCCATCATCGCCGCCATGATCGGGCAGCCCTCTACACAATCGTGAACGTTCATTTACTGACTGTCTACTGGTATTTTAAGACGTCTAGGTATCGATAATGGAAATCGAGGAGATCGCGGCTACGGCAATATTTTTAGTTAGCTCATTTAGTAAATGTGCGCGAAAAAAGAATCGTGAAAACTTTTTTTTATTGCCCTTGTAGACATACGAGCATACGGCCCACCTGATGGTGAGTGTCGCCCATGGATTTCAGCAATGCTAGGAGCAAAGCCAAGCCGCTGCCCACGGATAACGATAAACAAGATGGAGGAAGAGAAGATGGTGGATGGTGGCTATCAATCGGAACAAAACGGGGTCCATGCAACCATAGTTTTGTAGTCGACACAATTGACACACACTCGAGACAACTACATCCTGACTAATCGGCGCTGATGTGAACGCTCACACAATCATGGGCCATCATTCCTTTGATCTACCGACACAGCGCCGATTGCGCACGATCATACGCGATGATGGCCGATCACACACATTTATGCCCTCTACACTATCGTGAGCTTCCATAATCGACCATCATGGCCGATTGTGAAGAGGAGTCATTAGAAAGTGTGTCGGCACCTTTGTTGGAAAGTTTGCTTACGTTTGCCGCTAGGAGCGCTGTTTCAACTGCATACTTGAGATAACTTTTACGCTATCGAAAACGTTAAAAAACTCGCACTAACTAAACTCGCACACTGCAGGGTGTTTGGTACCTATGTCATGAAGCACATTATTGAATGAGAGAGGCTTGCCTTCAGTTTGCTATAGTCATCTACAAATTCATTATATTACCCGTGAGGGTCATGACTACACAGGTATGTAAGTACGTAGTGCTTGTTAAAACTGTAATGAAATGGGAAGATTTCCATTCGATTGTGTAGCTCCTGAAAAATAAATTATAGCAATTGCCTTTAATTAGATTCTGCTATGGAGACGTTTATTTCTTAATAATAAAATATTCTTAATATCTAAATTTTTTACTGGTGGTAGGACCTCTTGTGAGTCCGCACGGGTAGGTACCACTGCCCCGCCTATTTCTGCCGTGAAGCAGTAATGCGTTTCGGTTTGAAGGGTGGGGTAGCCGTTGTAACTATACTGAGACCTTAGAACTTATATCTCAATGTGTGTGACGCATTTACGTTGTAGATGTCTATGGATTCCAGTAACCACTTAACACCAGGTGGGCTGTGAGCTTGTCCACACACCTAGGCAAAAAAAATAAAAAATAAAACGCATTGTTGATTTTAATATACATATGTACCGGTGGTAGATTCTGCGGGGCGCTGTTCTTGCTAGGGCTAGTGTTAAAAAAAAATTCTGGTTGAACCCGTGAGCTCACCAACCGGTCCGGGCTTGGCTAGAATAGCCCCTTAGCTTACCAGCGCATAGGTAGGGCTTAAAGAGTTTAGATTGTAATAACAATGGATTAGAAGAAGCCTTATGGCATAACAACCTTGCGTGCTTAGGTTGGAGTATTAGGTGAATTGTGTATCGTCTCTCCCACAACACAATCCTGAACACACGAGACCAGTGATGGTTTACGCCAAGGCGCGAGAGGCCGAGCGGCATAATTTGGGGGCGGCAAAATTTTTTGAATGCTAAAATTTCAGAGACGAAAATTGGTAAAGTTTATTAGTTATTTATAGTGGTAGTATTATTATTATTATTATTAATAATAAAATTTATTCTAACATTAAGAGTGGCGCTGGGCTTAGGGCGGCATCAAACCAAATTCCGTTACCGAACAATACTTCTTCGTAAAAATATGCATGATGCTTGTACCTAACTAAGTTCACATAACGACCGCTAGCACGTTTTTCTGTCTATAATGCACGAAGTTACCCATAGACACGCCCACTGAGTTTCTCGCCGGGTCTTCTCAGTGGGTCGCGTTTTCGATCTGGTGGTAGATTCTGCAAAGTACTGATCTTGCTAAGGCCAGTGCTAGCAACACTTCTGGTTTGAGCCCCGGGGGCTCACCTACACGCTAGGGTAAAGCTGAATTTTGAAATAGCCTTAAGGCTATCAGTATATGTAGGAAAAAAAAACAATGTGACGTACAAAAGCTGCCTGGTTGAAATATTTCAATTGATTTAGCATTGGGATCGTGGCGCATAAAACAAAACCTATTCCATCGTTGCAGTTTTATTGTCCTCTTCCAAAATCTTCTCTATTAAGCCGAATTTACATTACGAAATTAGTGGCGTGAAATTAATTTCGTGACATTAGTTTTACCAACAGTTTTACGTGTAATTTAATACTTTCGTAATGCATGCATTAATTTCATGCATGAAAATTAGTTTCGTGCCCTGCGCGATTTTTTGGTGAAATTAGTGTCATGCTACTAATTTCATAGTGTAGACGCGACGTGAAACTAATGTCATAGATTATACACTTAATATAATTTTTTAAATCGTTTTTGGTTTGGTCTCGGTTTGTGAGCTATTTTACGATTTAGTATCAATTTGGAGCAACTTTTAGTTTGTGAGAATATTAGACGATTAGGCATTAAGAAACTGTTTCGAATTCTCTGTAGACATAACTTGGCTCCAATACTTTTTCTTCGATAAAGTTTCGTATGCCTGTGTATATTGTTTTCATTACTTACAGAAAGTTTATTATTAATAGTCAGCATGCCTCGAAGATCAAGAATGAAATTTTATTTCGGATGCCTTGGTAACGGTGAGTTTGCACTATTTTCCCGCTATATCATTTGCTAACAGAAATATTATTAATTATATATTTGAATGAAGTTTGATAATAGAACAAATTGAGGGATTTAATAAATGGAAATCTGTACTAAGTGCAGAATCTCAGGAAAACAGTGAAAAATATATGTATAACAACATTCGCCTTTGCAACAGACATTTTGAAAAGTGCTTCATACTACCATCAAATAGACTTATAACAATATTAATTTATTTGTTTGTAAATATTTCAGACCAAAATTATGCAGCTCACATCGAAATTGATCAGCCACAGTTGCTGAGTGGAATTGTGCTGACTTCAAGTATGAATAATATGACAAAAATTGAAAGTGTATCATACAGAAGTAGGTGCCAATATCTGTCTTTTTTAATAAACTACTCTAATACTGAACATAAAACTATTCATGACTAAAACCCATATTTGAATAGTTTGTCAAGTATATTTGATTTTGAATTATACACTTTTCTTTTCAGAATTTTAGAGGAGCTCAAATTATAATTTGACAAATTATTTGATTCATTTAATGGTCATTCTTATCAAAATTCGCCAAAACAATACAAAAACTGCTTAAAAAGAAATTCTCATTTTAATTTATGGCATGATTTACTGCCTATATTAGAGTCTATTAAATTCAAATCAGTTGTTATAAAAAATAATGTAGTAAATATTAAACACAAATCAATTCTTTCAATCCAAAACTGGATCCATAACATCAAAGTATTTAAAGAATTGTGGCATTTTTTAAATCAATACCACAATATCTGCAATTTACTAACTAGAAATTTGAATCAAGATCCATTGGAGAATTTCTTTAGTAGTAATAGATGTAACGGTTTTGGAAATATTAATCCTAATTGTAGTCAATTTATTAGTGCTTTTAAAACATTGCTCATTAATAATTTTGGTTCACCTCATTCTCTAGGAGCGAATTGTGAGAAAGACAACACTAATCCAATGAAAATCTTTACAAAGTTTTTCAATCAGAAGTCTAATGACATTCTCAAAATAGATTATTCTATTGATACTGAGCAATTGATATTAGTGGTGGGTCAATTAAAAAGTAGCGATTGTTTGATTTATGCTGAATTAAAGAAATATGTATCAGGATATATTATAAAAAAATGTTAATCAAAGATTTTTACTGGATGTACTGCCTGCATGCATGATTTAGCTGAAAACAATTTAGACATTAATTCTTTTATCTATGAGATTATATTATTATTATAACAAAAAATATAGAAAATAAATGATTTTTTTTAAATTAACTTGGTTAGTATAATTATAAATCATTTTGATTTCTTGGTGGTAAAATAGAATATTTTTACTATACAAGAATACTGCAACTTCTGACTGGAATATAAATGGTTGAGGTAGGGCATATTGTAAAGTTATACCGATATAAAGTATCACCATCTTGCTTATTTCTGTCGGGAAGCAGTCATGGTTTCCTATTTAAATAAAATACAGCACAATTGATCTCACATCCAAAGTTAGATGATGGCATTCACGTTTTGTTTTCTGGTGTTTGATAACCTAGTTACACCAAGTGGCCTGTGACCACGTTCATCCTTCTACCATATATATATATAAATTTTTTTGTAGACAAATGTTCGATAATGACAAAATTTTATGGAAAAATTATAAGGAGCACATAAAATGTCTGAAACATGAAAATTAAGATTGATGCACTATATTTGAAGCAGAAGGTTATGTAAGTATGATTAGATTAACACTCAATTTTTCATGGTCGTATTTTTTCAATATTTGTTACATACTTAAGATACTTTGTTTCTTTCTCCTTTTCAGAAGAAGAACTGATTCAGCAAGGAATGTGAACTCACAAGGGATCTTAATTTTTTTTTTAATATGTTTATGATTTATAAATTAATAATTGAAATAGTTCATATGAACTAAATTGATACCAATTTTGTTTTAAAATAGGTTGTTTAGTTCTTATAGTTATAGTATATTACATTTGAATAGTTGTTGTAATTAGTAAGTTAGTAATATATGAAAACACTGATATAAATTTTTGT
The DNA here is from genome assembly GCF_030267445.1 of Bombyx mandarina. NCBI lineage: Eukaryota > Metazoa > Arthropoda > Insecta > Lepidoptera > Bombycidae > Bombyx > Bombyx mandarina. The sequence goes on along the minus strand of NC_143222.1, from coordinate 5,004,998 downwards.
AAATAACCTTTTGTAAATTCTACGAGAAGATGATTTTAATTAATGGTAATTCAAAAGCATTATTGTGGAATATATTAGCTAAGTCGTGTTTTCTGTATGAGCAGATATAAACGAAAATGCCCAAACATGATTACGTTTCTTACATTTTCATTCTGTGAAATCAATATGCTTGTGACTGAGTATATTAAAAATTTATTAAAACTTAAGTGATAGACAGCGACCCCTATGGCACCGCTAAAGTTTATAAGCACTGGTGACCACTTATCACGAGCCGGGCTGCGTACTCGTTTGCCGTTGAGGGCAATAAAAATTTTCGAAACCCTTTCTTAGATGTAATATTAATGTACATTTAATTTGGATTAAAAGATAAATTTACATTTTATGTTTGCATGTGTATGTTTATAATTCATTTGCATGTAACGAACATCAGTTTCTTTTGTAACAAAATTCAAACTAATGGTTTGCAATGAATGTAATTAACTTTAAGATGATTTTCTTTCAATCTGCTGTTTGTTTCATCTAGTATTACCAAAGCTAAAGCTTCAGAAACGTCAGAATAGAAATAAATTAGAAGGGAAATAAAACTATAACTATTGTAATCATGTCTAAGATTTCTATAAGCGTCATTAAGTACAAACTATCAATATTTAAGAGTACTTTAAATCATCATTACAATTTTTCCACATTTTTTTTTTTCAAATTATGTAAAAAACCTTTTGTGCAGAACAAAATGTCACATATTATGAACAATTGTGGGTTAATTGTTTCTTAAATGTGTAAATATTTATAAGAGTGCTAAGAATAATTTAGTATTCACTTTAGTGTGTGTATTATCTCTACAATGCTAGTTTGAATGACAATTATTGTATGACGAAGCATAGGTAGTGTTTATAGATGTAAGATTTTCGTACAAGGTCATGATCTGTCATGATCAACTTTAAGCAAGAACTGCTATCATTGTGAAACAAATTTATTAAATTTAATTCAAATTGTCTACTATGTTTGTAATGGAAAGCTGACATGTTTATATATCGCACGAATGACTTAATTGAGATGGAATGATTTGATTATCTAGACTTATTTAACTTTTAGATAACTTTCGATTTAATGTTATTAAGTACTCTAGTAGGATTAATCTAGAGGAGTTATTGTTATTCGAAATTTTATACAATTGTACGTTCATACTATCTTTTAACAGTAAATTGTTTGTAATATAGGAAAATTAAATAGCTTACAGAGAATTACAGCTTTTTATTTTAAAAAACTGTTTTCTCTCTGTATGAAAAGGTCTTATCGATTAGAATGCTGAACACAATCAAACGTTCTTTAATATTTCATAAGTACTACCGGGAATTTCAGCGATTCTAAAAGATAAGATTTTTTCATAAAGAGAGTTAATTATAAAAAATATTAAAATTACTAAAAAAGCCACCTGGTGGGGGGTAGGGAGACTAATAATCGACAGCAGCGACGCCTGCTGTCCTGGGCTCTAACTAAAACAAAAATAAAAATGAGAGTTGCGCATCTATCTCAAATATATTAAATATATTAAGTGTATAATCTATGATTAAAGCGTCAGGTACCATGCCATGGGGTAAATTGGGATCCTGGGGTAAATTGGGACAAACCTGCGGAAGATTCTCACAGTACCTGTAGCACGGAATCTACCTAATTTTGTTTATGTTAATATTTATCAATGTATAGAAGAAAAACCAAGTTAACTATGGAAGTACTAAATATCAGTTAAGTTGGTCCCAAAAATTCGTCAAATTAAATTGAAAATAGTGATTGAAAAGTGCGTTTTAAAACAGCTTAAAGAACTTTTAAAAAAAGTAATATTATCGTTGTTTTTTCAATAAGATCACAGTTTATATAAGTTTTTAATACACCTGGAAATACCACAACAAACGGTAAGTTGCAATATTCTTATTTTAAATACAATATTTCGACAAAATATAAAATGTATATTTTTTCCTTTCTTTTTGGGGACAATTGGGACGTATGTGGGGTAATTTGGACCGAGACTGGAAAAATTAGGGACGAGAAAACACAAAATTGGAACGCCAAAAGACAAAATAGGGATGGCTTGTTAGGGTTGTCACTGATATCTTATAATATATTTTTAGCCTATACTATCACTCAATTGCGAATTGTAAAGAAGGTTAATGTGTTTATCAGTTAGTTTATGTAAGTACTATAGGTAAAAGAAAAGTATATATATAATTACATTTTTTCGCGACATTTACCTTGTAATATCTGCCCGGTCGTATGTCCTTTATAGCAATAAAATAAAATTAAAAAGAACTCAAACGATTTTGTTATTTCAGAATCTATTCACGCGTCGAATCATGATTTTTTTAACATTCACAACGCACAGACAAATAAAAACAGGCCTCAGATTTTAAATGTAACATTAATTATTAAAAATCCGAGATATCTAGGTTCCAATTATGAGTGAGTGAATTAATTGAGTTTAGTTATTTAGCTCAGAAAGAATTTCTTTTATTTTTGTTATTATAGGCAGTAATCAGATAAATCTGCTTTTTTATCTTATTCACCTGATATCTTACTCTTGCTCAAAGATTATTTTGAAAATGTTGATTAAATAAAATTGTATTATTGCATTTCCAGTCCTTTTGTTTTCTATTTTTTATTCTATTTTATGATTTTGTTTCAGAGTTGTGATTCTTAAGGAAATGAAATAATAATTTTCTAAAATATAACATGCACATACTTTTTTTGATCATAGGAATTGTTGATTATCATTCACGTCACATCGCTTCGGAATAGAAACCAGCTTAATTTACACTATGTTGTGTATTGTGCTTAAATTATGGATTGTATTCATCATTTCGGTCCATATAAATAATTGTATGGCACCTACCTACCTACCTATATATCGCAGTACCGCGAACTGACAACCCTTACAAATATCCCAATTTAACCCTTACCCGTGTCAATTTACCCCTAATGCGGGGTAAATTGGGATGGCCATTATTTTTCCGATTATATCTTTAAATTGAATAATTAAAATAATGTAACGGTTTTTATCACCTAGGTACGTTCAAGACTCAACTTATTTCTTTGGTTGAGCAGTGACTATTTAATTGGAACTATTTTAAAATTCAATCTGAAGTTCGATTTTGTCCCTATTTACCCCATTTTACGGTACGCCATTTTGAAAACTACAAACTACTACAAAGTTGCCAATCCAAAGTAAAATATTTCTAAAATTTGGTTTTAGTAGCAGTTTATTTCCATGATACTGTTTATTTTCCTAACAGAAATATCATTTAATGTAACATAAGACATGTTGGATTTTTGTTAAAAATAAAAAATATTGATAAGTACGGTTTATGTTTCTAACATATATTTTTTTTGTTTCTGAAATAATTCCAACTTCTACCAACGATAGCATTTTTTATTGAGTCAGAACTCATATCTGCCATCTAGTGAATTTATTAGATCATTAATGCCTAAACGTTACAAAAATGACGTCGCCACAGGAGTAAGATGACGCTAGTTGTATGTTATTTTCCTTTGTATGGGAGTTGCACCCCCCTGACTAATGTCGCGAAAGAGCCTGCGCTGTGCGGACGTGTGTATTGTTAGTTCGGACGCGCTTCGAGCGTTGAAAATGGCAAACCAATGATGGAGTACAGAAAAAAATATAGATCTTATTAATGAATATCAATGACAAGGGTCCCAAAACACCTATAGTAAAAAATCAAAATTATCTTCACTCATTCGAAAATAGTTTTTATAACTCTCAGGATCTTCATCTGCTAATTCAGAGACTAACTTCATTGCACCTAAATGCCTTCTTGTTGACCATTCTGGAATCTACCAACTTTTTTTTTTCTTGATAGTCTTTTTTTAAGTTTATAGGTACCTATATAAGCATTTCTTTAGCTTCATTGAATATAGCAAATTATAGCTTTGATGCTAAAGGCGCCATGGTTACTGCGATACTGTGGATTTCGCGACACTAATTTTTTAACGATATTACTTTCGCATATATCGAAACTACTTTCGTGAAACTGAGCTCAACATGCATGACACTAATTTCGTAATGTAAACTCGGCATTATTAAAATAACTGACACATTTTTTACAACTTTTTCATTCATTCATTCAATCGACCTCGCCATCTTGCTTTTCTATTTCATTCTTTTCTCTCTTTCTTACCGTTCTCTCGCTCACACCTTACGCTCCGTTTCACACTGCTTTCATACGTTCCGTTCTTACCAATCCCACATCCAAAATGCGTGTTCAACAATATTATCACTGTACGCTATCAATGTTACGACTTCACGATAAGACGTCTGCGGTAACGTTATTCAAAACAAAGCGCTCACTGGTCCGAAAATAGCTTTACAGTCATTCGGATTAACCTTTGTAAATGAATTATCTATTAACTAAAAAAATATAAGTGAAGCACAGGGGCTGGTCACACGTTTACCTTTTCCAGAATTTGTAATTTACGTAATTAATAAATACTTAATCGAGATTACTCATATACGTTGAGTTTCAAAGTGGATGATAAGTCGAACAAATGAAAGCCCATAGAGGCTCCGATAACTACTCAGCTTCAGGTGAGCCGCGAGCTCGTTCATCCATTTGCGCACTAATAAATGTTCTCTTAATAAGTTACTTACTAGCTGTACCCGTTCGCTTCGCTGGACATTTAAAATTAACATTATTATTTCTCACCCCCACAAAGATTCTCATCATTAACGCCCCCGCAACTGGTGTAGGGAGTCCAACGCTCATATCAATATAATTATTAGCCTATCCATTAAGTACATGTATTTTTTTGATGGATACCAAGTTTCAAGTCAATTGGATGCATCCGTATTTATAACGGCACATCCGTAAAAACCACTATATTAGTATAGATTTAACGATAAAATATCATTTCGAAAAGATTATTATATGTATACCGAAAAAATATTCATCATCAAAACAATATAAAGATATGCTTAACAAATGCAAAATTGCAAATGCAAAACTAGGAATATAATTAGAAAACTAGGAAAATTATATTATTATTACGTTGAGACGTCACGTGGTTGGAAAATACGTTTGCCCAACTGAAACAAAATAGAAGACAAAACACAATAGACTGTATTCAAACACCGTTAGACTAATCTAAAAAAAATCTTACTATATTTATCTCACGATGTTTCACTATCAAATCCTGTTATCTATTATGTCGAATGATGTAAATTGTTTTTATTAATGAACTCAATAGATATGTCGGCTTTTAGTGCACACGTTTTGTATTGTCGTACACTTTGAACTGAGAGGACAGTGCAGTGTGAACGACTTACATAGTTTGACATAGCGTATATACCGTACTGTTATTTTTATCGCATCGAAAACAAGTTCAGTGATTCAGTGTCGGCCACCGTTCCGTACGAGACGGTGCGTGTCCTGTTTGAAGCTTAAAATCATAATTAAAAGTGACTAAGGAATAATGAAACGTTTTATCTTTTGTTTATTATTCGTTTCCCTAACGAAAACTAGCTTTCAAGTAAGTTCAAGTGTGTTGGTTATAAATAAAAATATACATTAATGTTTATTGGTTAACAAAATTAAATGTTATGTGTTTATTTAATAGAATTTGAACTAGAAAATTATCTTTGTTGAAATTATCAGTGGTTTGTTTGAGGTTGATTTTTTTATTTTTTTTATTGCTTAGATGGTTGGATAGCTCACAGCCCACCTGGTGTTATTAAGTGGTTACTAAAGCCCATATACATATACAACGTATGTGCGCCACCCACCTTGAGATATAAGTAGTATTGTCTCAAGTATAGTTACAACGGCTGCCCTACCCTTCAAACCGAAACGCATTACTGCTTCACAGCAGAAATAGACAGGGTGGTGGTGCCTACCCGCGCGGACTCACAAGAGGTCCTACCACCAGCCAGTTTTCACATTTCTCTATTATATACCATTTCTTAGCTCACTCCCCTCTTACACATATCGTCTTTCACGCAATCCATCCATTTTCCTTAAGTCTACCTTTTCCTCTAAACAACATAATTGATAAGTAAATTACATGCGTCAATGTTGAGCAATCGCGATGAAATTTCAGATTATACAGATTTATAAGACACACGATTAGCATTATTATGACTAATAGTAGTTAATAACCTAGCGATAGTGGCCGTTTTTTGCAATGGATGGTAATAATAGGTTGGGGAAAAAGTTTCTTCGCATTTTTTAAGAAAATTCACAAGATTTTTTAATATAGTTTATTTACATTTAACTAAAGTACGTAGGTACCATTTTGTTCGATAACTTTTTGCCATCTTGTAGGTAGGAACATGAACCCATTGCTATAGAAATTTTGAGGCTTCTGATCAAAATACCGTGACAATTGATGTGAATGTGATGTTTAATGCATATGTAATCTTTTCATGTTTATTAATAAATTTTATTATTTGTCATCGTGCGGTAAAATCAACTGGTAGGTAGTACTGATTTACTTTACGACATGATACGGTACATTGATCTTTCCTAATGTCCTATACAAGGGCGGATCCAGCTTTGGGGCCAGGAGAGGGTCACATAGTCAAATTTAGATACGTTCGTTCCCAAACGTTTGCCATTATATAAAGTTATTATATTATATTAAATTAATTAAATATTGAAGGTATGTAGTTACATAAAATCTGAGTGGTGACAAAATATATAAATAAAATCATTATATTCAATTAGTGGTCCACCTAAGTCCTGGAACCAGCTCAGGGGGTGGTCATGACCCCCATGACCCCCCCCCTGGATCCGCCATTGGTCCTATACAAGCAACTGAAAGCTAATGCGAGGCGATGACACACAATAAACTTCTGTACATATTAACACACACGACATATTGGGTGTTAGGAGACCGCTTACGAAAACGAAGACAGACTATAGTAACTACTAATGACACCTTTTAAAAAAATCATATTTTTAAAAAGTTTTATTAGCATTATTTACGCTCCATCATGTTAGTACAGCTAAATGAAACAATAGTTTCATAAAAAATACAGTAGTTTACTAAAAAAAAACCAGCAACGAAACACAAAATCAAAAACAGCTGATGCTCGGATCAACAAACGCTCGGGTGCGGCATTTCTTTTACACGCACACCGGCGTGGCGCGGTGTAGGCGTAGTAGCGCTAATACCGCACTCTCCAAAATCTAGCTATACTTTGCTTACTATCGTCTGTCTTCGTTTTCGGAAGCGGTCTCCTAACATCCAGTATGTATATACTTGCTATGTTTGACGTATGCTTGCTGTATGACGTATACTTTCTATGTCCATTTTTATTAATTTGCTAGTTGACCCGGCAGACTTCGCAGTCTTTCAATAGATAAATAAAAGACATAAACTTTTGTATAAAATAAACTTAAAACAAACAAAAGGAATCCGTTCGACGGGGGACACATCAAAGGAAAAACAAAATTGTTATATTTATTTAATTCATTTTTTATTTACTTCGTTTTCATATTTATCTACATTTTAAACCTTCTCTGGACTTCCACAAATAATTCAAGACCAAAATTAGCCAAATCGGTTCAGCCGCTCTCGAGTTTTAGCGAGACTAACGAACAGCAATTCATTTTTATATATAGAGATTCTTTGATAGGAAATCCTAGATGATGTCCTAGATGTAGGATAGTGTCCTATTTGAGCGGCTGAAAACCTTAAATAAACATGACATAATAGGATTTATTACGAAGCGTATTATGTGAATGTGTATAATACGATGTCTGTTTTGCTATTGCTATTTTTTTTATATCGCGTCGCTTTCGCTTTGATGACTTTGACGCGTAGGACGCGATCTTAGTCGCTTCGGCGTGTTACCGACTCGATACGACTTTGAACCCAAAGCAGAATAGCGTTTATCGAGGTCAATATCAATTGTCAATCGGCTCAATGACCTGATCTGTTTTCAAATTAAAGAGGGAGCTGTATCGTGTGTTACAATAATTCAAAATATATTTTCGAGATTTCGGACATTAGATGCGAATTTATATTCATGAATATTTTATGCCAATATTTATACGTATTTAGTCAGAAGTATTAGAAGATTATGCTATGAATCCTCCCGTGTTTATATCGTACACTTTAGTACAATTTTGTTGCGAAGCAATTGTTCTTTGCTGACTGAATATTATGACAGTTGTTATTGCGACTCAGTATTCGACATCATGTGTTAATATGAGCAGTTTTGTTGTGTTGTCTGTGAATTCCGACAACCGCTTATCAACTAGGCCGGGGATTCCTATAAGGTACAATCTTTTTGCATAATATATTAAACAAAGCATTGGACGAGAACATAAATATATTGTAATCGTATAGTAACCGTAGTCTGTCTGATTCATCAGTATCATATTTCATCATTAAAAGTAGATGAGCAAATCTATTAAAGTACGAGTATATGAAGTATATGCAGGAGAGTATACGGCCCATCTGATGGTGAGTGGTTACCGTCGCTCGTGGACATCAGCAACACCAGGGACAGAGTCAAGCCGCTGCCTACCGTTAAAATCTATTTAACTATCCTGTCGTGATCCAATTCTTATAGAATCGATACTACATCTTCTTGTAATATATTGGGTATCAACTAGCAATCAAAGGAAGTATGTTGTAATTATTTTTTCTGCTACCTACGCCGAAAGTTCGGTTTTCCTCCCACTGTACAGGGAAGAAAGTCTAACTTTTCCTCCCGCTGTACAGGGAAGAAGGTGCAACTTTTCGTCCCTGGGTACTGACAAGTGCGCATGCGCGTTAGTGTTAAAATTCTCCGCCATTGTTGTGCTCGGATAGTTTGCAATATTGTGTTTAGTGTAAAAGTGAAATAAACAAAAGGCAATAAAATTTAATAGTGAAGTATTAAACAAAGATGAGTTCGTCAGACAGTTCTTATTCAATTAGTAGTAGATTATTTATAAATAAATAAAACAATAAATTGTTTTTTTATGAGTACGGGGGGGCTCCGCCCCCCCCCTTACCCCCTGCCAGGGCTTTGCCCCTGGACCCGGACTCAGTACTCCACTAACTTTCGGCCTGGTAGGAGAAAAAATAGTATGTGCACCGTGGGAAAAAAGAAGGACATCTTATCCCGCGGCAATTTTACACGCGGTAGGAAATGTCCTACTTTTCTTCCTTGGTGCACAATGTACTATTGTAATAGACTACAGTTATGTCACCGCCTGCCTCACACATAAGGGAACGAAAGATCTTGAATTAGTTCGGCAGAACAAAGATATCATTTAGCGGGGGGAGCTTAGTATCCTCGCTTTGCTTTTTATTCAAGATATCCTTACTTCTATCCGTAGTGCTCGATTGATGAATGAAAACGAAGTAACCAAAGGCACATTAGCAAAAAGCAATGGGGATAGATTGTAATCAATGACAAGGATATGGCTAAAAATGAATGAAAAAGATTTTTGCAATTGAAAGTGCCGTGTGAATTCGGATGTAAATTAGTCCTTTGACTGCCGTGCTATAGTCACGGGTGCCCCACTTGACGCACTGAAGTAATAATTGCTGGTGATAGGTCCTCTTATGAGTCCACTCGGGTCGGTACCACCACCCTGCCTATTTCTGCCGTGAATCAAGTAATGCATTTCGGTCTGAAGGGTGGGGTAGACGTTATAACCGTATGAGACCTTAGAAATTATATCTCAAAGTGGATGGCGCATTTACATTGTCTGTGGGCTCCAGACACTACTTAACACCAGGTAGGCTGTTAGCTCGATCACCCATCTAAGCAATAAAAAAAAAAAAAAACAGGGAATCCTAAATTGGGGCTGGATGACGGTGCGGGATTTGTTCCCAGTTATTATCATCATACATATTATATCGAGGGGTGGAAGGCGTGTGTGTGAAGGTGTGTTTTAAGTGACAATTTTGCAACTTTACAGCAGAGCTATTTAAAGTTTGAAAATGTGGAAAAAATATCATAACAAAAAACTTCTTTAGCTATTTCAATAGAACAAACTTAATTGAAGTTTAATTAAAAACATCGAACTGTTGACGATAATTCCAAATACCAGACACATTTAATTACAAAGCTAAATGTTACATATTAAGCGTAATGTCACATAAACCGCCTTTTACCTCTTGATATATTTAATTCGGTCACAAAAGGCTGGCTTCACATAACAAGGAAACTATACTGTTTATATTGAAGGGACCGTGTTTATATTGCAGAAGTCAACACCCCAGGATAGCCAGTACGTAGCAGCGGCTGTTGAATATATCGTGTCAGGTGATGTCGATCAAAATATCCGTAACTACGTTCGTTACATCGAGGAAGCTGCTAAACAGGTAAGTGGAGAATCTTCTTTTTCTCCATCTTATCCCGCTATGAGAGGGCGACACAGCGAAATTTTTCTATTCCATTGTCTTCTATCAGCCGTCATCTTAACACTCACTCCTCTCTCTCTCATATCGTCATTCACACACTCCATCTATGTCTTCTTCGATCGACCTCTTCCCCCTCTACCTTGCACTACCATTTCCGTACATCTCCTAGTCACATGCATCTCCTCTTTATCATCAAGGATTTTTCTCTTCCATTCTTTTCTATCAGCCGTCATCTCAACACTCACTCCTCTCTTTCTCATATCGTCATTCACACACTCCATCCATGTCTTCTTCGGTCGACCTCTTCCCCCTCTACCTTGCACTATCATTTCCGTACATCTCCTAGTCACATGCATCTTCTCTCTACGCGTCTCATGTCCATACCACGCTAACCGTCCGTTCTTTAATTTGTTTATTGCCGGGGCTACTTTCACACTTCCTCTGATATTCATTCTAAGCAGGTACGTAGAGAATGTCATGTTTTATTTGACCCGTGTAATTCAATTTGAGAGTTTGTTAAATCGCCTGTGTAAGAGTTCATTCTGTATTGACTGTTTATATGGAAATAGTCGAAACTGATGCGAAAAAAAAATGTCACCAGTGATTCAATTCAAATTTAGGAGAGCCTGATTGTTAAATTCTGTTCACTATTAAATGACCTTACTGGTTTTAGAAATAAGATTGAATCTCGTTTAGATTTGAGCTTGGAGGTTTTAACCTTTCTAACTTTTTACGTTTTTGTGCAGAATGCGGACATCATAGTTTTCCCCGAACTGACCCTGACCAACAGAAGCACAAGTTTTGTAGCGCCGTTTCATGGTATTTTAAAACAATACCCGATACCTGCATTACATCCGAACTTATACGACAACGTATGTAATTTTTATTTATCTTAAAAATTAAAACTAATTGGACTGTTTAAAAATTAAAAAAAATGTTATTCAGATTATGGTGTCAATATCGGCGGCTGCAAGAAGTAATCAAATCTACGTTGTGATCAATGGCCGAGAGCTCATGGACTGTACTAAGAATGACACCGGCGAACCTTGTCCGGAGCTGAAAGAATATATCTTTAATACAAACGTTGTGTTTGATAGGAACGGAGCCGTACTCGATCGGTAAATAGAATACTTAAAACGCTATAGAGATAAATCAATTTAAATATTATTAGATAATGACAGAGTTTCTTTGATAAATTGTGTTTATTAGAAATTATATTTAAATACGAATTACATATTGATAAAATTATGAAATATGAATAATATTTCACAGACAGAATAATAAAAACACATGAACTGGTTATTTAAAGAAAAATCAAAATTATCGATAAAGTTGATTATTGAAAACACGAATAAAACAACATTTTCTGAAAATAAATCGTAGCTAGATCGATTTATCGCCCCCGAAATCCCCTGTATACTAAATTTTATGAAAATCGTTGGAGCCGTTTCCGAGATTCATATTATATATATATACAAGAATTGCTCGTTTAAAGATATAAGATAAGATATGTTCAATGTAAAGTGGTATGTATTGGGTTTTTTGAATAGTTAGCGTAGTCTAAATGTACACATACATATGTTGTGTCGTCATCGATCTTAATTATCCTATAACGATCAAAGGAAACACTGGTTTTGTTTTCTAAAAAGCACACGTTTTATGAGTCATAAAATTATTAATCTGGTATTTCCCGAGCGATATGACTTGTCCTTCTTCAAATGAAACTTGTGGAGAGTACTTAACAGTAGGCAGCGGCTTGGCTCTGCTCCTGATATGGCGGTAACCACTCACCATCAGGTGGGCCGTAAGACACGGCCGTCTGCCACCAAGGGCAATAAAAACACCTATTTCAAAGTAACATAAATAAGGGTGCAAAGTGATATACCTAATTAACACGCTGACTGCGTTATGCTGTTTAACACATTCACTGCTATGAAGGTCACCGGTGCCCTACCCGGCGCACTGAAGTAATTATGTCGATTTCTGTTACTAAGCGCCTGGATTGCCTAACTTTGCTTTCTTTGTTTGTTAATGTATGTTTAGTAGTACCTAGTAGTAGTATTTTAGGTCTCTTAGAAATAGATTAATTCTCAGTATCTTCGGATTCGTCTTTACCAGAGTCTACTAGATATTCCGACGCCTTAGTAAGAAGAACCAAGAGCGAAATCGACATAGTTACTTCAGTGCTCGGCGTAGGGCACCGGTGACCTACATGGCAGTCAACGTGTTAAAAAAAACCCATGCTTTTTTTTTTCTATCTAAGCTGAGAGCCTTGAGGGGCTATTTCAGCGTAAACTTAACTAGTAGGTGAGCTCACGGGGCTCAAGCCTGACAACGTTGCTAACACGTATCCTAGCAAGAGCCGTGCTTCGCAGAATCCATCGCCGGTTCGGAAACGCGACCCCCTGAGAAGATCCGGGTCAGATCCGGAGAAACTCAGTGGTCTGTGTCTGAGGGTTGATTTACTCGTCGAGCCCCTCCTCGCAAGCGACGGGTTGGACGAGAACGATGACCGGAGCCTCATGCGCGATTGCCCTCCGACTACATACACATTTCTATCATTATATGCATATTCAATAAATATTCTTTGTGAGATCTATCAGGTCTCATACGCACTGTGAAGAAGTCCAATTTTGCCTCGAAAATACCTCATACGCATTTATTTATTTATTTATTAGATGGGTGGACGAGCTCACAGCCCACCTGGCGTTAAGTGCTTACTGGAGCCCATAGACATCTACAACGTAAATGCCGCCACCCACCTTGACATATAAAGTCTCAGTATAGTTACAACGGCTGCCCCACCCTTTAAACCGAAACGTATTACTGCTTCACGGCAGAAATAGGCAGGGCGGTGGTAACTACCCGTATGGACTCACAAGAGGTCCTGCCACCAGTAATAATATTTATCCTGCAGTCAAAGTGTTTAATAAATCAACGAAATATCCGCTTTTAGGTATCGCAAGATCAATCTATTCGGGGAAAGTTCGCACACGCCTGCTCTGACGCCGGACTTGGGCTACTTCGAAACCGATTTTGGGGTTAAATTCAGTCACTTCATCTGCTTCGACTTAATGTTTCAAGTGCCAGCGGTGCAGTCCGTGCAAAAACTGAAGGTCACCGATGTATTGTTTACCACAATGTGGTTCTCCGAATTGCCTTATTTAACCGGTGAGTATTACCGAATACTGCATTAGGATGATTTGGTTAATTTGTTTTTTTTAATTAAATATCATAGGTACTTCTGATCCTGTAGTCGTTGAAATATAACTGCAATTCAAGGGTGTGCCGCAAAGGGTTTTTCCCAATTCTCAATTCCCAAGACCCAAATAAAATTGTAATAAAAAGTCGGATACCGATGTGTTAGGTTTTTTAAATTACTAATATAAGTAATACTTAAAAAATGAATGGTTTTTACTGATAAAAAATACAGTAGAATAATAATAATTATACTATTTTAGGTTTGAACGTCATTGAAAACCCCAATTTTATTTGATACTGCTACACTCTTCTATTTATTTATTTGTGAGGAAACAGTAAAAAACTTGAGTACAAATATTATCTGTTAAAACACACGGGCTGACAGCGAATATTGACTTAAAAAAACTAACATTAATAAATTTAATTGTACATATGAGTACTATTATAGGAAAATATAAAAATTCCAAAAATAAAAATACCAATATTTAAATTGGACTGAAATAATATTATTGTTATATAATAATATTTACTCAACAATAATATAATGTTATCATTGTAATTATTGTTACAGCTGTACAAATACAAGAAGCGTATGCTTACGAGATGAACATAAATTTCATTGCGGCCGGCGCGAATAATGTCAGGATCGGTTCTGCAGGTACATAATTAATGTTTAAGCTTAATTGTTTTTGTTTATTTATTTGGGGAACCAACAGTACAAACAAACATTTATAAAAAAACTAGCAAACCCGGCGAACTCCGTTTCGCCACCAGATGGCTTCGTTTTATGTAACATTTCGTTTGGTGATTAAAAGATGAAGAATTTTTTTTTGTTTGTTTTATATTTGAAAAGGAAAAAAAAATTCATTTCACAACAGTAATGAATTCATTTCGATTACAAAAATGAAGTGTTATTTAGTTGAACTTCTCTAAGTAAATGAAAGTGAATCCAAAGTAAATACTGAATCGAAGCGTTATACGTGTCCGCAAATTATCCATTTCATTGAAGTGCTCTTTGGTCTGACGTTAACACAAACAAAGCGGATGGTTTCCCAACTCGTGAACACGCAGCGTATAACTGCCCATGTGAAAAACAATGATTTTCTAAATTTATCCCGCAAACACTAAGCGATTGGCCTTGCGACTTATTAATTGTCATTGCGAACGCAAGGCGAACTGGAAATTGCAATCGTTTGAAGTCAAACGGAAGATCAGTCGGAAACATTGGTATTCGAGGAATACATACATTTTCACCTGCGTACTTTCCGTTAATAATGGTTGCCTCAATCAAATTCGGCATAAGTCTTTTTACCGAAAGTCGAGTACCGTTGCAAAATCGCCCTGGATTCAAATTACGCAATATCATAATAACTGTACCAACTTTGAGTTGCAAGTTATGTGGTGGAAATCTTGGTAACTCCAGAGAGTTCAAAAACTCCGTTGGATAATTTACTACATCATCGGGATTTGTTATGGAATCAACGGATTTGTATGTCACTAAATCGCCAGCAATTTTTGATTGAATGGTGAAATTCAGTGCGTGTACATCATTATTCTTTGCGGCAAGAATTGCTCGTTGAGTTAACCAAGCATAATTCTAATAATTCTCACTAATGTTTGGGAAAACATTTTCAATAAAAGCTAATTGAGAGTCTACAAATCGGCGGCAAAAAGTCGTTGGTAAGAGTAATTAATCCAGATGTCGCATCAACTGGGACTTTTCCATTTCCAACAGCTAACAATTGTTTGGAAAATTGTGCAGCACTTTGATCATTTTGAAGTTGAACTCTCATATTAGTGGTTAGCGATAATGTTTTTACGTTATTTCATAAAGGTGATGCCTTCAGGCAAGCATTCAATTCATCTGCAGGCGTTCCACGGGGAATTACTGGCAACGTCTGCCTGAAATCGCCTGCCAACAATATGATTAAGCCGCCAAAGATGTTGTTATTTCGCCGAAAATCCTTCAGTGTGAAGCTAAGTGCTTCAAGTGATTTCTTATGTGCCATTGTGCACTCATCCCAAGCAATGAGCTTGCATTGCATCAACAATTTTCCCATTGCACTGGATCGGGAAATACTGCATGTTGGAGTATCAATTGTGTTTAAATTGAGTAGCAACTTAAGCGCAGAACGTGCAGTACGACTGCCATCTAGAAGAGTCGCCGCAATTCCAGATGATGCTAACGCCAAAGCTATGTCACATCTTGATCGAATAGTAGCTAAAATCAATGAAATGACAAATGTTTTCCCTGTTCCTCCAGGTGCGTCCAGGAAGAATAGACCACCAGTATTATTGTTCACCGCCTGCATTAATGTTTCGTATACTTGTTTTTGCTGTTCATTCAGCAACGGCACATTATTTCGGACGAATTCCTGCAATGTATCAACATTGTATTGCAGCTCTCGATTTAATGCTTGGTTGAATGCATCGTGCATCGATCGATTTGGCGCAATCATTCCTACTTCAATCAGTAGCTTGTTTGCAATAGTCAAGCATTGATCCTCAATCAGAATAAATCCTTCATTGTAGATTTCATCGGTTATTTGGATGTCAGGATTATTCGTTTGAATGCGCAAGCGATGCAAGATATCTTCACATATGTCGTCTTTGTATTTGTTCCATAACTGAATTGGTTGTGAAGGAAAACATGTGGTGATGATAATTGCGAACAGCGTTCGTATTTGGTACGCATTTGATGAAACAACTGAATCCGCAAGTGTTAAATCCCAATGAGAATCGTTCTCCAGCAAACCCAATAGTTGACATGCTTCTCGATATGTTTGGCATTGGTGGCCATTCACAGTTTTGAAATGCGCAAATGATTTTGGTCCACGTACATTTACCAACAGCAGCCGCAAATAAAAACATTCATCATTTCTAGGATGAACGGTATACATGCGACCTAGTGCATCAGTGGAAAACACCTGTGGCCAATCTGGAACTGGGGTTCCTTGTTTGCGACGTTGGAATTTCTTTGTTGATTGATTCCAAGTGTTACTTGGGCATTTCAACGTACATCAGCGTCGCTGCGAATGGGTCTGCTTCACACATTGCAAAGAAGCTAGTCAATGTTGTCAATGGTGGTCTCTCAGCTCGTTGTGCCGCATTAGCCTCAGTGAAGTAAACTCTTTGGCCATTTTCCAAATGCACTGCTAAATGTACAACTGTTGGATATCTTTCATGAATTTGAAATGACAATAATCGCCACAGTGCTTCATTAGTACTGACGTATCTGCCCATTTGGAAGTTGCTGATTTCGTCATTCGCATTTTCCGTCGCAATACCAAACACAACCATGTCCCTGCCTTTTGTGACGTACTTGCACAAATATTTGATTGATTTGGCCGAATGACAACTCTCAACGTTTGCATGTGTTTCGAAAAATCGTGATAGCAGCGGGCAATATGGTACAATGAATTCATTTCCGATCTCAATCTCTTGATTTTGAACTTAACTTTGATAGTTCGACCATTATCTTCTTTTGAACGCCGACGATAAACTGGATATCCATCGTTCCCTGTGACTGTTTCAGCAACTAACGGTCGCGGATATCGTTTTGTGCACTTTCCATCAGCCATGCAAGGCGATAATGGATTTAATGCACCGCACGGTCCATGCACCATCTGTGTCGTCACAATGTCGTGTAGATGGGGATTAATGACTGGATCAGGAATTTCAGCTGATATGATGTCATCCACTTCATTTGAATGTAATTTGGTCAGCAACCAAATTAGGATATGAGCATGCGGTAAACATTCGTTTAGTAATTAGATTTAAAATAAGAATTTAATCGATCAGAAATTTAACTTTTTATTATTTTTCCTGGGTTCTTAGCTTTGAGATTATTATAAATATAATCTATGTTATATGTTTAGTTCGATTTATGTTAAAAAGAATATAAAGTAACAAATTAAAATGTTGTAAAACGTTATTTATTTCAAAAGGTTTCTAAACGTTTTGTTGGTTTTCAAAATGACATCCAGCAAAGTGACGTTTTCTAAAGTCGGGGCGGAATAAGCCCCCTGAGCAGAGAACAATGAGTAGCTGTCAAACAATGTATCACGCACGGGCGCCATCTACTTAAAATATTGGTTTGTAGTACATGCTATGTATCAGAGATGGCGCTGTATGTGAAAAAAGATTTTCCCGCTTTTCTGTTGAAATTTTTCTGAATGAATATGCTGAATGCTGAATTTTCTTTGCTATAAACCTCACGGAGCCCAAGATCTTTCCAACGAATGCAAAACCGTGAAAATCGGTTCGTGCGTTCTGGAGTTATAGCGTCAGGAAGGAAAACCCGACTTATTTTTATATAAATTAATAGATAATAGATAGCTAAAACGATAACCAAACAAGTTTCCACAATCAAAATCACATATAAGTAGAAAGTGGACAAAAGAAGTCGGGAGTAGGAAGTCTCAGGATCTACTTGTAGTATTAACTAAATATATAATAATAACAGTAATTAATAACTGGGAACAAATTACGCATGGTCATTCGGCCCCAAATTATAATATAGATAATAAGATAGATAAGAAACACCCAGACGGCGAGCAAACAAAATTGGCGCATCACTTTCTTTCTTTTTCCTACCTATTCTAGTAACCTCGAAGGGTTATTTTAGATTCACCGAACTGGTAAGTGAGCTCACGGGGCTCAAACCGGAGTGGTGCTAACACTGGTCCTAGCAAGAGCAGTGCTTCGCAGAATCTACCACCGGATCGGAAATGCGACCCACTGAGAAGATCTGGCGAGAAACTCAGTGGGCTGTGTCTATGGGCTAATTTACTCGTCGAGCCCTTCGTCGCAAGCGACGGGTTCGCGAAGACAGTGAGCGGTTCATCACACGAATGTTTACTAGCTATGGGAATTAAACCCACGGTCCTTGACGCAACTGTCAGGTCCGCTTATTACTGCACCATCGAGTCAATCTCTTCCTATTTAATAAATGTTTGAGTGTTTTATGGAAATAATCAACGCAACGTTCCACGCTAAAAGTAAAATAAAAAATTGTTAAATAGCATTATGTAATTAATATAATATATTTCAAGTGGAATTATGACTTAAATTCAATAGTGTTGTTTCAGTACAATTACCTACTGCGATAGCTTAAACATTTAATTTTCTTGAAAATATTCCTTGTGTTCAAATTTAAATCCTAATAAGTTAGGCTTAAGTCGAGAGTTGTTTACAGGATCGGGAATATATTCTGGACGAGCTGGCGCGTTGGTTAGCATCATGCCAGGAGTGCCGACCACGCGCCTTCTCGTCTCCAGAGTACCGAAAATTCCCGGACAAGTAAATATTAGTATTTATTACATAGTCTATAATTATCATTAATATCATGGTAACAGATCTTAAATAAATTCATAGGCAATGTCTCTTTTGATGTTCCTTGGCTAAGCTAAGTCTAAGCTATAATCCTCACTGTGCAAATCCTTGTCCTCGTAGGCAGACGAGCTTACGGCCCACCTAATGGTGAGTGGTTACCGTCACCCAAGGATTTAAGCAATGCCAGGGGCAGAGCCAAGCCGCTGCCTATTGCTTAATACTCTCCACAAGCCTCGTTTGAAGATGTAATTTTTTTATTTAAAGAGGTCCAGCAAATCAGCAAAGCAGAAAAGTGTAGAGTTGGTTCATCAGTCACTTCAACCGCTTTTATAGTTAATACGACATCCCTAAAATCATCGAGAACTTTCAACACAAGTCGAGTATTTTGGATGTGTGTTTCCGCTATCTGACAATAGATGGCGTTGTATCTCTTGATCTTTCTCGAATTTGCGAGTTCCTTTGATGTTCGTTTCGGCTATTCGGCGATAGATGGCGTTACTCTTACCGGCGCAACGATAAAATAACGAGGCCTGCGGAGTACTCAATGGTAGGCAGCGACTTGGCTGTGCCCCTGGCATTGCTGACGTCCATGAGCGACGGTAACCACTTACCATAAAGTGGGCTGTTTGCGCGTCTACATACAAAGTTTTTTTTTAAATAATTAAATAAATTATTTAATTCTATGAAATAATTTTGTGAATTTTATGAAATCCAAATGGTTTTTTTTGTGTTTAGGTTTCCGGAGAATACCCTGGACCGATTTATGATAATCCATCAGATCACGACAATTTGAAACTGATCACCGATCCGTCTTTGGTCTCGCACGTCAGCAAGTTACTCGTGCCCGGCTTCCAGGAGTTTACGCTCACGGATAAAGACGTCAGCTGCACATTCAGAGCTAGGCTGAACTACGGAATTGGAGAGACGGTAATGGAACAAAAACAAACTAAACAAATACATTATTTTTAATCAACGCAACGCATTAAAGACGGTGACAATTTTTTGTAGGCTCTTTTTATCATTAACGATACCAAAAATAGGCGATTTCTGATATTTGCATGGCATGATAGAATTCAGTTTCAATGGAATAGGATTTTGGGCTACTCAATTGATTTACCTAGTCATTCCTAGTTTACATTACCTAGTTTCAAGGTCCATATTTTTTATTTTTTTCGTTGCATGGAATTAAAATTAACTTAAAAAAACAACTAACTACATTTTCGAATATTATCATTCCGTACTTTAAGCGATTTATAGTAAACATATTTTTTCATTTGAAAACAAACACTGCATGAACTAATTCAAAGAATTATTCATTAATTGTTAAGGTTAGTGACGATTTACCGTCGTAAAATAACGAACCTCGAAATTAGAAGCAAAAGGTCGGATATTTACGGATCAGTTTCACATTTGAAATTAAACATTTCAAATTGTACGTTCTAATTTATTTAATTATAGACTAGTTTTTACGTCCGATTTCGTTTAGTTACATGTAAACAATAAAAGTATATTATTTGGCAATAATACTTTCTTTCTGTATTAAATCTAGGCGGCGTCCTTTTTGTACCTCTGATAATCCGATTCCGATCCGGTGGTAGATTCAGCGAAGCAATGCCCTTGCTAGGGCTAGTGTTGGCAAATTCGCCAGGCTAAGCCCCGTGAGCTCGCATTTATTTTTATTTATTTTTTTATTGCTTAGATAGGTAGACAAGCTCACAGCCCACCTGGTGTTAAGTTGTCACTGGAGCCCATAGACATCTGCAACGTAAAAGCCGCCAATCGCCTTGAGATATGATTTCTAAGGTCTCGGTATAGTTACAACGGCTGCCCCACCCTTCAAACCGAAACGCATTACTGCTTTACGGTAGAAATAGGCAGGGCAGGATATATACATTCGCTGATGCTAATATAAACCCACAAGGTTGCTACCATAAATAGGCAAGGAAATATGCAAAGTTTCATGATGATCGCATGATTAGTTATATGGGTTAAGATATGATGTGGATTTCTACGAAATACTCAAACATATCGCAGTCGAGACTCTTGAGATAAAGACAAACAATCTACCGATAAAGAAATGTAAAATGTGTTTATTAATTTGAGCACTATCATCAGAATTTACAAAAGATAGTAATTAAATAAGAATCACATAACCGTGCACTTACTGTGTTACGTAACAGTGTTTTAACAACACTTGATATCTATAACTCTTGTCATATCTCAACAACAAAAAAATACAAAACAAGAGAGAAACGACAATTTGATAAAACTAGAGGTCCCGCAGTAGTCGAAATTCGACTATAATTAATTGGAATTGTATGTTTGTACCCAATTATGATTGTATTTTATACTTCTATAATCACAAATTTCGCCAAAACTACACTATAAAAATATTAACAAAGACATACAATATTTAATCTCTATTTGACAACAGACGTTAAGAATAAAAGTTTGACAATAAATAGTATGCATGCGTGTGTGCGTCAAATACATGGTATGTAGTGTGTGTAATGTTTTCTTTATTGATTTAATGTATCTTTTATGCATTATTTAAAAAAAATATTAGCATTGTGCACTTCTTCTCTATATTCTCTATAAGTGTGGAAAATTTCATACTTCTCCGTCCGCGCAATTTTCGTAAAAAGGGATACAAAGTTTTTGCTTCACGTATTAATATATAGATAGAGGTATTATTGTGAATTTATTTTTGTGATATGTAAATCCGACCTAATGGTTCTCGTGTCGAGAAATGTGCATGCTAGTAAGTCTATAAATTAACTTTTTTAGTATTCTTGTTTTTATTAACATCACCTTTTTGCTTCATTTGGAATTAACCTCAAGCTTTTACTGTCTTGCCTGGTCACTAACATGTCGAATAGTAAAATAAATTAGTAAAAAAAACTAACATCATTATATGTATATATAAAAGTAGATAATCTCTTAAATTTAATGTTTACAAAATTGAAAAAAAAAAATATTGAATTTCAGTTCCCACATTTCCGGGCCGTGGTGCAAGATGGTGCTAACATCTACGCTCATCGTGAAATAGGCGTCGCCGCTTGTTCGGTGGTTGCTTGTTCTAATAACGAGTTTAAAAGCTGCGGAAGAAGGTTGGTTTTTTGTTGTTTACGTCGGGTTTGTGAAATCAATCGTCGATAAGACGACGATAAGATCACAAAATTTTCATTTCAATGTAATCCTACAGCATAGCCATCCCACTATCCAATCCACTATTCCGAAAACCGGTCAACGTTCTCGTGAACCCGTCGAATGTGACGAAGGGTTCGGCGAGCGAACTAACCCATAGACACAGCCCACTGAGTTTCTCGCCGGATCTTCTCAGTGGTTCGCGATTCCAATCCGGTGGTAGATTCTGTAAAGCACTGCCCTAGTTAGTCCTAGGGTTATCAAATTTGCCAGGCTGAGCCCCGTAAGCCTACACGTTAGGTGAAGGCTTACGGGGCTAGTATAACCCCTCGAGGCTATTAAGATAGGTAGGTCTAATCTATACATCTATACATATAAATAAAATTGGAGTGTCTGTTTGTAATATTGAAATAGCCTCTTTTTACTACATGCAAATGAATATATATACGGTACATACACCAAAATATTTTTTTTTACAATTTTTGTCTGTCTGTCTGTTTGTTCCGGCTAATCTCTGGAACGGCTGGACCGATTTGAGCGGGACTTTCACTGATAGGTAGCTGATGATATAAGGAGTAACTTAGGCTACTATTTTTAGACTAGCTTCGCCCCGCGGCTTCACCCGCGGTACGACAATAACCGCGGGTAGCATCGCGGGACTCAGCTATCAATCAATAATAAAATATAATATTTCCGAAGAGAAGCGAGAGCGGGTCGCTAGTTATCCAATAAAACCGTTGCATTCTGGTTTAAATTTTTGAACTATTTCTATTATAGTTACAAAGGGTGGGGCAGCCGTTGTAACTATACTTAAGACCTTGTATCTCAAGGTGGGTGGCGCATTTACGTTGTGGATGTCTATGGGCTCCAGTAACCACTTAACACCAGGTGGGCTGTGAGCTCGTCCACCCATCTAAGCAATAAAAAAAAAAGACTGATTATCAAAAAAATATTAATCTCATCTTACATTCAATTTTCAGATATAAACATGAAAAAGCGAACGTTGAAATTGAAGATTTGGCAATCAAGATGACAACATACAGTAACACTCACAACACAACTTTACAATGCGATAATGTTGTATATTACCCTGTTTCTTTCGGGGAAAAAAAATTTCCACTCGACACTAAAAACTATACGTTCACCAAAGAAAAATCACAGGACAAAGACGTTGAAACAGGAAATCGATGGCACCTTCTATTTCAGCTAAACAAGCCACAAAAGGACTTAATGGCTTTTGGAATTTGGGGCAGATTATATTTAAGAGATGTCACCCACAAGCAACATGTGACTAATGAAGATATAGATGATTTTGAAAATATTTTAGATTTGATTTATGGGAAAAGAAAAGAAATATCAAATGAATTAAATGCTATCGGAAATGATAATGACAAATACGAAATCGACGAATCCTAAGTTTGAATAGAATACATATTCTACATGTAATTACCTAACAATTCAACCCATCTTAAGTGACTATTAATTAAATTTTAAGAAATGTAATTTGTGAAAATTAAAATAAAAATTTTTGATCTCTCTGGTACGTTTCGTTTCATGATCTGAAAATATGATGATTGTTAATAATAATTTTTTTCAAGGGATTTTATGACCTGGTAACTTAAACCTTTAGGTCATGTCTTATTTTAATTCTCATTTTCATGAAAAATTATAATATGGAGTGAAATGAAATGAAAAGAAATGAAGATGATTAATTTGAGACATTAATCAACTGGGATAAAATTAAATGAAATGAGATGAAATGATATGGGATGACATATAATCTCAGTAAAATGGTGGTCATTTACTGAGACTTTTTCAGTGGACTTTTTGGAGGATCCTGAGAAGTTACGTTCAGCGGCTTTGTTTCATTTTCCCACATTTGTGCACTTTTACAGATATTAAACAGTTAATAAACCACCGTTATTACACATTTAAGCCTGAAGAAACACTAAATAGACAAAATAAAACAAATCACACAACTTCGCTCCTCGCATTCCCGCCAAAAAGTCCCATAGTAATTAGAGGGCGAGATTGTGCACATTGGCTGTATCTACATAATGACTGAAACAAAGAGGTCCCATTTAATATTTTGAATAGCAGCTTTCTCAAGTTCAAGACGGTTTTCATTGTAATACGACATATTTACGGCGAAAAGAAGAAATCTTAATATTAGGAAACACTAACAACTACATTTTCTATTTAGAGAATATTGACCACAGATTATACAAAAGTGCTATCCACAAAATTTACTATTATACTTTGTATCAAAAATATTGCCCATTAATTCCATTCTCAGATATTTTTCTTAATTATACCTATTTTCAAAATTTATAAAGCAAATTTATTATAATTTTGATTACAGCACTATAAATACAGAGCCGTTGCGTTCAGTGGCGTGAGATCATTCTCGGGAGATGCCACCGGCGGTAACAGGGTCTGTGGTATTGTAGCCTGCACCGGAGAAACCTTAGACACATGCGGAAAGAGGTACTGTTATTTGGAAAACATATCTTTCGAATTTCTAGAAAGCAATTCGAAATTTATTGATATTGATTACCAATAAAATAAATTATTCGAGTCTTAAATACGAAGTAACTATGTTCTTGTGAAAAACAAGTCAGGAGAGTAAATGTTTTAAGGAATGAATCATTCGTTTCTCATGCTACTTTAAAAAACTATAGCAAATTAATTATGTTTAGGATCTCTAGCATTAGTTTTATATTTCCTTAGAGACTTAATCACGATATTCTAAACGTGTTTTATTGTTTGCAGATTCGACAAATACAATTCCACGTCATTTGGCACCTTTGAAGAATTGGAAATATTAGGAACAATGCCTACCTCGATTACAGATGCAGCCTTGAGTGCGGAAAATTCGGTAGTTTACCCGGTCTCAGTGAAAAGTTCTTTAATGCCCTTAGAGCCCACGACTTACACTTTCAATAAAGTAGTGAGCACGCAGATTACTTTATATGATTATGCCTTGAGTGTCCATGAAGTTGAGCTGTACAGTTTCGCTCTGTGGGGTCGTGTCTTTGCCACGGACGGCGACGAAGCCACACCGCCGTTCAATTCTTCCAACACACTTGGTCCTGTACGATTGAATCACTTAATACTAATGGCAGGACTGTTTTTATTTAGGAAATATTTAATTTAAGTTCCTGTGGCCCTTTCTTTGGTTTTCCTGAATCGGGTACACAATTAAAACTAATGTTATGGTTTAATATCTCGTTTTTATTGCCATCATTATAATTTCACACAGAACAAACCATCGATCTATATTCAGAGGATCCCATATCCCATATGTTACATAAATGCCAATCAT
Source organism: Bombyx mandarina (assembly GCF_030267445.1). Taxonomy (NCBI): domain Eukaryota; kingdom Metazoa; phylum Arthropoda; class Insecta; order Lepidoptera; family Bombycidae; genus Bombyx; species Bombyx mandarina. The sequence continues at coordinate 4,979,620 of NC_143222.1, read as the reverse complement.
CTTTTTTATTATGGTTTGGCTTTATTCTTTCTTTTTTCGAATTTGAATTTTTTCCAATTTTGACACATTCTCCAATCAGTCCTACAATTTGCAACTGTAATTTGAAATATAGGGTGGTTACGTGACTATATTTTTATGACGTTTGGTCATTAGTGTTACGAAAAATAGCATGAAATAAAACAAATTGGTATTATATATATTTTGTGATAAGTATAATAATTTAGTATTTAATAATAGACCACTAAAATAGATCAGTCAGGTCAGTACCCGTCAATTAGCATTACTGATAGATTAAATTAGCCTTTATTGCTGTTAGAGCTTAACTTATTTAACTAAACATAAAATGATAACAATAGAGGTAAGAAAACTATAAAATTAACTTATACTAAAACATATCTCGGCATTCGGCTTATCTCTCCTCTTAACAGCTTGTCTTTCGACAAAGGCCTCCTCTAAGGATTTCCATTTGCTTCTGTCCTTTGCTGTACGTAACCATTCTGGCCCAGCTACTTGCTTCAAGTCGTCTTCCCATCGCTTCGGCTGTCTTCCTCTGATTCTTTTGTTTTCTCTAGGGTACCATTCCGTTATTATTCTGGTCCATTTTTCTTTCTTTTCTCTCATCATATGTCACCTGATAGATACCGATCACTAATGTCAAAGTAATGGCAGAAGGAGATAGTTATTATGTTGCTGTTATTTAAAATAAAGGGGAAACAATATTATATATTGTTATTTCTCATAGTATCTCCAAGTTCTCTGCGAGAGATATAAAATATAGTATATGGATATAGTATATTCAGTTCAACGTGCCATAGAGAGGGTCTTTTTCTGTTTTTTCTTTTGATGTTTCTTTTAGTTCGTCCATTTTTGGTTCTACGATTTTTATGAAATTAATTTATAAACATTTACACTAAAATTTATAATATACTTTAAATTACCAAAGAGAGAAAATATCACATCGTTTTTCTGTATTTTTACACGCTTTATATTAGCTTCACTTGTATGTATGTTTGTAACTGACTCCTTTAGACGCGATTTTGACTCACTTTAAACGGCCAGATTTCATTAAAAATTTGTAGTTTTATCGAGGAACGATGACAATTCAACATTAAAATAAAATTGAAAAAATTGAAATTCAACTAAAAAATGAAAAATAAATAATATGTAGTTTTAAAAAAATAAAAAAACACGCTTTATATAAAATTCAATTATAATAAAAAATAGAAAATAAATTTAAATTGAAAATAGTGTAAAAAAAAATATATAATATATTATTGTAAAAAAAGCGTGGGGTGCATGGTGTTATTAGTTATAAATATTTTTCTGACAGATATGAGTAGAAGAATTATTTTTTCAATAATATCTTAGGTAGGTATCTCGGTAGGCAGCGGCTTGGCTCTGCCCCTGGCATTGCTGAAGTCCATGGGCGACGGTAACCACTCACCATCAGGTGGGCCGTATGCTCGTCTGCCTACAAGGGCAATAAAAAAATTAAAAAAACTATTATTAACAATAATAATTATTATTTATTATAGTGTAAAATATCACTATGAAAAATTTTTTATTCTTACAATGCTACTGTTAAATTACAACCACCAATGTTATCTATTAATTTATATCCTATTTATTCTGTGTTGCCCGTGTGTACTGTACCGATTTATTCAGTAATTGCTCAGTATCAGGAGAATGGTCAGCTCGAAGCTCATTTGCTTACACATTGGATAGAGATTAGTAAAGTGTATTCTTTAGAAATGCTGTGTGCAGCGGATTTACGCTACCACCACAGACAGTGATGTCGCCAAAAATATCCTTTTTACATTTCTTCTTAGCGTTTATGAATACACATAACTTGGAATTCAGAAATAAATAATTGAAACCGTTTCTTTATGAGAATAGATTTCAAAATCTAAATTTTTATGATAGAAAGTTTTGTTTTAAATATTTTAAATTTATTTTTAATAAATATAGTTGTTTCATTTCAACTAGAGGTCCCGCAGTAGTCGAAATTCGACTATAATTAATTGGAATTGTAAGTTTGTACACTATTATGATTGTATTTTATACTTCTATAATCACAAATTTCGCCAAGACTACACTATAAAAATTATTAACAAAGACATACAGTATTTAATCTATTCTCAATTTGACAACAGACGTCAAGAACAAAAGTTTGAAAATAAATAGTATGCATGCGTGTGTGCGTCAAATACATGGTATGTAGTGTGTGTAATGTTTTCTTTATTGAATTAATGTATCTTTTATGCATTATTTAAAAAAAAAATTAGCATTGTGCACTTCTTCTCTATATTCTCTATAAGTGTGGAAAATTTCATACTCCTCCGTCCGCGCAATTTTCGTAAAAAGGGATACAAAGTTTTTGCTTCACGTATTAATATATAAATAATATGGTTTTTTATTTCATTCGAAATAATTATTGTATTATAAATAGTTTGATTACAGTTAGAGTTTTACTAAACTATATATGCAGCATACGCACATATATATAAATATTTGTAAATTAATTTGAAAAAAGTAAATCCTGAAATTAACAAAAACAATGCATTTAAAGTTAAGAATACATTATTATCAATTTTTTTTATTAAATAAATTATATTGATTGAAGTTTTACTTTTATTTAACTATACTACCTTCTACTCTAATTGTAAAATGTATATTCTCTTGTAAACGAACACTAGTCGAGCAACGCTGATGCCCATAGACATCAACAAAAAGAACACCGACCTACCTTGACATACAATGAGGAATAGAGCATAATGCGACTCAGTGACGCACAATGCCGAATTATGCTGAAGCTTAGTTGAGCATTATACCGCATAATACGCTCTTGTGCTGTAATTGGAAAACGGCCTATATCTCAATGCGGGTGGCGCATTTACGTTGTAGATGTATATGGGCTCCAGTAACCATGATTTCTTAATGTGATCTTCTTTAATATCACATTTATTAATATAATGCTAACCTTTGTCTGTATTTCTAGCTATTTTACAGCCGTCATGAAAATCGACGAAATGAATAACGTCACAAGCTTTAACAGTTTTAATGAACAAAGGCACGTTTGTTTACATTTACACATTTACATAAATGTTCACATTTACAAAGGCATAATATTTCACATTGCGGTAAATGGTAAATAAAATGTCCAACAAAAAAATGTAAACACACACAAACAAATGTGAGAGTAAGTACTGTGTTTGTACGCTAGGGATCTCCCCTGATTCCGCGCAATTTGCAATTCATAATGCGGTTAGTCGTCTGCGCGTGTTTCCATTTGGACACGATTTTCTTTATAAACTAGCTGACCCGGCAGACTTCGTAGTGCCTCAATCGATAAATAAAAGACCTAAACTTTTGTATAAAATAAACATAAAAGGAAAAACAAAATTGTTATTTTTATTTTTAATTCCGAGCATTTTCATATTTATCTACCTTTTAAACCTTCTCTGGACTTCCACAAATAATTTAAGACCAAAATCAACCAAATCTAACGAACAGCATTTCATTTTTATATATATAGATTTGTATATTTTCCCTCTAGAGTGCCTAGTAGCTCACGGTTCAATTGAATATGCTGACGTAATTGCTGCCAACCACCTTGAGACGTGGGTCAAAGACTTAAATGTATTGTATCATAGCTATTTTATTAAAGTACAGGACAGAACAGTATGATGGTAAATATACGTGCGGATTCACAACGTGTCATTCAAATCGACACGGGGCTTAAACCGGGAGTGTTGCTAACACTGGCCCTAGCAAGAGCAGTGCTTCGCAGAATCTACCACCGGATCGGAAACGCGGCCCACTGAAACTCAGTGGGCTGTGTCTATGGGTGAATTTATTCGTCGAGCCCTTCGTCGCATGCAACGGGATCGGCGAGGACGTTGACCGGTGCTTGAGGTACCTAAAAGCAATGTTAATGGATCAGGAGGATCCGTGATGACATGTTTAGGGCAACGGATTTTATTTTGTATTTAGATTTATGCATCCAAAATTGTCGTTCAACGTACCTACATATGCAATGTGAACAAACCGTCTACATATTGTATGCATCGTGTATATATCGCATTAAGGATAAACGCAGTCTCGCTTAGTTCGTCGCCGAACACTGTTTACTTTAAACATTTATTTGTTGATTCAATTGTAAACTTACAAAAGCGACATCAAAACAATGAAGCTAGTTTTTTACGGATTATTAATATTTTCACTGGCGAAAGCTACTTCACAAGTAAGTTTTTCCTTCCTAGCTTTTTCTTTCCTACCTAAGCTGGTAGCCTTGATAGGCTATTCCAGCGTAACCTTAACTAGTAGGTGAGCTCACGGGGCTCAAACCTCACGACGTTGCTAACACGAACCCTAGCAAGAGCCGTGCTTCGCAGAATCTACGACCGGATCGGAAACGCGACCCACTGAGAAGATCCGGCGAGAAACTCAGTGGGCTGTGTCTGAGGGAGTTTTTCCTTGGGGTCAACTAGATATTGTTAAAACAAATCTCCCACTTCGAGATATTAGGTCAAAATTTTAGTTATAACGACTTTCGTGCCTTAAATTTCGATGCTTGGGATCTTTGGAGTCTTCTCACCCTTATTAAAACAAGTTTTTACTGTCTATCAACACCCGGATGCTTATTCGCAAAGCTTGTGTTGAACAGCTTTCACGTCGGCTTCATGAGCTTACCTAGTCAGTCCCCAAGGCGACATACGGAGGAGACCTGAAATACTTAGTTGGGCAGAATTATTTTTTTAACTTAAACGGTATGTATTTATCCTTATCTTAATTAAATATTTTATATAGCCTTTTGAATTAACTACATTGCAGAAATCAACACCAGAGGATAGTCAGTACGTAGCAGCAGTTGTTGAATTCATCATGTCAGATGACGTCGAAGACAACATTCGTAACTACATTCATTACATTGAGGAAGCTGCTAAACAGGTACGTGAAGAATCATATGGTATTTTTTTAAATACTGATGAAATTATGAGTAAAGGGGCTTAAAGTAGTTATTATTATTATTAAATCTATTTATTTCACTAAAGAAATCATACATTTTGTTAGTAAGTATTACTTATAATCTATGTTAGTAACTTGAAAACCTAACACATTACTATCTGACTATTGAGTCTTTCTCAAGTGCCTGCTGCAAAGGGTATTGCTACAGGCTAGGTTTCGGGATAAACAAAAATTCTACAGAAATCCAAATTAAAACTGTATTAACACTTAACTTAACGAACACTTTAAAATTATTAATTCAATTCTTCCGCTTCGCTTCAGGTGATTCGTTCGCTGTTTCGCATCGAGTAGAACGGTTACTAACTGCCTTCGTGTTATCTCTGCAACGCTATTGTAGTCGACACGACATCCCTAGAATTATCGGGAACGTTCTCGATAAGGCCAGATATGTGTTTCCGCTATTTGATCATAGATGGCGTGGTATTTCTCGAGTGTTCGAAACGCTTCTAGATTGAGAGACATCCATCACCAGGCGTCATACATTTATTATTAACGTTATTGTTCTAGCAAGCAGACATCATAGTTTTCCCGGAGCTGTCTTTGACAAATAAAACCACAGCCTTCGTTGTACCAGTCTATGGCTCACTGAAACGATATCCCATACCGGCGATACACCCAGATTTGTATGACAATGTGAGTTAGTGCAATTTTGTATTACTATTTTAAGTTTCTATTTTTTTTTTTTTTATCGCTTAGATGTGTGCACGAGCTCACAGCCCACCTGATGTTAAGTGGTTACTGGAGCCCATAGACATCTACAACGTAAATGCGCCACACACCTTGAGATATAGTTCTAAGGTCTCAGTATAGTCACAACGGCTGCCCCACCCTTCAAACCGAAACGCATTACTGCTTCACGGCAGAAATAGGCGGGGCGGTGGTACCTACCCGTGCGGACTCACAAGAGGTCCTACCACCAGTATAAAATCTATCTAAATTCTAATCTATTCTAATCCAAAATTTGCGATATTAAACGTCCATCTATCTAATATCGATTTAAGTCTTGGCAAATAATTTTTGGACTCTTTAATCTATGGGATAGTACGTGTTACGATACCTTTAATATTCATCTTCAAATACTGCCCGCATGATACGTGCAATAGCGTTTGAAGATAACATAATTAAATACAAGCTAGAATTTACGCCTAGCATTATGAGTATCACATACATGTAATTCCAAACTGCGAACGCGCTGAGCCTTGCGGTTAGTACAATGATTATCTCGTGGATTTTCAGTACTAATGGTAGTCTTATACACAATTTATCGGCTATTCATCAATAGACCACTAAGTCTTTTTGATCTGCCTTTAGATATCCAAGTACCCTCATGCTATTAATTCTTAACCAACTTAAGCAATTTAGTTGCGCGAATCCAAGCTCCATCATTCAGTTTAAGTGAAGTGTATTGAAGTGCAAGTAAGTAATAATGTAAAATCAAACTTTTCCTATTCAAACATTAAGAACGCGTTTTCAATAGAAATTTTTTTTCTGCAGCGAAGCGATCACATGTTCATGTTTAAAAAGAAAGATAGCTAGCTATCTAATCAATTTGAGATGAGACGAGATGTTACAGTTTTTTTATTTTTTTTTATTGCCTAGATATGTGGACGAGCTCACAGCCCACCTGGTGTTAAGTGGTTACTGGAACCCATAGACATCTACAACGTAAATGCGCCACACACCTTGAGATATAAGTTCTAAGGTCTCAGTATAGTTACAACGGCTACCCCGCCCTTCAAACCGAAACGCATTACTGCTTCACGGCAGAAACAGGCGAGCTGTAGTACCTACCCGTGCGGACTCACAAGACGTCCTACCACTGTATTTCGAGGATCGTCGTCGTGCCCTAAAGGATAAGACGTCCGGTGCATTCGTATATAGCGATGCAACGCTCCCAACAAACGAGGGACCAGGTTCTGAAAGTGAGCACGGAAGGTCCAACGACTGTCCAGAATGAGGCCGAGGTACTTCAACTGCACCCCGACCCCGATACGGACGCCTCCAACCACGATATGGGCATCGACAGGTGGCACTCTCCGGGGCCTGTGGAACCTGCGAGAACAGCGCCGAGACGATGTCCCGCAGCTGCTGAGGCTGGAGACGCTCCGTGATCGAGGGGGCCCATGGGCGCATTTTATTGCGCACCATATGATAGGGCCGCCCCCACGGATCCTCATTCAGCGTCTCCAAGAGACCCTCCATGTGTTGATTCTTGGCTCTTCTGATGGCCAGCTGCAATGCCCTCTGCGCGACGCGAAATGCCCGTGCAGCCGGGCCTCTGCCGCCGCGAACGCAACCGGATCGCTGCGCCGCGGCAGGCGGCGGTGGCGATGCCTGGCACACTCGCGCCTCGCCTGAACGCACTCCACGCGGAGTTGCGCAATTTCGGGCGACCACCAGTACGCCTGGCGATTAGGAAGTCGAGGGCCGATCCGGGACATCGACGCATCACAGATGTGACTCATCGTGTCCCGGAACCACCCTGCCTCTCCCTCGACCTCCACCGGGTGTGGACGCATGGGCGCCCACGCCGCCACCGTAGAGGCTTCCATCAGGAGCTCCTTATTCAGGCGCTTCACTGCCCACTTGGGGAATGACCGAGACGCACCACGGGGGTGGTCCCCGTGGGCGGCCGCGACTGCGGAGCGGGCGGAGATATCAAACCGAATATATCGGTGATCTGACAGCGTCTCCGCCCCCTCCAAAACTCTCCAGCCGGGCTTGCGAACGTAACGTCCACAATAGACTCGCCTTGCCACCGCACGCACGTCGCAACCGAACCTCTATTCAACAAACAGAGGCCGGCCGCGTTCGCCCACCTCTCCAGTAGCCTACCACGAGCGTCCGAGCGGGGGGAGCCCCATGCGACAGACTTCGCATTGAGGTCCCCCGCGAGAATCACTGGACGGGGAGCGAGGCGGCGAGCAATCGCCCCGATCCCGCCCAGGAAATGCCCGAACTCGACAGTAGGCCTGTTCGGAGAGAAGTACGCCCCGATCACGACGGTCCCTTCCAACTGCACCGCGACGAACCCTCTCAAGGTGGGTGGCGGCATTTGCGTTGTGGATGTCTATGTGCTCCGGTAACTACTTACCATCAGGTGGGCCGTGAGCTCGTCCACCAATTTAGCAATAAAAAAAATCAGTATCCAGCCTCACCCAAATAGAATAATTTGTTTACAGATTTTAGTGTCAATATCGGCGGCTGCAAGAAGTAATCAAATCTACGTTGTTGTCAATGGCCGAGAGCTCATGGACTGTACTAAGAATGACACCGGCGAACCTTGTCCGGAGCTGAAGGAGTATATCTTTAACACAAACGTGGTGTTTGATAGGAACGGGGCGGTTATTGATCGGTAACTACTATTTTCCTGGAGTTTGATGGTCAGAATCACTCTGCAGGCCTTCCTAGTATCAAATCCTAGCCTTGGCTTGGTTGACAGCGGTTTGGCTCTGTCCCTGGCATTGCTGAAGTCCATGGGCGATGGTAACCACTCACCATCCGGTGGGCCCTATACTCGTCTGCCTACAAAGGCAATAAAAAAAACAGCCCATAGAAATCTCAACATATATCCAGCCACTCACCTTGCAATCAGGTGATCACCCGCAAAATTATAGTTTACGTAATTACTGGTGGTAGAACCTCTTGCGAGTCTTCACGCGTAGGTACCGCGCCACCCTGCCTATTTCTGCCGTGAAGCAGTAGTCCGTTTCGGTTTGAAGGGTGGGGCAGCCGTTGTAACTATACTTAAGACCTTAGAACTTATATCTCAAGGTGGGTGGCGCATTTACGTTGTAGATGTCTACGGGCTCCAGTAGCCACTTAACACCAAATGGGTTGTGAGCACGTCTACCCATCTAAGCAATAAATAAAAAAGTAATACGCAGGTTTGAATAGTTGAAGAGTGTATTTTAAAACAAATATCCAATGATAGTCTCAGCAAGTGTGACAATGATCTAGTAATCATTAATTAATTATTTTTTATTCTGAACAGCTTAAGAACATGTAACATTATGAGACTTCATTTTCAGATATCGCAAGATCAACCTTTTCCGGGAATATTCTCACACGCCCGCTTTGAGCCCAGACTTGGGCTATTTCGACACAGATTTCGGAGTTAAATTCAGTCACTTTATTTGCTTCGACATCATGTTTCAAGTGCCGGCAGTACAGTCCGTGCAGAAACTGAATGTCACCGACGTGATTTTCAGTACGATGTGGTTTTCGGAGTTGCCGTATTTAACTGGTCAGTTATTTATTCATTTTGCGTTTGGAGTAGGGCCACTCAGGAATCTTGTTTAATAAGATTTTTTATATATATTTTTTATTAGGTTCACACAACTGGATAAAATCTGCACACTTAAACATTGAACTTATTTATATAAAATAATACATTATAGAATTCACCCTTTTGGGTGTGAACACATGTTGCTTAAGAACGTTTATGCTTAAGATAAAAATATCGCTAACTAATATTAAATTAAGACAGAAAACAAAAAAAAGAACCTCATAAGGCTCATAACCTCATTTATAATGTAATACTTTTATAGCAGTACTTTTTGAACCGAAATGGACTTCTTTGTCGCATAAACAGCGTCATAAAACGGCTTATCACCCGTAATGCGTTTACACTTTGTGGGCTTATTTTTACACGATGTTCGGAGTATCGTGAAAGTTACTAATGAAGATGGTAAACAAATAACAATATGCCTGCGTGCTGAATACGCAACGGTTTCCAATTAGTCTGAATCTGCATTATATTGTGATGCGATTCAGACTCATTCGACCTCAAATTTTAATGTAATTTTTTGCCACTTACTTTAATAGCACTATAAATAGATTGGCACTTTAACATATGTAGGTGTCATTTTATATTAATATATAGGCCGTGGTACAAGAAGGCAGTTAAGCTTATTTATACTGAAACTGATCTTTCTGTCGGAGACAGTGAGACTCTTATTGTCTCCCGCTTAGTGGTAAAGGAAAGCGGGATCTAAATACCTACGCTTTCTATTGTCTTCTGATAAAGTAGGGACGTAGGGTCTACGCGAACCATCACGATTGAAATCGTCGAGATGTGTTCTCTTCTTTTTAATTTTATGTGAAGCTGTAATTGTGACGTTGTTAATTACTTTCCATGTTTTGTATTTTAGCTGTACAAATTCAACAAGCATACGCCTACAAAATGAATGTGAATTTTATTGGCGCCGGAGCTAATAATATTAGCGTTGGTAATGCAGGTATACAAGAATGACTATTAATGCATGTTAAAAAAAAAATGTCAATTTGAAGCTTCGCTGTTAAATATGTACAATCATTTATTTTCAACTAAAGAATCGGAATCACTGTTCTACTTTTATTGGAGTAAAGGACACAAAGTAATGCTAGCAATATCCGCCACGAACCAAGATCTGTTTCGAAGATTCTTGAGTTTTTAGTATATTTGTTGTAATAGAAAGAGCGTTGTCTATTGCCACACATTAATATTCCCTATAAATTTGAGTCATAGTTAAATATTTTATTTCTAAATCGTAGTTCTTAATGAATTTTTTTATACAAATTTGAGTATGGACATTTGCATTGTTGACGATAAGGACCGGTGTTGATTCTATTATCAAGGGTACTTTGTCAGCATCAAAACTAATGTTTCCAGGATCAGGCATATATTCCGGTCGAGCGGGTGCTTTGGTCAGCATAATGCCGGGAGTTCCAACCACACGACTCCTGGTTTCCAGAGTCCCGAAAATCCCTGGAAAAGTAATTATTGCAATTCTACAAGTTGTTTTAATCTTATAAAGCATGTGCTTATAAAGTATCCAAAAATGTTGATTTCAATTAATCCGTCATTATTTCGAGCCAATGTTTTTTTATAGTTCTACACACGATATTGTTAAAGGCTAACTTGTAAGCAATGTGATTTTTAGTAGATCATTGCAATTTAATGGTCATAAAAACCAGTACCAATTTATTTAAAATATGAAGTACATTCAATCACTTTTCAATATTATTGATTTTCATTTTAAATCTCTAAAAATCTATTCATTTTTCCTCTTTCACGTCCAATAGCTGTGTAATCACATAGGTATTAATCATTTTATACTTGATATATATGAGCTAACTTCAGTTACCAGTTTATTTGGCCTCAAATGACGTCACATTTTAACGAAGTTTTGTCCAGCCAAAGCTTTTCAAAATGTGCTAAATAGTCTTGACTAATAAGAATTGTTGAGTTGAATTGTAAGCTCATAAGAACAATAATACAACAAACTTCTTAACTATTTGTTTTTAGGTATCAGGTAAATATCCAGGGCCTATCGACGACAGTCTTACAAATACAGATAATTTAGTCATATACACCGATCCAACCTTGGACACTCACGTCAGCAGGCCTCTGGTACCTGGCTTCCAAGAGTTTACGCTTGTCGATAAAGACGTCAGCTGTTCCTTCAGCATCCGGTTAAAGAACAAGAGCGGTGATGCGGTAAGTGAAAATAAAATTTCACTTTTTTAACGTTAATAACATACGCCGAACCTACGTTGAATTTAAATAAAATTTTTGTTACCTACATAATGTTTTTTTTTTATTGCTTAGATGGGTGGACGAGCTCACAGCCCACTTGGTGTTAAGTGGTTACTGGAACCCATAGACATCTACAACGTAAATGCGCCACCCACCTTGAGATAAAAGTTCTAAGGTCTCAGTGTAGTTACAACGGCTGCCCCAACCTTCAAACCGAAACGCATTACTGCTTCACGGCAGAAATAGGCAGGGCGGTGGTACCTACCCGTGCAGACTTACAAGAGGTTCTACCACCAGTATCGATGCTTTAGTGCAGGACCGTCTAAGCTACATACCTATGCGGGCTAATTAAATTTACTGCAAAAGCTGGAGGGTGGTAGAAAAAAATATTATCAAAGACAAACTACTTTCCAGACAAAAATATTTAAGAAAAATATAATAGTAAAAGATAGCTTCTGTTTTAAATGATGTCACGGGAATCGAATGTTACAAGAATAAGGATAAATTATTCCAAATATTTATGACAAAGAATTCCATTATCCAAAACGATTTTCTGATTAAAACATGTGTCATGGATCACATGAAAATAAGCCACGTTGTCCGGACAGCTCTGGTTTAATGCATTTATAGATTTCTTTTTCTCACTAGGGCTGCTATTAATAGTTTGAAGAAGTGCTAAATTTTATTAACTAGTTAATTGTTTCAGTACCCACATTTCCGTGCCGTCGTGCAAGATGGGTCCAATGTCTACGTGAATCGTGAGATAGGAGTCGCGGCATGTCTAGTAGTTGCTTGTACGACTGAAGATTTCAAAAGTTGCGCCCAAAGGTTTGTGCAGTTCACAGATTAATTATTATTATTATTTCATTTACTTCAGACATTACATCCATACTAGAGGTCCCGTAGGAGTCGAAATTCGACTATAATTAATTGGAATTGTAAGTTTGTACACTATTATGATTGTATTTTATACTTCTATAATCACAAATTTCGCCAAGACTACATTATAAAAATTATTAACAAAGACAAACAATATTTAATGTATTCTCAATTTGACCACAGACGTCAAGAAAAAAAGTTTGACAATAAATAGTATGCATGCGTGTGTGCGTCAAATACATGGTATGTAGTGTGTGTAATGTTTACTTTATTGATTTAATGTATCTTTTATGCATTATTTAAAAAAAAATTAGCATTGTGCACTTCTTCTCTATATTCTCTATAAGTGTGGAAAATTTCATACTCCTCCGTCCGCGCAATTTTCGTAAAAAGGGATACAAAGTTTTTGCTTCACGTATTAATATATAGATTACATTAAAAATAACACTTCACATAGAATACAAAAATAAAATAAAACCAACAAAAACAATTTCGGAATAAAATTAAAACCAAACCAATTTAGCTTGGCCACTAAATCTACCTTAGGCTAGTTTTGATCCAGAGTGCTCAGCTTGCACATTATTATGGTCATAATTACATTGTTATAAATCACATTATTATAATTATTATAATCATTTAAATTATTTACATTTAAAATTATTAGTAAGGTTCTGCTGATTTTTGTCGCGGATCATTTATGTGCGCTTTTTTTATTGTTTAAATGGGTGAACTAGTCCAGCGCCCAGCCCAGTAGCCCAGAACGGCCCAGCCGATGTTAAAGGTTCCCTGGCTCAAAAAAAATAGGTGTTACGCGGTTATCAGAGCAAATAAACCTCCTGCCAGTCAAGTTAGGTTAAAAACCAGTACACCCCTCAAGGTACTTAGGTAGGAAAGCATAAAATTTAAAAATGTCTTCCGAGAGTACGAAAAAAGCATACATCTATTTTTGATTTCAGATATAAAAACGAAGAAAGCAACGTTGAAATTGAAAATTTGGTCATCGAAATGACAACACTTAGAAAAACATATAACGAAACATTGCAATGTGACAATATGTTGTACCTACCAATTTCGGTCAGAGTAAACAAGCTTCCGCTCGACCCGACAAACTATACTTTTGTGGAAGAATCACCAATAAAATCCAACGGCAGTGAAAAAACGAAAAACGAAGCAACAGCGACAATTGATCGTACGAAATTCTTGTTCAAACTAAACAAACCACAAACAGATTTAGTGGCTTTCGGAATATGGGGTAGATTGTTTTTAAAATATTTCGATCACAGCAATAACGAGAGCAAATCAATGTGATGTTGTTAACATAATAATACATTATATTTTAAATATTTATCATTATGAAAAACAAGCCTACTCGAACTTAGAACAATAATGTTTGCATTAGAAAATGAAAAACATAATTAATTAATGAAATATGAAATAAAGACATATAATCAGGAATCATAGTTTTTTGGAAATTGCCTCATATGTACCAACATAGTTTTGTAAACCCTAAAATATCACTTGGAGATTGTATAACGAAAATAGTGTTTGACTCTGTAATTCTTCTGTTTATAAAAGCTAACACAGTTGTAGTCTTTTGTGAAAATACTTTTGTTTAGTTGGAAAAATATACAGCTAAATTATAATTTAACACTTGTTTCATTCATTTCTAAATGTACACTATTAAGGAAAATTGCACCACACGAATTTTTCACGACAGAAAAAAATTGATTGATGGTATCAAAAATATGCCCTACCAACAGTTGCAGAGAAGATAATCAAAGAAATGGCCGAAGGAGAATGTTAAGGAATTTACTAGCAGTATTTAATATGACTGCAGCGTCGTTGATTTTGATTCTCTTGGATTGATAAACTGAAGTAGGACAATAATGAGTTGTGTTGGTACCCACAATCCTAAACATTCTTATGTGAACGGAATCAATTAATTTATATTGATAGCCGTAAATTGTATTCACGGTCATATAAATTTTTTTAACGAATGCTATCAGCACATCGTCACGAACGACTTATACCGTGAAGGAATGATTTTTATAACATAACTAGCTTTTGCCCGCGACTCCGTCCGCGTGCAATAGTTACTTTGGCATAACGCAAAATTATACCCCCACTTTATTTACATAGAAAATGAAAATATTTTTGAATTATAGAATGTTAAGGAGCTATTTAAACCCCTATTTTGAAACATTCTTTATTGGTGCTCCACTTGTATTGGCCTTACCGTGATGTTATATAGCCTATAGCCTTCCTCAATAAATGGGCTATCTAACACTGAAATAATTTTTCAAATTGGACCTGTAGTTCCTGAGATTAGCGCGTTCAAACAAACTCTTCAGCTTTATAATATTAGTATAGATATTATAAAAATAGAAAAATGAAACTCGCAAATAAATATAATTGTATAATTACTGGTGACAGGGCGCCTTGTGAGCCCGCTCGGGTAGGTACCATCTCCCCTACCTATTTCTACCGTGAAGCAGTATTGCATTTTGATTTGAAGGGTGGGACAGTCGTTATACTATTTGAAACTAGGATCTCAAGTATCAAGCTAGTATTCACTTAGTGATGTCTAGTGTCTCCGGTAGCCACTTAACATCAGGTAGACCATCGTCCACCGGTCTATACAATAAAGAAATTTAAACAAAACGATCGCAACGAACAACTCAATATTAATAACGCAATTTTCACTAACACAATTAATTTGAAAATTTATAGACGATTCAATGTCGATAATAGTGCACTAATTACATCAGATTGTCTTAATGTCTTGACCGAGACATCGAAATGAAAAAAAGATTTTATTTTTAGTTTAGTACTAGCTGACCCGGCAGACTTCGTAGTGCCTCAATCGATAAATAAAAGACACATCAAGGGGACACATCAAAGGAAAAATAAAATTGTTTGTTTTTATACATATACTTCCGAGCTTTTTTATATTTTCTCACCTTTCAAACCCTCCCTGGGCTTCCACGAATAATTCAAGACCAAAATTAGCCAAATCGGTCCAGCCGTTTTCGAGTTTTAGCGAGACTAACGAACAACAATTCATTTTTATATAGGTATAGAGATACAGCTTTAACTTTGTCGATAATCCCCTTCCCACTGAACGCTTGGAACCCGGGTCTACGGTGGTTCGGCTCTGTCGGTATTTTTCCCCGTATATTCCATGGGGAAGTGCACTAAGGAATTGTTTGAGATGTTCTTTCCATGTTCTTTTTACCATCATACCACCGGCCACCGGAGCAGAGTTCATCCGTACTATCTGGAACCGTTGCGTTCACCGACAGAGTGTTTCCAAAGATCTTTTTTGCCACGTACCGTCTGTCTATAGAATGAACTCCCCTGTACCTTGTTTTTTGAGCGCTATGATATGTCCTTCATACCAAGCTTGTGAAGAGTACTCGGCGGTGGGCAGCGAGTTGGCTCTGCTTCTGACGCTATTAACGTCCATGATCGAAGGTAACTCATAATCAGGGCAGCCGTCTACTTATAAAGACAAAAAAAAGTTCAGTTTTATTCATACGATTTATATTTGTGAAGTCGTCGTGTCCTAACGGATAAGAAGTCCGGTGCATTTGTGTTGAGCGATGCACCGCTGTTCGAATCTCAGGCGGGTACCAATTTTTCTAATGAAATACGTACTCAACAAACGTTCACGATTGACTTCCACGGTGAAGGAATAACATTGTTTAATAAAAATCAAACCCGCAAAATTATAATTTGCGTAATTACTGGTGGTGGGACCTCTTGTGAGTCCGCGTGGCTGGGTACCACCGCCCTGCCTATTTCTGCCGTGAAGCAGTAATGCGTTTCGGTTTGAAGGGTGGCGCAGCCGTTGTAACTGCACTAAGACCTTAGAACTTATATCTCAAGGTGGGTGACGCATTTACGTTGTCGTGCTTCAGTAAACACTTAACACCAGGTGGGCTGTGAGCTCGTCCGCCCATCTAAGCCATAAAAAAAATCATACGATTTATATTATGGACGCTTCCTTAAATTTCTCAATACAGATTTTATCGACCAAGATAATGAGCTCTCGACAACGGCCTTGCTATTTTTATTTGTAGGACAGAACAATGGCGCCAATCGTTGATAGTATTAGTAATAATAATAATGAATGAACAGCATGTTTTACGCGTGTTTTTGTTTTAATCGTACAATAACAGGTCAAATTCACTCAAGCGCTTTCTTTGCATGTGAAATACGAAAATAATAAACAGCCTGATTAAATCGTAAAAGTAGTTTGGATTGCATCCATGACCCGAGACGATCTGAGAAAAATAAATATTCCACTACACAAATTAAATAAAGAATTTAATTTTATTTAAATCAATAAACATTCCACAATCACAACACTTTCCTTGTTATTTAAGCTTTATTCAAAACAAATAAATCAACGCGCAACGATGTTTCCTCATTTAATTTATTCATTCGCAATTGATGCGCTACGTATCTACAATGAATATAAATGTTACGATTTATCATTAATTATTCTCGATGATGAAATAGCTGTCAATGCTGTCATTCATCTCAGGACAGTCCGTGTGACAACACGTCAGGCAAAATGGCCGAAATAAAACGAGTTCTAGTGCTGTACACTGGAGGTACATTCGGTATGCTGAAAAATGAAAAAGGCGGTAAGTTTTACAAAGATTAAGATAAGGTTAAAAAAAATAGACCATAGACTACAACCACAGAATATTCAATAATATATAAATATAATAACAGAACGTGTTGGTGAAACAAAGTTTGTTGTAATTTTTTATTTTGACATCATTAACTGAGAGTTATTTAAAATTTAGTGAATTAATCCAAACTAATAAAAAATGGTACATATTTTTAAGAAACAATTAAATGAATAATGTATATATTAGATATTAGATATAGGCACTTAGATATTAATTATACAGGCGCCTACGAACAATAATAATGTTTAACTTTCTTAATCGTGTGAATTATGATTCGGTTTTATTTATTACTACTGCACTACTATTACTAACTTTCATAATATATTTTTTGTGAGATCAAATGTTTTTATGATTTTTTATCTTTGAAAAAAATCAAATAATTTTTATTAAATATAAATAAATATTAATGAGACAATCCTCTTCTGAATGTTATTGTAATTTTGCAGTGTTGGTACCGCAAAAAGATATAGAGAGTGTTATTAGGAAACTACCGCAGCTACATGACGATGCATACTGGAAGAACAACCTCGCTGGTACAGATAAGAAGGATTACCTAGCATTACCGGGTAAGATTTAGATAGTGTTGTTTTCAGTAGACATCACTAAAAGTACTTTTTTTTCTTCTTACCTACGCTGATAGCCTTGAGAAGCTACTTCACCTTAACATGTAGGTGAGCTCACGGGGCTCAAACCGGAGTGTTGCTTACACTGACCCTAGCAAGAGCAGTGCTTCGCAGAATCTACCACCGGATCGGAAACGCGACTCACTGAGATGATCCGGCGAGAAACTCAGTGGGCTGTGTCTGTGGGTTAATTCGATCGTCGTGTTTGTTACCATAGCCCGTAAACAGAACATATATATACATACATATATATAATATATTGGCAATTAAAAAAACTACGGAATGCATTAAACTGGACGTTAAACCTTTAATTTTACGACTATCTTTAAAGTTCGTTTTGTTTATGTTCACTATTATAAGATCGATATTCACAAATTTATGATTTATAGATTGTATGTATAGATAAAAGATTTATATAGAGTGCATTGGAGTTTAGTTCTTACTTAAAAGAAAAAGACCTATTTGATGACCGTTAACTCGAAAGCCAGGGAATAACGTGACGATTTCTATGAGTTAATCGTAAGCCGTGTCAGGGAAATCCAATCTAGTCATGTCAAGTCCTATATACTCGTATAGTTCTATCTACAAGTGGAAATTTACTTAAAATTTCAATAGTATCAAAATTGTGATGAATGTTTTTGAATTTGATTTTGTATTATAATTTGAACAGATGGAAAAGACACGGATGTTAAAATTTTGTACCAGATTTACGAATACGATGAACTCAAAGATTCTTCGGATTTCACGATAGACGATTGGATAAAAATGGCGAGAGATATTAAGGTACAAAGTCTATATTATATGTATTCGGGGACTATAAAATTATAAGTTAAGGTTTTCGTTAAGCTTAATCCGATAATAAGAATAAACAATAATCTGAAACAAATTGTAACTATTGTAACAATACGTGAGACCTTAGAACTTATATCTCAAGGTGGGTGGCGCATTTACGTTGTGGATGTCTATGGGCTTCAGTAACCACTTAACACCAGGTGGGCTGTGAGCTCGTCCACCCATCTAAGCAATAAAAAAAAACACCCAAACAAAGAGCAAACAAAACTGTTTAATCACCCGATTGTTTGCCCGATGTGGGAATCGAACCCACGACCCTCGGCACAACAGTCATAGACTACTGCACAACTGAGTCAAAAAAGTCAGTTTTTTTAAGGGATTTTATGACCTGGTAGCTAAGGCCTTTTAGGTCGAGTCTGATTTTAATTTTAATGAAAACTTTTTTTAAATGAATTAAATGATGTTGATTAATATGAAACATGGCATGAAATTAAATAAAAACGAAATGAAATGAAATAAGATGATATGGGATGAAATATAAACTCAGTAAAATGGTGGTCATTTACTGAAACTTTTTCAGTGGACTTTTTGGAGGGTCCCGAGATGTTACGTTCAGCGGCTTTGTTTCATTTTCCCACATTTGTGCACTTTCACAGATACTAAACAGTTAATAAACCACCTTTATTACCTTACATTTAAACCTGAAGAAACACTAAATAGACAAAATGAAACAAATCACACAACTTCATTCTTCGGGTACCCGCCAAAAAGTCTAAAGTCAGAAAAGAGTTTATCAAATCTATTAGGATACAGGAAATTGAAATTTTTGTATCATCTTCTTATATCTGTACCTTATGTGAAATCACTTATGTGAAAATGTATGTACTAAATAATAATTTTGAAATCTTTTAATTTTGATTGATTACTTTCGATTGCGTACGTCACTATTGATTTTGAAATGTTTCAGTTTTCAAAGTATGTAGCTTCGATCGTAAAGATGTTTTATGTTAATTGACGTTCACGTGTTTCTAGAGGTTTTACCATGATTACGATGGATTCGTGGTTCTGCACGGTACCGACACAACTGCGTACGGAGGTTCGGTCCTGTCTTTCATGTTGGAAACCGTCGGAAAGACTGTTGTACTCACTGGTGCTCAGGTAATTAATATATTTTTTGTACTCACTGGTGCTCAGGTAATTAATATATTTTTTCTAGATCTTATTAAACTACCCGTAGACCTACCCTAAAACCTTGTTAAAGCAGCTACAGCAAATGATTTCAAACTTTGAATTTAATATATTGTCAATAGATATCAATAGTATACATTAGAATTTAGATCAATCGCTTACAGAAGCGAGCATTTGTTTAAAGTGAAAAAAAAAAAAAAGTGAGAATTGTCACTAAATATATTTCTTTCATCTCATTGATAATTATAGTCTAAAAGAAGGTAAACTCTACAGACCATTTTTTTTTTTTTTTTTATGATTGAAGGATTACTGGTGGCCCGGAGGCCTTTCCAGTTTCACCAGGACAGGTGGGCGAGCAAAGGCTCAGCCAGGAGGGGTGGGATTTGCTAGCAGCTACCCGAGCGCCTCCGAAGGAGACCTAACAGCTCAAGAGCAGCTGCTTCGCGAATGAATCTACTACCGGATCGGAATCGCGACCCGCTGAGAAGATCCGGCGAGAAACTCAGCGAGCTGATTCATGGGTTAGGTTGCACGGCGAACTCTTTGTCGAGTTCGACGAGTACGGTTACCGGGGTCCCTAAGCCTGCTCCTAGTGTTAGAGCTGAAGGCTTCTAATGCAAAGGTTATTGGATCTGATGGATCCGTAAGGACGTGTCTAGGGCGTCGACGGTGACTGGCTCCTGCATGATCAGGATTTGGGGAGTAGTCAGCGGCGGCTACGATAAGGCGATTATCATGACGCATAGCCTTATCGAAGTACCGTTCCGACGCTGACTTCATGTATTTCTGGATAGATTCGAGGCCCAGGTCGTCGTGTAGGTCAACGTTCCTCACGAACCACGGAGCTCCGACGGCTAACCTGCAAAAGCGGGATTGTAGAGATTGGAGGGTGTCTATGTGTGTGCGGGCCGCGTGAGCGAACACCACACTCGCGTAAGTCATGACGGGCCTTATGCAAGTTTTGTAAAGTGTCACCTTGTTCCGAAGGGACATTTTACTCCGCTTACAGATCATGGGGTAAAGTCTACCGAGAATAAACGTGGCACGGTCACGGACTGATTTTATATGCGGGCGGAATGTCATCGATGCGTCCAGGGTAACGCCCAGGTACTTGACCTTCCTGGCCCAGGGTATGGGTTGTCTAAAGAGAGTAATCGGGGGTGTGAGATTCCTCCTCCTAATCCGAGAGGAAATCCGTGTGGAGTTTCCCCTCTGAAATAGCACCGCAGTACTTTTCGCTGGGTTGATGTCTATGCGCCATTTTCGGAACCACTGTCCTAGGGCTAGGGCTGCGCTCTGAAGCTTCTTCGCGATTAGGGACTTGTTTCTACTGGAATAGTAAACAGTCGTGTCGTCGGCGAATAAAGCTAAGTGGGTCGGCGGCGACCGGGGAATATCGTTAACAAATAAGCTAAATAGGAGGGGTGAGAGGACAGAGCCTTGCGGGACTCCAGCTGTGAGAGGTCGTGGGGAGGAGCGGGTTCCCTCGACTCGATATCGAAAAGAGCGGTTCGACAAGAAGTCTCGTATGATGAGCACGAGACTATCCGGCACGCCCATGTTGAATAGTTTGAAAATCAAACCGTTGTGCCAGACTTTGTCGAACGCTTTTGCGACGTCGAAGAAGAGAGCTCCCGTGTATAACGGTTTTGGTCGATTAAGCCCCACAAGAATGTGCTCCGTGAGGCGGTGCACCTGTTGAACGCATGAGTGATTTGTACGGAATCCGAATTGTTCATCGATGAGAATGCCCTTGGATGAGACGAAGTCTCTGAGGCGTTTGTAGAGCAGACGCTCATACAGTTTGCCTAGAGATATGAGGAGGCTAATCGGGCGGTAGCTCGTCGGATGATTTTTTGGTTTACCGGGTTTATGTATGCCGATAACGTCCGCTTCTTTCCACACCGCGGGAAAGATACAGTTCGCCATAGCGGCATTGAAAATAGATGCCAACATCACGATGAGTTGGACGGGTAGAAGTTTAATAACGCGGTTGGATATACCGTCGGAACCGGGACCCTTGCGAGGACGTAGGTCTTTGATCAAGTCTTTAACTTCCATCGGGGTGACGGGAGGTAACGCATCCGAGGGTGGCAAGGAGGCTCTGCGTTCTACTTCACTGTCTACTAATTCTACATGAACAGGGTCCACGGATTGAGTGCTGGGCGTGCACTGCGTTTGCAATGTATCGGCCAGCAGCTCTGCTTTTTCGTCATCATCAAACGCCGCGAGTCGGCCTGAGGGGCATACGAGGGGGGGCATAGTTACTACCGTATCCGATTTGAGAGTACGAGCTAAGCGGTAGTAAGACCTTTGGGAGGGCGCGAGTCCTTCTAAGAAATCAGACCATCTGGCATCTCGGACTTCGGCGATGCGAGACTTTACGTCGCGTTGTAGGGCACGCATTCGAATTTGATTTTCCGCGGTAGGATACCTGTCGTAGGCGCGTATCGAGGCGTTCTTAGCTCTAAGGAGTTCCCTAATATCGTCAGACAATTTGAAGCGGTGAAGGAAGTCCTCCGCTACAACTTGTTTCGATGATCTATCTAATGTCGAGGTGATGTGTGACGTTAAGATGTCTATGGCTTCAGCGGTATCCTGAGGAGACGGGGTAGAGTCCGGGTTAAACGGGAGCGATGGTAGATCAGATTCAGCCAGGCTGATGCCCAGCGTGTGCCAATCCACCACAGTCCTCGTGACGGGAACGGAATCGGGAGCGCGACCGAGTTTCATAACGACGGGACGGTGGTCTGAGTCTAACTCTGAAACTACTTCGATCGAGTGTAAGCGCAGAGTTACGTTTTTTAATAACGCTATGTCGAGTATATCCGGGCGATGTGCGATATTTAGCGGGTAGTGAGTCGGGGTTAGCGGAGCGACGATATCGAAGGCGTGATCATCGACTAACGCGTCAAGCCGCCTGCCATTCGGGGTTGTGGTGTGTGAGTTCCACCTGATGTGTTTACAATTTAGGTCGCCCGCCAGAATGACAGAGCTCCCCATGCTGAGCAGCGCCTCGATATCACTGCTTAGAACTATCTTATCCGGTGGAAGATAAACGGACGCGATAACGATCGGCGCGTGTCCCGTCAGTGAGATTCGGCACACTGATGCTTCGATATTAGCGAGCGCGGGAGGATCGAGCGGGACGCAATGCAGGGCTCTTCTATAGTAAATGATGGTACCACCACCACGAGCAGAGAGCCTGTCGTTCCTGACCATGTTATAGTTCGCGATTTTAGGGTCACGGCGCGCGGGCTTAAGCAGGGTCTCCTGCACTAAAAATATATCAATTTGATGGTCACGCAAAAAGTCAGAAACCTGATCACGTTGATTTGCGAGACCGTAAGCGTTAAAAAATCCTATCGTTACGGATAGGGGCTTTACTCTATTTATATACGCCATTGATTACCGGCGGAGTGAGGGGAGGACGTACGTATTTAGTGACGCGTATACGTCGGCGTATTCCTGCACAACGGCGATAAAGTGTTGTGCAGTGGAGGCAGCGCGAATGGCGTCGCTCAAAGCGTTAACGCGCTCAAAGTTGATCGACTGAAAGAAGTCGATCGCTAAAGTGAGATTGTCGGACGCGGTCAGAGGGCAAGTCGCGGGAGAGGGACGAGTCGCGGGGGTGGGACGAGTCGCGGGGGCAGGACGAATCGCGGAGGAGGGAGTTGTAGCCGTGTTCGTGTACGGCAGCGGTTTCGCCCAGGCCGAGACACTGGGCACCGGCGCCGGAACGAACGCTGGCTTAGCCTGCGACACAGAGGGTGCCGAGGCTTTGATGTCTGGGCCGGAAGCTCGAAGGCGGTTTTGGTGGGCGATGCGGCGATTTATTTTAGGGGCTCGGGGGCAACCACGATAATTCGCGGGGTGACCCTGTGTTTGACACAGGACGCAGCTAGGCGGTTCCGTCGCGGTTTTTTGGTCGCGAGCGCAGAGGGCCGTGGCGTGATCGCCCAAACACTTAACACATCGGGGGCGCGCGTGACAGTTACGGGAAGAGTGCCCGTACAGTTGACAGTTATGGCACTGGCTAGGAGTGCCTTTTTTATGAGGGGCTTCGACAGCGATACCGGAGAGCCTACAGATGGTCTGTGTGTTGAAGATTTTCTTACCATCGGGGGTAGGCTGGAGGGTGACTAGAACCATATTATATGGCTCCCTACCGCGACCGGTGTGCATACGGTGCACAGAATTCACTGGAAAGCCCTGTTCTAACAGATCGGCCTTGACGAGTTCTACATCTAACTCTTTAGGGATTCCGCGTATTACAACGCGGAGTTCGCGCTCCTCCTAGAGCGTATACGTATGGAAACTTATACGCTTCTTACGGAGGTAAGAAGAGAGGGCCCTATGGTCGTCGGGTGTTTGAACCTTAATTTGAATGCCGTTCGCGAGGTTACGGGCATTCGTGAAATTGATATTTTTGGCCTTAAGGGCCAGGCAAACTGAGAAAGACCAAGCTGCCTTCTCCTGAAGGATAACCGGGGGAGGGGTCTGGGTTTTATTTTGTGCCACCGGACGCGGCGACGGAGTGGCACGGGCTGGTGGCGCAACGGGAGTCTGAGGGCGGGGGCGCGACGCGTTCGCGGCTTTGCTAATTTTAGCGGCCGCGGGAGCTCGGGACTCCGCGGCACGCTTCTTACCCTTCTGTACCAGGGTGAATCCATCCGTCGATGAGGCGGGGGCGAGGTCGACCTCCATGTCCGAGTCAGAGTCGGAGCACGAGGAGGCGGGTGCAGACGACCTACGAGCAAGTGTAGGTGTTTTAGAGGGCGCGACGGAGGCCGCGGATGATCGCTCAGCTGAAACGATGGTCACGGCGGACGACGCAGCAGCTTTACTCGCCAGTATAGGCGACACGGGAGCGGCAGGCACGACGGAGGCTGCGGTGCTCGATGCAGAAGCTTTGCACGCAGGTACAGGCGACGCAGGAGCAGCGAGCGCGGCGGAGTCCTCGAGAGGGCTCGCAGTGTGATTGGCCTTGAAGGCCAGAAACTCTGAGGCGAGCTGTGGGTGGCGAAGTCGGAGGAATTCCGCGAATACAGCGTCCATGATCGCTGAGTGCCCAGGTGGGGCGGCCCCGGGTCTTGAAACACTCGCCTTGCGGCGAGGCCTCAACTTCTCGGACCTGAGCGGTTCTATTGAACACAGGTGGCGATGCGGCACGATTACTACAGGACAAAGAAAAAAACACAACAAAACAGAAATAACAAAAAGAAACAAAACAAATAAATACTTCCAGGAAAACACTGTCGGCAGATGTACCACGAACACAAAAATAACTAAAACAAAACAAATAAAAACTTCCAGGAAAAACACTTGGTCGGCAGATGTATCACGAACACAGGCCGCGCGAACAATGGCCGGGCGAACAAAGACCGGGCGATCGAGTGGTCGATGAGCACGTCCGCACGTGTCGGGTGCTTCTATCGGAATGGTCTACAGACCAATAACTGCACAAGATGTATAAAACCGTTTTTCTGCAGAATGTAATTTCAACCTTATGTTCCTGATGTTAAGAATGGTTCATCATATTTAAGCATATTGGGATTGTGGTTAAGCCGCGTTTGAACCAAAGAGTATATATACCTCAAACTCAAATAGCCAATCTTAGTCTTATCAATAGAACTTGACGCGTAATAAGTAGTTTTAAGGATTTTAATGCAACATGATTCTATGATAAACTTACCAGGTTCCAATATTTCAACCTCGAAGCGATGGTAACAACAATTTGTTATGCGCTGTGCTGATAGCGGCCACTCAACGCATACCAGAAGTAACAGTGTTCTTTGGAGCAAAACTCTTTAGGGGAACTAGGTAAGACTTAAATTTTTTATTTCTAATAATGAGGATAGAGGAGTCTACGGACCTCTGATGTGTTTCCAGCGCCTAAATAACAGAACAATGTTAATCAAATTAGAATGTTGAGGCTGTTGGGGTTATTAATTTGAAGTTTTTTTTTTATTGCATAGGTGGGTGGACGAGCTCACAGCCCACCTGGTGTTAAGTGAATACTGGAGCCTATAGACATCTACAACGTAAATGTGCCACCCACCTTGAGATATAAGTTCTAAGGTCTCAAGTATAGTTACAACGGCTGCCCCACCCTTCAAACCGCAACGCAATACGGCTTCACGGCAGAAATAGGTAGGGTGGTGGTACCTACCCGCGCGGCCTCACAACAGGTCCTACCACCAGTAACACAAGAGGTCCTACCACCAGTAACTTTATGTACAACCAATTATTTTTTAGAGTGAAAAAAGTATCGAACACGCGTATTTACGCATTCGACACCCCGAACTTTCCTCCGTTGTTGGAAGCGAAGACCACCTTAGAGGTGGATCCGAAGATGTTGATACATCCTCCAGGATCAGTACCCAATGAATGCAGGCTACACGACCAGCTATCCAGGAAGGTTTACATTTTGAAGGTGGCGCCTACAATTACACCTGAGTTGATCCGTGGAGTTTGTGAAGGCATGGAAGGTAAATCGTTTTTGGATTGGATTTTCATTTTTAAGATCAAGGCTTAACTGGTAGGCCGTGTTATAGACCCACGCGAATAACAAGCTGCCTATTTTTGCCACCTTGCATCTGTTCCGGTTTGAGGGGTGAATGGCTATTCAAAAACGTGGACGGCATTTAGTTAAATATACAACTCCTGAAGTATCTTGAAGATCGCCAGCTGATCAGTGACCGACAGTACGGTTTCCGTCACGGTCGCTCAGCTGGCGATCTTTTTGTATACCTTACTCACAGGTGGGCTGAAGCCTTGGAGAGCAAGGGCGAGGCTCTTGCTGTGAGCCTTGATATCGCGAAGGCCTTCGACAGGGTCTGGCATAGGGCACTTCTGTCAAAGCTACCATCTTACGGAATCCCCGAGGGTCTCTGCAAGTGGATCGCTAGCTTTTTGGATGGGCGGAGCATCACGGTCGTTGTAGACGGTGACTGTTCTGATACCATGACCATTAACGCTGGCGTTCCACAAGGTTCGGTGCTCTCCCCCACGCTTTTCATCCTGTATATCAATGACATGCTGTCTATTGATGGCATGCATTGCTATGCGGATGACAGCACGGGGGATGCGCGATATATCGGCCATCAGAGTCTCTCTCGAAGCGTGGTGCAAGAGAGACGATCAAAACTTGTGTCTGAAGTGGAGAGCTCTCTGGGGCGAGTCTCCAAATGGGGTGAATTGAACTTGGTTCAATTCAACCCATTAAAGACACAAGTTTGCGCGTTCACTGCGAAGAAGGACCCCTTTGTCATGGCGCCACAATTCCAAGGAGTATCCCTGCAACCTTCCGAGAGTATTGGGATACTTGGGGTCGACATTTCGAGCGATGTCCAGTTTCGGAGTCATTTGGAAGACAAAGCCAAGTTGGCGTCCAAAATGCTGGGAGTCCTCAACAGAGCGAAGCGGTACTTCACGCCTGGACAAAGGCTTCTGCTTTATAAAGCACAAGTCCGGCCTCGCGTGGAGTACTGCTCCCATCTCTGGGCCGGGGCTCCCAAATACCAGCTTCTTCCATTTGACTCCATACAGAGGAGGGCCGTTCGGATTGTCGATAATCCCAATCTCACGGATCGTTTGGAACCTCTGGGTCTGCGGAGGGACTTCGGTTCCCTCTGTATTTTGTACCGTATGTTCCATGGGGAGTGCTCTGAGGAATTGTTCGAGATGATACCGGCATCTCGTTTTTACCATCGCACCGCCCGCCACCGGAGTAGAGTTCATCCGTACTACCTGGAGCCACTGCGGTCATCCACAGTGCGTTTCCAGAGATCTTTTTTGCCACGTACCATCCGGCTATGGAATGAGCTCCCCTCCACGGTGTTTCCCGAACGCTATGACATGTCCTTCTTCAAACGAGGCTTGTGGAGAGTATTAAGCGGTAGGCAGCGGCTTGGTTCTGCCCCTGGCATTGCTGAAGTCCATGGGCAACGGTAACCACTCACCATCAGGTGGGCCGTATGCTCGTCTGCCTACAAGGGCAATAAAAAAAAAAAAAAAAAGTTTTATCTATTGGCCTCTGAAGATGAAAAAAAAACAAATAATCCACAAGGCTATCTCCCCGTCTACTACAATATCAAGCTTATCATACGATTAGATCAATGATAAATACTATTTTATTGAATACTAGCTGACCCGGCAGACTTCGTAGTGCCTCAATCGATAGGTAAATAAAAGACACATCAAGGGGACACATCAAAGCAAAAACAAATTTGTTTATATAATATATAATTCCGTATCCATATTCAAGTCTTTTAGTAAGGACTGCATCCCATCTGATGTATGTTTATTGTCATATTAGCTGACCCGGCAGACTTCGTAGTGCCTCAATCGGTAAATAAAAGACCCAAACTTTGGTATAAATTAAACTTAAAACAAAGAAAAGGAATCCGTTCGACGGGGGGACATCAAAGGCAAAACAAAATTGTTTGTTTTTATATTTTCTCACCTTTTAAACCTTCCCTGGACTTCCGCGAATAATTCAAGACCAAAATTATCCAAATCGGTGCAGCCGTTCTCGAGTTTTAGCGAGACTAACGAACAGCAATTCATTTTTATATATAGAGATTCGTCTGAAGTACTTGTATATGGCAAGTTCAATAATGATAAAACATTAAGAAGTGTACACATATGTATGTATGTATATATGCAATACCAGATTACGTACATAAGTAATAAGCATCGACTTTCCAATGAAAGATAATATGAATTGTTTTATACGTTCATGAGTATATCTATTATAACCACTGTTATATATTATATCGGGTTCTCGCCGCGGTTTTCCTTTATAATGACTCACCGTGTACTCTTTGTCTGTTTACAACGACGTCGAAACATGGGTGCTAGTTGTAATTGAAGAGCGCCCGTGTTTATAACCTCAAGCACCGGTCACCGTCCTCCCCGAACCCGTCATTTGCGACGAAGGGCTTAGTGCGTAAATTAAACCATAGGCCATAGACACAGCCCACTAAGTTTCTCGCCGGATCTTCTCGGTGGGTCACGTTTCCGACCCGGTGGTAGATTCTGCGAAGCACTGCTCTTGCTAGGGCCAGTGTTAGCAACACTCCCGGTTTGAGCCCCATGAGCTCACCTACTAGTTCGGTGAATCTTCGGTGAATTGTGGAATAGCTCCTCAAGGTTACTAGAATAGGTAGGAAAAAAAGGGTTTATAATGAATAATACCTACGTTACAAATGTTACTGACCAAACTGATAATGGTTCGCGCAGGGGAATTCGGAATGTAAATTTCTAGAGCTTTTATAGTTTTTTTTTTTATAAGTTAATTTTAGAGGATCCAAATTAAATAAACTTTCTCTTGTGTAACGCCTTGTGTATACGCCTTCGTTCAGTCTGTTCGTGTGATCTAGACCTTGGATTCTGGCTATACAGCTGTGTTGGTTGGAGATATTTGCGTCCATAACTAACCCACTATTAGGTCGTCATGCACCTGATAGGGGCACGGAACGGGTCTTGGACAATTCCCTTTGCTCGATTGAAATTCATAACCAACCTTTTTTAACCTATCTAATCGCCTGTAGCTTCGAAGGGCTATTCCAGCTTTGCCGGTTTGGTAGTTTGGTAGTTTGAGCTAATTTGCGAACACTCCAATAAACACTATAGCTGAATCTACCACCGGATCACGACCTACTGAGAAGATTCGGCAAGAAACTCAGTGTCTGTAGATTAGGTTGCACGGACAACGGACAACGGTGACTGAAATAGAAAGCCCAACAACTTAATATTCAAAATAAAATAGTTTTTTGGATAATTTCAGGGGTAGTTCTAGAGACATATGGAAACGGGAACATACCAATCAAGCGCAAAGAGATCTATAAGGAGATCGAAAGAGCTGTTAAGAACAACGTGTTGGTCGTGAACGTAACTCAGTGCATTAACGGTACCGTCCTTGGGAAGGCCATTTACGAAACTGGACTTGTAAGTTTTTTATATTTTATGGTCATTTTACCCTAGTGATCTATCTGACGGTGATCGTTTACTGTCGGTCATGAAGGTCAGAAATGGCATTGCCATCTCGCTGCCCCTGATGAAAAGTATTAATGATCGAATTTGAGAAAACATCAGACAGTCATTGTTTTGAACTGATTAATTTTTATTAATGCGATGTTATGGAAGGTGATTTTTGGTCACAAAATGAGCAAATGCCGTGAAGCAGTAATGCGTTTCGGTTTGAAGCGTGGGGCAGCCGTTGTAACTATACTTGAGACCTTAGAAGTGACTCAAGGTGGATGGCGCATTTACGTCATAGATGTATATGGGCTCCAGTAACCACTTAATACCAGGTGGGCTGTGAGCTCGTTCACCAGTCTAAGCAATAAAATTAAAATAAAATAAAACATTTTATCGTACAAATTTAAAGGTCTACAACTAAAGCCCACTTTATTTCAGTTACTCGTGGAATGCGGAGTGGTTCCGGCCTTCGATATGACAGCCGAAGCGGCCTGGGCCAAGTTGTGTTACGTACTGACCAAAACGGAGCTGAGCTATCAACAAAAAGTAGAGGTGCCCAAGTGGATACATCAATTTTTTTTAGCTATTGCACAAAGACTACTTTTATAAATCCTGATATAAATCAGACGGGTCTTCTTGTATGTCGGCATTGCCAATAGCAAAATCAATACCCATCGATTTTTTTCCCAACCTATGTAGCCTCGGGAGGTTATGGCCAACTTAGCCGAGCGAATAGATGAGCTCACGGAGCTCTGTCGACGTTGCTAGCACTGCCCCCAGCAAGAGTAGTGCTTCGCAGAATTTACCGCCGGATCGAAAACGCGACCCACTGAGAAGACCCGGCGAGAAACTCAGTGCGCTGTGTCCGAGGGTTAATTTGCTCGCCGGGCCCTTCGTCGCAAGCGACGGTTTCGACAAGTACAGCTTGAGGTACCTAGAAGCACCGATATTAGATCAGGAGGGGGTCCGAAATGACTTTTTACCCGTCGACCTACACTTCGCACCATGATATATGCGTCTCAGTTCCCTGACGAACCGCACCAACACCGCAAATATACGATACCAGGACGAGACTTCAATAAGAGAATTCCAACAAGTCAACTAATTAGACTTTATTGGCATTGAGTTTAATTTCATTGGATTCACTAATCTATTTTATTTTAATCACCCCTACCAAGAATATGTAAAACTGAGATTACGTTATTTTGTTTATCAAAAAAAAAATACAGAAAATTTCTAATATAACCATAAATTCTAATACGACCAAAAAGGGCCATTTAAACAACAGGCAACAGTTTTCCAAGGGTCTGAATCGAAGGGAATATAATGATAGATTGCGTTAATTGCTTTGCGATTGTGTTAAAATTTGAAATACTCATTCGAATAAATGAAATACTAAAATATTAATTAAACTATTGATATTTTTGTATAATAAATATAAAATATACAAACATACGAACATGCAAACAGAGCATATACGTACATATCGAATAATTAATAATTATCTTTTTTCAGTTGATGAAGACAAACATAAGAGGAGAACTTGAAAATCCGAATTCACGGCACTAAATAATTAAAACTAAATAAAATCACACGAAGTTTAGAATGGTTCGTTGGTCGAGCTATTAGTGACCGGCTACCACTGCCCGACGGGGTTCGGGTTTCGATTCTCGTCCGGAGCAAGTATCATAACACAGGAGAAAAACCTAACTTGAGTCGTAATGTAGTGCATTTTACATTAAATTATTATTTTGTTCATGTCTAATTATTAATTTGACATTCCCCATTAACTCGGTCTGTAGCATCAATCCTGTTATGTTTCAGTATAGACATTGACTTTTTTTTTTTTATTGCTTATATGGGTGGACGAGCTCACAGCCGACCTGGTGTTAAGTGGTTACTGGAGCCCATAGACATCTACAACGTAAATGCGCCACCCACCTTTGAGATATAAGTTCTAAGGTCTCAAGTATAGTTACAACGGCTGCCCCGCCTTTCAAATCGAAACGCATTACTGCTTCACGGCAGAAATAGGCAGGATGGTGGCATCTACCCACGCGAACTCACAAGAGGTCCTACCACCAATAACACACGTATCCATATTGAAGTCTTTTAGTAAGGACTGCATCCCATCTAACGTATTTTTATTGTCATATTAAATTGCAAGCGAAAAATTATGAAAGGGAAAAACAAATAAAAAAAACTCACATCAAAAATACACGTTTTATTCACATCGTATGTCAGACGAAATCAATAATCAATTGAAAATACACAAAAAGTTTATTAATCATAAGCACACTTTGAAATACAACCGTGCACGAATTTATCACATGCCCCGACGTAAAAAAAAAAAAGGTTTTCGGCCAATCTATTACAGAAGATTCAACAGAACGACAGATACAATCGCGCACACAAATACTTGAATATAATATTGTAGAAAACGAATCGCTACGAAACAAAAACAGGCAGTGCCTTGTTACAAAGAAAACATTTTCAAAAAAAAAAAAAGAAACTTCTGAACTATCTCTAGATAGTAAAAAATCTACGCTACTTAATTATACATAAGACGTTTCACATCTATTTTTCTCTACTGAAAAATACAGTTCCTTTATGTTATATAACTTTCTATATATATCGTAAAGTTTACCATAAAATATGACATTTTGAATCACTCCGGGGAATACAAATACCGAATAATTACACAGTTATATAATTCGTCATTAAAATTTAGCAAATACACTAGATGTCTCGTGAAAATAAAACAAAATTAACGTAATAGTTTATTCTAAGGTCAATAAATAAAAATGGCATAAGCATCGTTTAAAACAATTTTACGGTTTGTTCTTGACGTTTCCGAAACATCAAAAAAAATCAAATTAACTTAGAATAAAACGAGGTAAATAATAAAAAGATTTTAAGCAGATATTTACGATACGATTGATTTATCGGAAAGATTACAATATCATTAGTATGCGTAAATGAAATATGGACCGTTTATTCTGAAAGTGTTGTAAGTCCATTTTTAAGAAAAATGAGCTATCACGTAATTCATGCTTAATTTAATGTAATTTTTTTAAATATAACTAGTCCGTGTTTAATTTCTCAAAAAAATCCCATGTTTTGTACAACTTAAAATCGGTCGGTAAATGAAATTGCATAATCATCGATTATGAAAGTGGTTTAAGTCCAATTGACAGAGGTAGGTGGCATAGCCAGACCTCATATGATTTGCCTGTATTTTTAAATCAACAAATATAGTAACCTTTAATTTTCTCGAAACAAAAGAAATTGGACTTACACCACTTTCAAAATAAACGGTCCATATATTATATTTATAAACATCAAAAAGTACTAATGAAAATCATATTGTTTCTAGAAAATTCTAGAACACAAACGCGTCTAATATAAAATCACAATCGCGACGTTTGCCAAACTTTATGTTACGAAGAATCAAGGATCACAGATTAGCACAGAAGAACGATCATAGATTTTTTTTAGATAGGATATTAAGTTTTTTTTTTTTCGTTTTCAGAATAATTTTTTTATTATTTTGTAACAAGGTTTCGAAGCTTAGCCGCAATTAGGCTTATTTCATTGATGGACGATACTGAAGAGATTCGCGTATGGCTCTTCTCCCTAAAAAACCTCTCAGTTTCGTTGACCCACTGAAAAATATCTTCTATATGACCACTACACGCGCACCTTATAATTTCTTTTTTTTTTTTACATTACCCTATATTCTATTTGAGAGAACTATACAGTAGTGGGAATGATAATGAAAACTAGCATACGACTAGCATGTGGCTATTTTGTTTTTGTCGGTTGGCATTTTTCTAGATTGAGGTGTACTTATGAACACGTCACGCAAATATATTCTAATAAGAAAGAAAAATAACACAAAATTCAATATCAAGTGAACACATTTTACTAATACAATTAAAAGGTAATTGTTTGATTGACCTCCTTCCATCAACGCTAAAATTAAGTTTAACGGTGGGGAGCTGACGATCGGACAAAACAAAATAAAATAAACAAAACAAAAAAGATACCAGAATAACGTTTAAAAAAATTAAATCATCATTCATTAAGCCAAAATTTTTATGTGCAAATAATTAATAGTTTGTAGTATTAGTAAATATATCAAGTACAATAAATTCTAGTATACTTAAAAACACAGCAAATGACGTCATTCGTCAGTATTTCGCAGGCTTGTTGTTTACGCACCTATGACGTCACGCGCTAGAAAACTTTTGTGCGGCAATTAAAAGGAAAAAATTGAGACGTAGTTTGAAAACTTACATTTAAGGGGTTAGCTTTCTAAATAGTTTTTTAATATTTTGCAATAAATCTAATAGGTAGAAACGGTTTTGTTCTCAACTGTACACTAAATGCTTTTTTGGTATGGTGATGTATGGCACATAAGCTATTGTAGTGCTGAAGTCGGGGCTGAGACGTGTTTAGAAAGCTACGACTTCCTTTTTCTTGGTTGCGGCAGCTGCAAGGTTCGTCTCTTCTGAAAAGCGGAATGACAAAAATATTTTAGGTATAAAGTAGACATAAATTTTTACATTTTAATCTAGAATTATTTGAACTACCCTCATCATCAACATCATTCTCCTGCCCCTCTCCCAGTGACCTGGGGTCCGTGCAACATGTTTTCTCCTTCCATCACAGCCTTCCACTTCCTACTCTTCTATCATAAAAATCATTTCTTCGCTCATTCCCCTCTTACACATATCGTCTTTCACATTTCTTTAGGGGATTAATCTTAAAGTCTTATTTTAATTTTAATTTTTTTATGAAAAATGATATTATGAAATGAAATGAAGTTGATTAATATGAAAAATGGCATGAAATAAAATGAAATGAAAATGGAAATCAAAACGAAATGAAATAAAATGAGATGAGATCATATGGGATGAAATATAATCTCAGTAAAATGATGGTCATGTACTGAGACTTTTTCATTGGACTTTGTTTCATTTTCCTACATTTGTGCACTTTCACAGATACTAAACAGTTAATAAACCACCGTTATTACACATTTAAACCTGACGAAGCACTAAATAGACAAAATAAAACAAATCACACAGCTTCACTCAGCCTTTCACACACAACCCAAATTTTGAACTACCTTCATTTATAAAAAAAAAACGCTGCTCCTTAATAATAATTTTTGAACTCACCTCCGCCGGTCGGGTGCAAACGTTTCAGCACCTGTGTCAGGTCTAAGCCGGTGAGGGTCTTCAGGGCCGGCGGGATCCCGCTCGCGAGACGAGCCACGTCTCCGGTGGTTCCGTTGTCTCCTACCAGGACTATCTCGTCCGTCTTCGCTAATGGAGCCGACACTTCTGCCGCGATCTGAAAATGAGCGTTAGGAAAAAAAATATGAACGAATTCATTATGTTTTAAAACGAATTGGCAAATATAAAAAAAAAATCGAAATTCCTAACAACAAAATTGGTATATTTGCTTTTTTTCTCTATCTATTCGCTGGTAGCCTTTTTTGCTATCTATGCTGATAGCCTTAAGAGGCTATTTCAGCTTTACCCTAGCATGTAGGTGAGCTCGCGGGGCTCAAACCGGAGTGTTGCTAACACTAGCCCTAGCAAGAGCAGTGCTTCGCGGAATCTACCACCGGATCGGAATCACGACCCACTGAGAAGAGCCGGCAAGAAACTTGGGCTGTGTGAATTGGTACACCAATTTCGCATTAATTTGACATTTTTTAATTTTTCCTTATTTTTTCGTGTGTAACATTAAAAGTACAATTCTAAAAAAATAGTTCACTGATCACAAAGCTACGTTATCCCTGAATAATGAAAAAACGATTTATTTGAAGACGAAAGCAAATTTTCGAATATTTATGCTTTATATTCCTTAAACATCACTTTAAGTGAAATAAATATTTAAAAAAATATATTACCAAATGTTACTAATAAACAATTGTTTTCATGTTCCACATTACAACAGACATTGTAAGATCCTATTCACCTTTGGCAGTGCTTCGAGAACGAGGGCCATAATCGCTGCATCGCCATACTGCTTGTAGACTTTAGCCTTGGCCAGCATCCTCTCGGCGTCAGCTTTGCCCACATCCCCGATGGCGGTCGCTTCAGCCAATCCCAGAACCTTGATGCGTTCCGCGTCCGCCTTAGCTGCCTCTACAGTTTGAGTACTGAAGCAATATACGAAGATTATAAGAACACTGTTTCCTAGTGCAATAAAGTAATCGAAAAAAAAAAATTCAAGCTATTTTTTGTTGCACTGATTACTGAACAAGTCGGCTATCCCACCATTCAAACCAGAAGGCGAGCTTTGCGACCGAAAAAAGCATACTAATGGTAATCGTATGGGCTTCAATACAACCTTTACGTCAAATAATTATGAAAATTTATAAAATTTGTGAATTTGATTTTTATGATAAGATCGGAATCGCGATCCACAGGGAAATCTGGCAAGAAACTCAGAGGGCTGTGTCTGTGGGATAATTTACTCGCCGGACCCTTCGTCAAGCGACGGGTTCGACGAGAACAGTGACCGGTGCTTGAGGTACCGATAGTGAATCGGTAGGATCCGAAATTACATGTTTACGTACCTATTACTTAATTAAACTTACGTGTTTCAGAAAAACTGATAGGTAAGTGCCTGCGGGATTTGAATAGCAGGCTAGTTTGATACAAGTACACCGGACATTTTAACCTTTTGGCCACGTACAGTAATAAAGGCACCTAACGTTCATCGTGTCTCTAGAGGTCGTTAACCCCGCGCATCATATTATTCTTGCATTGCGTGCTATTCAAAAAATTAAATTGTTCAGGTTTTGGGACACTGTACATTACGTAGAGATTACGACGAACTGCGAGTCCGCCAGTTCCAAACCGAAAGTTAAATATCAGTACAAGTTTTGTTCTTTAGCGTAACTACTAAAAACTTGGAAACCAAAGCTGGAATTGAGTCAGCACGTATCGAGATAAGTTGGTTATGTTTTAAACAAATTATAGTTTCCCCTTCTAATCTTATTAGAGACACTGTAGATTACGTACAGATTACGATGAACTATGAGTTTGGCAGTTCCAGCCCGAAGATTAAATGCTTAAGCTATGTCCATTTAAAGCTACAAAAAATTTGAAAACCAAAGTTGGTATTCAGTAAGTACGTATCGAGAAATGTTGGTTATATTTTAAACAAAGTAAGCCTTATTACAAACACGAGACAAGTGAATTTTGCTAAATATACTTAGTCTGGCCATAAATACTGTTACAAAGGAAAAAAATCACAAACAGAGGAGGTCTCATTGCACCTATTAATAGCCCGGTACACAAACATTTTACTAATACCAAGCGTATAGAGAGTTTTAAAAATTGCATTTGGCTCCATACCTACCTTGTGTAATGCAATCACAGCGATTCGGTTCTCCTTATCACCCCACTCCATTTTAATATCGCAAAATATTGTACAATGTATTGGCGCCAAAATGAGAAAACTCAATGAGCAATCATATAAAAATGACAGACTCCAAATTCAAATGTAAAATTTTGTTTATTTTTAATTGTAATAGTATTTATGGCCAGACTAAGTATAGTTCGACAGTTACAAACTTAATCACGATAGCAAGAGAACGAATTAGCTCACCGTTTTCCTTCGGCGATTGTTTGCAGACGGTAAGCCTCTGCCTCGGCTGGCAGACGCACTGTCGCTATCAGTTCTTCCTCCCTGCGTTGGATTTCTTGTTGCTCCACCTATTTTAATAGTGCTCAATATATGTTATATCTATACTAATATACTAGCGGCCTGCTCCG
The DNA here is from genome assembly GCF_030267445.1 of Bombyx mandarina. Taxonomy (NCBI): domain Eukaryota; kingdom Metazoa; phylum Arthropoda; class Insecta; order Lepidoptera; family Bombycidae; genus Bombyx; species Bombyx mandarina. Next base: position 4,942,098 of record NC_143222.1, on the reverse strand, counting down.
GCTCCGCTCGGCTCTTTAACAAAAATTTCAAGGATATTTGACGTCGTTTTATTTTTTTAAATAAAAGAACGCTTATTGCGGCATAATTATAATAGTTAGACATATGCTGTGACACTTTTTGTAAATAATAATGTGTTCTACAAAGTCGTAGTACATTCTTTTATTCTATCATCAATAGTTTTCGCAGGGCACGCGATGTAAAGAATATTTTAGGTAATTTTTTTACACCTTGGGTTACATTATTGGAGTTTTAGTAAGGATCCCTAATTTTTTTCAAAAAAGATTATAGCCTATGTCACTTGTTCAGTACTTTCGGAGCCTATTCAATACAAACAAACAAACAAATCTTTCCTCTTTATAATATTAGTATAGATATATCTACAGTGTTTTTTACGGATGTTCCGTTATAACTACTGCACCGTGCGTCCGATTGACTTGAAACTTGGTATCCATGTAGAAAATACATGTACTTAATGGATAGGCTGATATTTATATGAGTGTTGGACTCCCTACACCAGTTGCGGGGGCGTTAGTGATGAGAATCTTTGTGGCGGTGAGAAATAATAATGTTAATTTAAAATGCCCATCGAAGCAGACAGGTACAGCTAGTACTCTAATAGAAATGCTAAAGAAATGAATATAGTTTCCTTTAGTATCTTCTTTGGGGCATCGCTCAAAAATTACTAATTTTTTTTCCACCTATTCTAGTAACCTCGAGGGGTTATTTTAGATTCACCGAACTGGTAGGTGAGCTCACGGGGCTCCAACCTGATGTTATTGCTAACACGAACCCTAGCAAGAGCCGTGCTTCGCAAAATCTACCACCAGATCGAAAAGGCGACCCACTGAGAAGATCCGACGAGAAACTCAGTGGACTGTGTCTGTGGGTTAATATTTAGCCCTTCGTCGCAAGCGACGGCTTCGACGAGGACGGTGACTGGTGCTTAAGGTACGTAAAAGCACCGTTAATATATTGGGAGGATCCGTAATGACGTGAAGTTACTGGATTAATATCAATGAAACGCTTTATTTTTTTATTAAACAAACGTTTTTTTTGGGACATTACTGGTGGTAGGACCTCTTGTGGGTCCGCGCGGGTAAGTACCACCACCCTGCCTATTTCTACCGTGAAGCAGTAATGCGTTTCGGTTTGAAGGGTGGGGCAGCCATTGTAACTATACTTGAGACCTTAGAACTTATATCTCAAGGTGGGTGGCGCATTTACGTTGTAGATGTCTATGGGCTCCAGTAACCATTTAATACCAGGTGGGCTGTGAGCTCCACCCATCTAAGCAATAAAAAAAAATTAATAATTTTTGAATTGCTCCAAAATCTGAAATTGGAATTTTTCTGTTTTAAATAATAACGTATTATTACCGATTAATAAAATAACATAAATGAGACTCACTTCTATTTGCTTACGACGCTCGACGACTTCGATTTGTATCTCTTCGTTTCGGATTCTCTGTTTTATTTTCGCCGCTTGCAGTTCGTAAGCCAAAGCCGCTTCCGCTTTCTAATAAAATGTATTTTGTATGTAAAAGGTGAACACGCTGAAGTCTTATTTTGTAACTCACTCTTTCCTTGTAGAACAATCACACAAAATACATTTGGGTTTTTTAACCGATGTTATTCCTTCATCGTGGAAGTTCTTCTATATACTATGGAAGTGTATCTTTAAGCCACGACGACTTCACGCTTTATACTATGGCAATATTTAAGGTACAGTTGGAGAATCGAAATGGCAATAATCTATACTCCCATTATGTTTCTATTTATACACTATTTATCAACCAATTTTTTTTACTGGTGGTAGGACCTCGCATAAGGTGATAAGTACCACCGCCCTGCCTATTTCTGCCGTGAAGCAGTAATGCGTTTCGGCTTGACGGGTGGGGCAGCCGTTGTTACTATACTGAGACCTTAGAACTCATATCTCAAGGTTGGTGGCACATTTACGTTGTAGATGTCTATGGGCTCCAGTAACCAAGCAACACCAGGTGGGCTGTGAGCTCGTCCAACCATCTAAGCGATAAAAAAATAAAAATAAATACTTTAATACTCACAGCTGTATTTATTTCTTGATCGAACTGCGCCTTCTGTAGTTTGAAGAGTCTCGTGTTGTCTTCTATTTTGGTGTCCATCGAATATTTGACGTCCATTGCGTTTTTCTCACATTCCGCTTCCTGTAAACGAGGAATTTCATTTCCGGGAATCTATCTTATTTTGGCTCGAAAGGAAATCATCCGCCACGACCCGATCTAAGCGACGTCGGGGTGGTGCTGCGAATGGTTGTGACCCAATTAACTATTTTAATTGTGTTCGATTATTTTCATAATATATTATTCATAGTTATATATTATAATGTATTATACATATGTATGGTTAAAGAGTGATTGCGGGAGATCGGACGGCTTTTTAGCATTGTCGTGTTAATTTGTAAAAAAATCAGATACCCTCTGCATTGGCGCAATATTTAATGGGGGTGATTTGCTACCATAGGAGAGTGAGTTCGCCTGCTCAGATACGCAAGTCGAAAAAGTTTAAAAACAATTTGCTTCCGTCATAGTGAATTGTTAGGTTCTACATAATTATAGGCGTAAGACCGAATTCGGTAATATTCATATTGCAGATTTCTTTCGCGATGATGTCGTACCTACTTAGCCGCTTTGGATAGCGTGACAGTCAATGTAATCCTATATCTACCTCATATATTATTATCAGGGTAGGTGACGATGTGCACGGTGAAAAGATTGGACGTTGTAAGCAATTACCACCATAGATAGTGTGGACCGCGGGATCGTCAGCTCAGTTCGTAACAAAATAAACACGCTTTAAAAGCAAACCGAACTTGCAATTATCCCTATTATCCTGGCGATCCGGGTCAGAATATCAAAGAACTAAAGCAATACTTATATTATCGTCTATCACATAAGTGTGCAGAATTTGTGACATTTTGAAGTTGATGAAAATTATGTTGTAATATTCCGAAGAACATGGATTAGACGGACATAGGTCAAGCCAATAAAAAGTCTTAAAAGGGATTTTTAGTCTAAAAATATGTACCTTATTTATTTATTTATAAACTAGTAGAATACTTATATACTGGTGGTAGGACTTCTGGTGAGTCCTCTTAATAGGGCTAAATAGGCGTAAACAAATCCCGACCGGCGCCCTCTTCTTCGGTGTAGCGAAGGCGTTCGACAAAGTCTGGCACAACGGTTTGATCTACAAACTGTACAACATGGGAGTGCCAGACAGACTCGTGCTCATCATACGAGACTTCTTGTCGAACCGTTCGTTTCGATATCGAGTAGAGGGAACTCGTTCTCGTCCCCGTCATCTGACTGCCGGAGTCCCGCAAGGCTCCGCACTCTCCCCGTTACTATTTAGTTTGTATATCAACGATATACCCCGGTCTCCGGAGACCCATCTAGCGCTCTTCGCCGATGACACGGCTATCTACTACTCGTGTAGGAAGATGTCGTTGCTTCATCGGCGACTCCAGACCGCAGTAACCACCATGGGACAGTGGTTCCGGAAGTGGCGAATAGACATTAACCCCACGAAAAGCACAGCGGTGCTATTCAAAAGGGGTCGCCCTCCGAATACCACTTCGAGCACCCCACTCCCCAATAAGCGCGTAAACACCTCCGCCGTTAGCCCCATCACTCTCTTTGACCAGCCCATACCGTGGGCCCCGAAGGTCAAATACCTAGGCGTCACCCTCGACAGAGGGATGACATTCCGTCCCCACGTAAAAACGGTACGCGATCGCGCCGCCTTTATACTAGGACGACTCTACCCAATGCTTTTTAGACGAAGCAAACTGTCCCTCCGTAACAAGGTAACCCTCTACAAAACTTGCATACGCCCCGTCATGACGTATGCAAGCGTAGTGTTCGCTCACGCGGCCCGCACCAACTTGAAACCCCTTCAGGTTATACAATCCCGATTCTGCAGGATAGCCGTCGGAGCACCATGGTTCCAGAGGAACGTGGACCTCCACGATGACCTGGAGCTCGACCCCGTCAGTAAGTATCTACAGTCGGCATCGCTGCGCCACTTTGAGAAGACGGCACGACATGAGAACCCTCTTGTCGTGGCCGCCGGAAACTACATACCCGATCCTGTAGACCGTTTGGTAAACCGTCGACGTCGCCCAAAGCACGTCATCACGGATCCTCCTGATCCATTAACGGTGCTTTTAGGCAATACAAGCACCGGTCACCGTCCTCGTCGAACCCGTCGCTTGCGACGAAGGGCTCGACGAGCGAATTAACCCACAGACACAGCCCACTGAGTTTCTCGCCGGATCTTCTCAGTGGGTCGCGTTTCCGATCCGGTGGTAGATTCTGCGAAGCACTGCTCTTGCTAGGGCGGTGTTAGCAATTCTCCGGTTTGAGCTCCGCGAGCTCACCTACACAAGCTAGGGTACGCTGAAATAGCCTCTCAAGGCTATCAGCATAGGTAGGAAAAAAAAAAAAAAAACTGGTGAGTCCGCGCGGGTAGGTACCACCACCCTGCCTATTTCTGCCGTGAAGCAGTAATGCGTTTCGGTTTGAAGGGCGGGGCAGCCGTTGTAACTATACTTGAGAACTTATATCTCAAGGCGGGTGGCGCATTTACGTTTTAGATGTCTATCGGCTCAAGTAACCACTTAACACCAGGTGGTATTTAAAACTTAAGAACTCCATACACACACGGATTCATTGTAAGACTCACCCTAATACCAGCATCTCGGTTAGCCAGAGCGACACCGACGTCAGCGTCCCTCTTCACGTTGGCCGTCTGCGACTTCCCCAAGCTGGCCAGATACTGGACATCGTCGTAGACGTCCTTAATCGTGAAGGACAGAATCTCGATTCCCATTCTTCCGACGTCCGGCGCAGCCACTTCGCGTACCAAGCCCGCGAATTGGTCCCTGTCTTTGTACACCTCTTCTACTGTAAGAGTTCCTGTAGACAACGAATTTCATTCAATTAACGAATTTCAATCGAATTTCAATGTAACTATACTGATACCTTAGAACTTATGTCTCAAGGTGGGTGGCGCATTGACGTTGTAGATATCTATGGGCTCCAGTAACCACTTAACACCAGGTGGGCTGTGAGCTCGTCCACCCATCTAAGCAATAATAAAAAATAATAAAAAAGGTGGTCTGTGAGCTCGTCCACCCATATAAGCAATAAAAAAAATTAAAAAATCATTTAATTTTTTTTTGCTCAACGTAAATGCCACCATCCACCTTGAGATATGAGTTCTAAGTTCTCAGTACAGTTACAACTGTGTACAACATGACTGCTTCACGACAGAAATAGGCAGGCAGGCAGGCCTTTTATTAACTGAGCTTTGAACGATGAGCCCATGGCCCATAAGATCAGCGTTAAATGTCCTAGTAGTATTAACTGCGAGTATCTTGCACTGTGCGAAAACCAGTCGGACTTTTGAACCAGCGCGTGCGAGCTGACATCATGTCTTGTAAGTATGTACTTAGTCTGAGGAAATTGCTCCTGTAGCGGCGAAAGATATACTTATTTCGTAGCAGAAGCTATAGTAGTATAGAAAAATCCGGCAAAACGCAATGAATCAATCGCGCTAATGACAGTTTAAAGGTAACTTTACATTTCAAGGGGTGTAAGTAACGTCATTTGTTTTAAGCGACATTTCACTTAATACACAACATTTATCTTTGTAATTAAAGATCCGTTTTAATTGGTATTAGCATAAACAATTTGAACTTCAATAATTAGCTGAAGAAGTTTTTTTGTCATAATATTTTTTTCGAAATTTTAATCTTTAAATGATCCTTTTGTGAAGTTTCAAAAATGTCACTTAAACCTTAAGCCTTTCACGCTTCGATTTGTACATACAAATCCCGAACACAAACACACCAACATTGGACCGTGTTTGAACAACAAGCAGAATCACGCGTCCATTTGACGTATGATTATGTTATAGTTTCAAAAAAAACGGGCCGGTGGTAATAATTGGTGATATTTGCCGCGGCTACATTTACCGGGGCTTGTTGTAAGCCCCCGCCTGGGTAGGCACAGCCGTGCTGCATTCTTATTACATAAAAAACATATAATTCTAACAAAATTACGTAAAGGATCATTCAGATATTTACTCACTTTTTTACGTTCAGAAATGTAAGTCCGATCGTAAGCGTGATCGGGACGAGGGCAAAGCGTACAAACTCCATGATTTTCACCAAAAAAAAAGAAACAACGCACGCTGCAAACACAACTAGCACCTTCACGATACCTACTGTTATACTTTGGTATCTTGTGTTTCAATGAAATTAATATTACACTTAGAACGGAAGACGTTATCATCAAAAATGTATCTTGATAGCTAATCTAAAGTAATTGATACACTAGCATTTACACTTAAAAATTTACTACCATACTAATATATATGCTGTTTTACACCTACTGCAAAATTATAATAATTAGTTGTGTTACGAATGTACACTATATATATATACAATAGTGATTCTTTGTTGTTCTTGTGGAAGTGAACTCAACGCGTCGAATAAATTATCGATAATTTTGCTCTGAGATCAATACGAACGAAATGATCTAAATATGTTAGGAACAATTGAAAATCTTATTTAATTTACCAATATATGTTTTTACTAATTTCAAAGAACAAACAAAACGGAAATGATCATTGTGTGTAATTAATGCAAAGGTTTTTTTTTCTGACAATATTAAATTAAAACTGTTATCCCATGGTATCACGAAGCACTGGCTTTATAACAAATTTTAAATTGAGAATATAGCTGTACAAAATTTAAAATAATAATTCAACACACTTAAAAACTGCTACCGACAAGTTTGATCCGTATTCCAATACTAGTCCACATCGATACTAAGTTTATTCGTAATCAAAGCAGATGCAAATAATGCAAAAAATATATCTCTGATATAAAATATAATCATCGAATGAACTTTAATACAATAGGAATAAAGTAGAGTTTCCATATGAACACGGACATCATTATTTACATTGCGAATGATAGAAATATGACAATGATAAGACTGCGGATGAGATATCGTTACGGTTTTTCCTGCGTCAATTTTTTATCTTTGTATTTACGTAGATCTAAGGATCAGCTATAATATATTATGTATGTAGGATTGGTAAGAACGGAACGTATGAAAAGAGTTGTGGAACGGAGCGTTAAGACGTGAGTGAGAGAAGACGGTAAGAAAGGGAAAAAGAGAATTACAGAAAAAAGCAAGATGGCGACGACGATTGAATGAGTAAAGCATAAAAAAAGTGTCAGTTAATTATTAATTATAATAACAGAGAAGATTTTGGAAGAGCACAATAAAAGTATAACAGTGGTATATTTGTACCTTCATTTAAAACTTTTTTTATCGGCACTTATCAAGTAGGTACGCAATACTGCGGTTATACGGTTGCCATATTTAAAAATCAATTAATTAACAGCATCGGAATCAAAACTAAAATATATTGCAAAAAACAGTGATAACGCGAGCAAACGAATACGATTTTTTTATATGATTTTATACAAGCAAATAAAATTTTGCATGATAGAAACGGAAGGTTAGCTAGCTAATGAACAACACGATGAAGGGATAACATAAATCAAACCTGGCAATCCCTGTTTATTTTTTTTTATTGCCCTTGTAGGCAGACGATCATACGGCCTACCTGATGGTGAGTGGTTACCGTCACCCATGGACTTCAGCAATGCCAGGGGCAGAGCCAAGCCGCTGCCTACCAATTTGTACAATAAGATGGCTACTTTAAACTCGTGCCTCAAGGGTTAGCTGCATTAACCTTGATATTTTCATGAGCTCCGATAGCTTTTTTACACCAAACGCCGAACCCGTCGCTTGCGAGGAAGGGCTCGACAAGTAAATTAACCCGTAGACACAGTACACTGAGTTTCTCGCCGGATCTTCTCAGTGGGTCGTGTCTCCGATTCGATGGTAGACTCTGCGAAGCACTGCTTTTGCTAGGGCCAGTGATAGCAAATCTTCCGGTTTGAGCCCTGTGAGCACACCTACTAGTTAAGGTTACGCTGAAATGGTCTCTCAATACCATCAGCTTAGGTAGGGAAAAAAAAAGCACAAAACGGAATGTGAGCTCGTTCAGTCATAAAAAAAAAACATTTAAACTACCCAAAAAGCCAAGTTTACGAACCTTATGAATTAAATAAACTGCGTCTTAAATTGATTCCGACACGATTCTATTTAGACATCATGACATAATGTTCAATGTCTGGGTTACTAATAGTGGGTAACTATGTATGTATGTACTACGTTTTAGCGCGTGCCCATAAAACGAATATAATCTGCATATGAATCGCAAATTGCGTTGCAAAAACTTGTCCTAGCTCAGAACGATTTTCGTGGAAGGGAATCAGGAATTGGGTACCCATTAAATTGTTACGCCGGTACGATTAACGCCATCTATCGTCAAATGGCCGAAACAGAATCAAGATAACTAGTACTATCGGGAATGTTCGAGAACTGTCAGGATGGTACGAGTAATGCCATCAGTTGTCAGATTGTTAGATTTCTCAATCAAAAATCTAAATATAACCATTTGATGTCGAAATAATACTATTTAAAGGTTTGTTCATAATAATTTCCTTACAACACGAATGTCAAGAAAAAACATCGTGGTAACAACAATCTCAGTGATGGCTTTATAACGTTAACATTTTTTTAAGCCGCACCTAATTGTATCACTGCCCTTTCGTGCAACTGTTCGTGTTTTTATTATTATTCTTTATTGTATACTCGAAAAAAGAAACAGTCATTTTAAAGCAGAAAACAGTCAACAAACAAAAAAATAAATGGTAGGTACACGATAAACAAAACAGTGTTTTTTTTGTGTTGAAAAGTTTCACGTTAATAAAGGGTTGTCTCATTTAAAAATTCGTGATCGTTCGTGTGAAAAGTTCAAAACTGTACAATTCATCCGGACTTATGCGTTTCGGTTTGAAGGGTGGGGCAGCCGTTGTAACTTACTTGAGACCTTAGAACTTATATCTCAAGGTGGGTGGCGCATTTACGTTGTGGGTGTCTATGGGCTCCAGTAACCACTTAACACCAGGTGGGCCGTGAGCTCGTCCACCCATCTAAGCAATAAATAAAAAAATAACTTAGCTCGTTACTACGATTTCTGCGCACCCGACCACACAAGCAAAACATGAAAAAGCGAAAGTACTCTACAAAAATAACTGTAACTTATTATGACTTTTATTTATATTTGACAAAGACTTTTTAAAAGACTTTTTTAAAACTTAATTTATTCAATCGAATCTCTTTGTACCCATAGCGACTTTTTTATGTTGTATACCTACATCTATGCCTTCATTCTTGAATTTTAAATTTATTTTACGGCTTCTTAGAGGGAAACTAGCATGTATGTGATAAGCTCTCTTTGTGCATACATATAGTATCTGATTAAAATTTCTGTATAAAATCCCTTACAAGAAACCAGAAGTACCAAAAAATTGGTAAAATAGTTTTTTTTTTAAATAATTCAAATTTTCCTTAATTGGATCACAATAGGAACAGAGGCTGTAGCTTGGATTAATAAAAAAGTAGTGTTAAAAAAATATAAAACTTTTAAAATAAATAACGGAAATTTGAAATAAATTTGTCTCCCTCTTGGCGAAACGCAATCCGGCCCTGTAATTTTAGCAACAACACAGAGTCACAGAGAACAAAAGACACTTAGCGCATTGAAGTATAAAATGTGTACCACAATATTTTCCTGTTCAAGCTTTCTCTCAGTATCTTTGAATAGAACCTCTCTTTTTTTTATTTTATTTTTTTATTGCTTCAATGGGTGGACGAGCTCACAGCCCACATGGTGTTAAGTGGTTACTGGAGCCTATAGACAACATAAATGCGCCACCCACCTTGAGATATGAGTTCTAAGGTCTCAGTATAGTTACAACGGCTACCCCACCCTTCAAACCGAAACGCATTACTGCTTCACGGCAGAAATAGGCAGGGCGGTGGTACCTACCCGCGCGGACTCACAAGAGGTCGTACCACCAGTGAAATTTCAAAATATTCTAATCAATATTTCATTCGCTCATCGTTCTTTACAAAACTCTAAGCTTGAAGTGTCTATTGATTTTTTTTTTTTCTACCTATTGTGATAGCCTTGAGAGGCTATTTCAGCTTCACCCTAACGTTTGTAGGTGAGCTCGCGGGGCTCAACCGGAGAGTTGCTAACACTGGCCCTAGCAAGAGCAGTGCTTGCAGAAACTACCACCGGATTGGAAACGCGACCCACTGAGAAGATCCGGCGAGAAACTCAGTGGGCTGTGACTATTTATTTATTTATTTATTTGGGAAACAAACAGTACAATACAAACATATAATATTTTTAAAAAATATAGCTAAAACAATAACCAAATATGTTTCCACAATCAAAATCACATATAAGTAGACAGTGAACAAGAAGAGAAATTTAGAAATTTAAATTACAAAAAAACAAAAGCAACACAATACGCACATATCATTTTATACATTAACTTACACTATAAAACTATAATACTTATCGGGCTAAATCACCTTATAAATGAGTCGTCTATTATCAAAGGCGGCAATCTGTACATTTGGACAAAAAATTTTTATTGATATGTCAATACAGATTTATTTGAATATAATCGTCTCCTTCAAAGAATACGGTTCAAAACCTGCATTAAATAAAGGTTAATAGTTAACCTGTTATTTATCTAAGATGTCGTTCCGAAGAGTTTTGTGACTGCCAATGGAATACAAAGTCAATAATTCGTTTTTCTGATTTACCAATCATTGTCCAAAAGTCAGATTGCCGCCTTTGATAATAGTCGACTCAAATATTTTAAAATAGCTTTTCTATATGCTACAAGTGATAAGCAAAAGATGTCAGCATTAGAGAACTTAGCATCATACAAGCTACAAGCTACATGGGGTCTATTGATTGCGGTGGTCGCTAAACAAATAAATAAGCCGTGTATTCCTTCGTCTATCGTTTCACAAAAACACAGAAACATGTGGCGCAAAATAAAAACATACATTTACATAACTAGTCGTTGTTGGTCCAAACTGGTTCTTATTACGTTTGTAAACAAACAACGCGTAATGATTCATTCAGAAAACCTTGACACTGACAATGAGTATTCGAACGGCCATCGTTTAAGCCCGGCCGCGTATTGTGCCTTCGTTTTTTATTGTGTTGAATGGTAGGTCATGTACAGGGCCCAAGTGATGGTGAAACGGGCACCGGAGCCCATGGACATCACAACGTAAATGCCGCCGTCTACTTGAGACTCGAGACACGAAGAAGTCTAAAGTATCTATAATATAATACAAAAATAAAGCGTGTAAAACAAAGTCGCTTTCTCTGTCCCTATATCCCTATGTATGCTTAAATCTTTAAAAGTACGCAACGGATTTTGATGCAGTTTTTTAAATAGATAGTGATTGAAGAGGAAGGTTTACATGTATAATAACATCCATTAAATAGTGGAGAAATCAATAATAAATTACAGTTTCCGAAGCGAAGTAAGGGCGGGTTGCTAGTATTATATATGGCGGCAGAAAGGGGCAGGGCACTAGCGGTATCTAGCGGTTCCTACCAGCACCGTGCTCGCAAATGCTTTTTATAATTTATATAATGTGTAAGTTTTTTTTAAAACTGTATACCTTTCTAGATTTTATTTGTTTTCTTTTATTATTGTTTATTTTCTACTACCACTAGTAGTATAGTGTATTTTTACGCACGTCCAATAGCTTCCGATGATTTATAAAATTTGTCGGATAGTCACGGACTGACAATATGCAGCTGGCTTAATAAAAGTTGCATCAATTAATTTTTCACGTGTATATTTACGATCGATACTTTTACGCGATCGGGGCTAAATTTAATGTGCTTCCACCATTTTGACCATCTAGCATTTTAATTCCGTAATGTATTAACCTAAGTCAATTTAGTAAGTTTTTTTTTTTATTGCTAGATGGTTGGACCAGCTCACAGCCCACCTGGTGTTAAGTGGTTACTGGAGCCCATAGACATCTACGACGTAAATGCGCCACCCACCTTGAGATATAAGTTCTAAGGTCTCAAGTATAGTTACAACGGCTGCCCCACCCTTCAAACCGAAACACATTACTGCTTCACGGCAGAAATAGGCAGGGCGGTGGTACCTACCCGCGCGGACTCACAAGAGGTCCTACCACCAGTAATTACGCAAATTATAATTTTGCTATATGCAATTATAATTTTTTATTACACGATGTTATTCCTTCACCGTGGAAGTCAATCCTGAACATTTGTTGAGTACGTATTTCATTAGAGAAATTGGTACCCGCCTGAGATTCGAATATCGGTGCATCGCTCAACACGCATGCACCGGACGTCTTATCCCTTAGGCCACGACGACTTGAAGAGTAAAATCTGAATAAATCTGTTGGCGGGAGTTTGGTTTGTTGAATCGTCTTCGAGAGTTCGTTCTCTCGAGAGTCGAGAGTGAGAGAGAGAGAGAGAGAGAATACACTTTATTGCACACCAAAACACAATTTACATTCAAAAACAATCAAAAAAAGCAGACATTTGTACAATAGGCGGTCTTATCGCTAAAAGTGATCTCTTCCAGACAACCGTTTAATTTATAGAAATTCTGGAAAATATAAAAAATATAGCAGGTATGTTGCGGTGTACTATAGATAATACATTATTATAGAAAATATATACATACAATAAACAAAATATATACCGTTTACATATAATATGAAATATATACCAATATTTATATACCAATTGTATACCAATATACAATAGAGTCGAGCCTATTATATAGCTCCGTCATCGCTTTCCTACCGAGACAGAACTTGAAAAGAGTAATTACGCTAAGCTTAAAGGTTATATCAACGTTCTACTTATTTTGACAATTTTAATATAAGAATAGTTGTTCCAATGATTTTTTTAAATATTCGTGCCGCAAAGTACTCACGCAATCCAACCGGGGAGGTGGGGTGGCCGTGCCACCAATCCCTAATACAAAGAGGAGAGGACATCTGCCTAAACCAATTAAAGGCTATGTATATATAATACGGCAAAGACGGTAAGGACTGGACGCGGTAGACAAAGAGACCGAAAAGAATGGAGTGCATATGACGAAGAGTGCATTAGGTGGACATTTAGCGATAAGCAGCGGCTTTAGCAGTAGGCTTGGCACTGGCCTCGGGCATTGCTGAAGTCCATGGGCGACGGTAACCACTCACCATTAGGTGAGCCATATGCTCGTCTGCCTACAAGGGGCATGAAAAAAAACACAGATTCAAGAAAAATGTGTCAAAGCGTATGACTGTATTCACGCTGTGTCATTTGTCATCCGTAAGTGACTGCTTCACATCATGTCGGCAGATTGTTATCCATGTAAACTATTAAAAATCATCACTGTGGCCGGCTCCTAAAAAATATGTATTTACAAGGATTATTTTACAACATTATTAGATAAAATTAGGTTAAATACAAGACGTGGGTCTCCGTCTCCGTATCTTAATCAATATTGAAGTAATCGAGAAAATCAGTAGCTTCGTCAATCGGCCGATAGCAAAACTGTCCACTATTATAATTCAGACGTATCTTAATAAAAAGTCCAAAGGTCAGTTAGCCAGTACTCAGATACCCGGTCCAAACCTATTAAAGACCTACACTAACCACCTACGTGCGAGCCCATTGTCGTATCAATTCTCGTAATAAACGAGAAATCATATTGTTACATGTCGTCGAAAAAAATCGCCAAAATTATCGTCAGGTGACCACGAAAACTGTAAACCATTCGAAATGTCCGAAATAATATAGTGACAATGAAAAAAAAGGCGAGATTAAATCGTAAAAGTACTTTTTATGATCGTCAAAATTAGTATTACACTACAACTAAAGCCGTAACAATAAAATCTAAAAATAGACGGTTTTATACGCGAGTTTTTTTAATTTATATTTTATTATTTCCTTCGTTTCGCATACTTTACATATTTTACGGTTATCGTGGTCACTGACGAACAAGCAATTTTTCGTCGACACATAAATATTGTGATAGCTACAAGTGATAAACGTGAGATTATATTGTAAAAGTACTTTTAATTACACGTTTTTTTTATTGCTTAGATTGGTGGACGAGCTCACAGCCCACCTGGTGTTAAGTGGTTATTGGAGCCCATAGACATCTAAAACATCTACAACGTAAATGCGCTACCCACCTTGAGATATAAGTTCTAAGGTCTTTAGCTCATCAACAAGAGAGTCAATGTTAAGAGCTCAAGAACCACTGAGACAAACAGACTATATAGTGTTATAAATTTTTGTCGTTGAAAACTGTAACAAACACGAAAGATAGCGAAACTATTAGCGAAAAGTGGAACTGTTTTTAAGCATGCACACTCAGGTCAGCATTAAAAAAAACAGAAGTTTAGTTTTGTTTGTAATGAGTAAGCTCTGGTTTAAATAATTGTTTAGAATTTTTTTGTTTTTCTAGAACACAAATAAACCCTAGGAGTACTAAGAAGCATACAACATATAAAGACGATAGCGTCTTAAAATTTACAGTCCAACATTTTATTTCACTCGAGGGACAGCTAAAACTGTCTCGCAACTTGCAAATTTTATTTTGAAGACACCTATAATATGTTATAACGTAATTATTAATACTGCTTTTACGGTCTAGCCTCGGGTTTTTTTTATATTCTTTTATTATTTTTATTTATTATTATTTATATTATTTATTTATTATTATTATTATTTATTATTATTTTTCTTTTTTTTATATCTTAGAAAGGTGGACGAGCTCACGGCCCACCTGGTGTTAAGTGGTAACCGGTGCCCATAGACAGCGACGTTTTCGTGGTCACGAACGCCTGACTCACTCAATAATTTTAATTATTTCTGAGACTCGCGAAATCCGAAGAGAATACTAAAATAACATACTTTGAATTAGGACAGTAAAGACTTATTAATCCCACTAATAATTTAAGACACCTATTACTTTGAAATTATAAAGTCTTGACAGGTTATCTAACTAATGGAGCTGCAAGTCTGTTTGAAAACGTATTTACGTATTATATATTATATATTACGTATTATATAAACGTATTTACACAAAATAAACATTTCAATCTTCACAAACCATTAATTTCATTATACAAAATAAGCTATTATTTATCTTAATAATCATTAGTTATAGGTTGAAAACGAATAATTAAGCAATATTCAAAAATACTTTCACTATTTCCATTTGAACCAGTCAAATAATTGTAATTATTTATTCATACATTATTGCAAGAAAATTCGCTTTGTCTTTTATTTAGCGAAAGAAATGTGGTTCACTTCTCATGCTTTGCACTTTCTGAGTTATTGTTCATTGCTACTTATGCACAGCAACAGCAGATCGACCGGGAAATTTGTGCAACATTTAATAATACTTTGAACATTTGAAAAGATTTTTTTAATATTTGTATTAATGCAACATGAATATTTAGTTCAATCAATATTACTTGAACGATTCTAATGTACTCACGAACATTTATATGTACTAGCGAACCGCCCTCGCTTCGCTTCGGAAACATGAAATTTTATTATTGATAGCCGAATATCCCGCGATGTTACCCGCGGTTATTGTTGTACCGCGGGTGACGCTGCGGGGCAAAGCTAGTCTAAAAAAAGTAGCCTAAGTTACTCCTTATATCATCAGCTACTTGTCAGTGAAAGCCCCGTCAGAATCGGTCCAGCCGTTCCAGAGATTAGCCGGAACAAACAGACAGACAGACAGACAAAAATTGTAAAAAATGTTATTTGGGTGTATGTACCGTATATATATTCATATGGATGTAGTAAAAAGCAGTTATTTCAATATTACAAACAGACACTCTAATTTTATTTATATGTATAGATTATAAGATATTAGAACTAGAAGTGGAGCAAATGCAACGTCTAGGAAAATCGATAGACAGTGTCATTGTTATGAAGCGCAAGTGTTCGCGGTCACTTCCAGTTGAATAACGTTTGCAATTTTTTCACCATGACGTATATTATTAATTAACTAGTGGTCGCCCGGTAGTCGAAATTCGACCATAATTAATTGAAATTATAAGTTTGTACACTATTATGATTCTATTTTCAAAGACTATTTATACTTCTATAATCACAAATTTCGCCAAGACAACACTATAGAAAAATATTAATATAGACAAACAATATTTAATCTATTCTCAATTTGACCACAGACGTCAAGAACAAAAGTTGGACAATAAATAAATAGTATGCATGCGTGTGTGCGTCAAATACACGGTAGTGTGTGTAATGTTTTTCTTTTGATATAATGTATTTTTTAGGCATAATTTAAAAAAATATTAACATTCTGCACTCCTTCTCTATATTCTCTATAAGTGTGGGAAATTTCATACTCCTCCGTCCGCGCAATTTTCGTAAAAAGGGATTCAAAGTTTTTCCTTCACGTATTAATATATAGATATGCAATTAAAATCGTTGATGACATTACAAATTAATCAAAAAAAAAACAGTGGCAATGTCAGTGTAAAAACACATAAATTTTAACAGTTTATTTTAATTAATTAGTCAAGACCAACATTCGGTTCTATTCCAAAATACGTTTTCTTTTACTTCGTGTACTATATTTAGTAGAGTTACATTTTTTTAAATGTGTGACTGATTTGAAGTACGTAATATATTTTTGCACGACATATCCAAAAACTGAGTGTACATATCGCACATACGATGATAAAAAGTCACTTATAAAATTTTTGTCAACGCTGAATTGAGTATGAGAAAATACATTTTTTAAATAATATACAGGGTGGCCCATAAGTCCTTTGAAAAGTAAAATTTGAATAAAACGAACAGGGCGCGCGTGAGCGGTGCAGGGGAAGCGTGGGGAGTAACTTCGGTTTCTGGGAATTTAGTCGCGATGGAGCGTTTTACCGGAGCGGACCGTGCGTTTTGTGTGCGCGAGTTTTATAAAAACGACAATTCGGCAACCGTTGCGCGGCGTAAATTTCGAGAACACAAAGGTTTACACAACTTTGACGACACTCCAACTCTTCAAACGATTAAGAACTGGGTTGCTAAGTTCGAGGAGACCGGTTCGACGTTAGATAAACCGCGGTTGGGTCGCCCAAGGACGTCACGTACGGAACAAAACATAGACACAGTGACACAGTCTATTCGCGAAAATCCGACACAGTCAACTCGTAAGCGATATGTGGCTATGATCGAAGAGTTTTTCATACCAGAATTGCAAAACTTTTCAGGCTTTAATGCCAGGACGTGGTTTCAACAGGATGGGGCCACTTCTCACACCTCTAACACTGCTATGCCCGTTATCCGTCAACTTTTTCCTGGCAAAGTTATCTGTAAGAGAGGAGACATTTCCTGGCCTCCACGTAGTCCAGATCTGACCCCGATGGATTTTTTTTTGTGGGGCTACCTTAAGGCTAAAGTATACGACACAAATCCGCGGTCAATTGAGGCCCTAAAAGAAAACATCCGCAGAGAAATGACAAGCATTTCAGCAGTGACGTGCCGCGCAGTCATCGACAATTTTAGACGTCGTTTGCAAGAGTGCCGTGATCGCAACGGATTACATTTAGGAGATGTTATTTTCAAAAAATAATTCCCGTTTTTTAAGCTTTTTATGTAAATAAAAATTTAATTCATAATGTAATTAGTTTTATTTTAATAATTTTTTTTCATATCAAAGGACTTATGGGCCACCCTGTAGTTATTAGGGAGACGAGAGAGATGTTTGCTTTTACTGATGAAGTTTAAAGTTGTACTAGTTTAAATATTATTTTATTTCTATAGTCTAGCAGAACTATTAAAGAATTATATAATAAGATGTTGAATTTTCCAATGTTTTTCATAAAAAAATTATATAGTTTACATAAGTGACGTTATCGCACCGTATGTGCGGTTATATATTGGTTAAATATACTGCCATTTCGCGTTATTATCGAAGGCGCGACCCGCCGCCCGCGACGTTCGCGGCGGTAATGCCCTAACAGAGGACTGAGAGTCCGCGCGTCACAGGACAAGAACTCGAACTCAGAGCGTAATAACCTCCGAGTAATTTATCACCGTCCCTGAAGGAATCCTATTACTGCCTCAATAGATACGGTATGAACCTAATAATATATTTTTTCTATATTTCCTAACGCACGTCTAAATAATAGGATACTCCGCGTTGTCTTAATATGTGAATAGTTTCGGACCTACATGCTCGACTCGTTTTTTTTTTTATTGCTTAGATGTGTGGACGAGCTCACAACCCACCTGGTGTTAAGTGGTCACTGGAGCCCAAAGACATCTACAACGTAAATGCGCCACCCACCTTGACACATAAGTTCTAAGGTCTCAGTACAGTTACAACGGCTACCCCACCTTTCAAATCGAAACGCATTACTGCTTCACGGCAGAAATAGGCAGGGCGGTGGTACCTACCCGTGCGGACTCACAAGAGGTCCAACCACCAGTGAAAATTATTGAAGTTTATTGATTTATTACTAGACTTACGCCTGCGGCTTCGCCCGCGTGTTGTAAACTGATTATCGCGCAGGCGGATACCCGTGATCAGCAATGTATTTTGTTATTGCTTAGATGGGAGGACAAGCTTATGCCCCATCTGTTAAGTGGTTACCGGAGCCCATAGACATCAACAACGTAAATGCCACCACTCATCTTGATACAGGAGTCCTACGTCTCAGTTCTATAGTAAAACGGCTGAATCCATCGAATCGATCGATCAAAAATCGAAACTCACTACTGTTTCACGACAGAAAAAGGCCGGGTGGTGGTACCTACCTATAGCGGTCTCACAAGACGCCCCTATCACCACTCAAAAGACGTCCTACCACCAGGAAGACGCCTCCTACAACCAGTTAAAATAGAATGAAAATAACTCTATATTATTTCCTAAGTTCATATTGTTTCCATTCTGAATTTCGACAAAATCAGCTTAGTGATTTGAGCATATAAAAGTAACAGACGGACATAATTAATTTCGTATATGCATTTAATATGTATTAAGGTGGTCATTTTGTACGCGAGCGCTACCTATTGTAAGCTAACTCAATTACTGCTATAACAATTTCAATAAGACGTATTTGTTTGTGGTAGGTTTAAATCGCGAGCTTTCAAGATTCGGTACCACCACAATCCTTGATCTTACCGTCCGCCACCACCATTGCCATGAAATACGGGAATATCATTAATGGCCAAATATTCATTAATATTCATTCATTCATTAATGGTACATTCTGAGTTTCTCGCCGGATCTTCTCAGTGTGTCGCGTTTCCGATCCGGCGGTAGATTCTGCGAAGCACTGCTCTTGCTAGGATCAGTGTTAGCAACACTCCGGTTTGAGCCCGTGAGCTCACCTACAAACGTCAGGGTGAAGCTGAAATAGCCTCTCAAGGCTGTCAGCATAGGTAGGAACAAAAAAAATTATTCTAATATTTATCACGGAACTAGTAAATTTGAACGCAAAAATATTTTTAGTTAGATGAAACATCCGATTGCTAATGAAATTCCTCTTTCTATACAAGATTTGCGAGACGGAAAATCGCTTTTGAAGTAGGCAACATCTAAATCTCAATCCCCCAGTACAAAATAAAACATATCTAACTTTGCGTTGGCCTCCCGACCTAGATTTTCGCTCAAGCTTCGCATCACTGAGCTACGAGCTAGTACAGACATCATGTACGAAAAGAAAAACCTTCAACTTTATCGCCGGGCTTCATTTTTTTTTATTAACTTCAATTAGTTAGCGCGCGTTGCCCACTGAGTTTCTCGCCGGATCTTCTCAGTGGGTCGCGTTTCCGATCCGGCGGTAGATTCTGCGAAGCACTGCTCTTGCTAGGGTCAGTGTTAGCAACACTCCGTTTTGAGCCCCGTGAGCTCACCTACTAGCTAAGGTTACGCTGAAATAGCCTCTCAAGGCTATATCAGCTTAGGTAGGGAAAAAAAAGCGCGCGTAAGTAAACATCATTATGGTTGCTCGTCTTGAGACTCAAGTTTTAGACAGAATAATAATAACCTCAATACAAACATAATAATATCCATTTGTTTACGGCTTATCAAAATTCAATTTACTTCTAGCTTAGATATACAGGCAAGGGCCTCATTGTTTGTTGCTCAAAATATTTTTAAAGGAAATCGATAAATTTCTTATGTGATCATAACAGAATCGGTATTAAATATCGGAAATCGATTTTGCGGATGTACAGCGACATTTTCCTTGATCTAACCTTGTATCTTGGTTAGCTTTTCGATAGGTTAACGTGCTCAGCTAGAGTATAATCTAAAATGAAGGTACTTTGCGAAGTCGTGACGTCAGCGGTTGCTGTTAATTGTATTACATTACGCGCTGAACAAAAAAAAAGTAAGAAAACACAATTTCCCTGCGGCATTTTTTAATATTCACTGGGTCTTGGGCGTGTTTTTCTGGTAGCAAAGCAAGACTTTTTTTATTGCTTAGATGGATGGACGAGTTCACAGCCCACCCGGTGTTAAGTGGTTACTGGAGCCCATGGACATCTACAACGTATATGCGCCACCCACCTTGAGATATACGTTCTACGATCTCAGTATAGTTACAAAAGCTGCGCCACCCTTCAAACCGAAACGCATTACTGCTTCACGGCAGAAAAAGGCGGGGTGGCGGTACCTACCCATGCGGACTCACAAGAGGTCCTACCACCAGCAAGGCTGCAACACATCAACAAATCTCAAACCTACTTACTGCGGGTATTGTTTTTTGATGGGTCTTTTTTCGGATGTCATAATTATCAAAATTTGCGAAATCTTTTAAAATTGATTCTAATTAGTAAAATATATTCAACTAGCGATTTCGGAAGTTGTCTTGTCGTGAATATAAATGAAAAACTACACACAATCACAATTATCCTCCCGATCCACTAAGGTGCTTTTAGGGACCTCAAGCACCGGTCATCGTTTGCATCGAGCCCGTCGCGTGCGACGAAGGGCTCGGCGAGTAAATTTGTCCACAGACACAGCCCTCTGAGTTTCTCGCCGGATCTTCTCAGTGGGTTGCGTTACCGATCCGGTGGTAGTTTCTCCGAAGCACGGCTCTCATTCGTTTTAGCAACGTCGCCAGATTTGAGCACCGTGAGCTCACCTACTAGATCAGCGGATCTAGAATAACCCGTCTATGTTACTAGAATAGGTAGGAAAAAAAAAACACAATTACAGCGCCGCCTAACGGGTCCAAATTTAAATATTAACCATGCAGCGATTCCTCCTAGACGTAAACAAAAATTCAGTCATTTAAGAGTTCAGTGGAACACCTATAGAAATATTATATGAGTAATGCATGGGCTATATATGACATACACAACATTCGCTTGATTAACAATCATAGGAAACCGCCACGCGAACTTCTTTATTTTCACATATTTTTCTGTTTGTATTCGCAAAGCTCTCCTAGTGTTATTAGGATTCTTTAATTGTTTCAAAAAACGTTTCATATTTACAATTACATTCAAGTAGTTTTATAGTTTACTAGCGACCCGCCCTCGCTTCGCTTCGGAAACATTAAAACACACATGAAACCAAAAAAAATAAAAAATAAAAAATAAAAAATAAATTAAAAAAAGTAGCCTATGTTCATCAGGGACAATGTCGGCTTCTAATGGAAAAAGAATTTTTCAAATCGGTCCAGTAGTTTCGGAGCCTATTCGAAACAAACAAACAAACAAATCTTTCCTCTTTATAATATTAGTATAGATTTGACAGCTCATCTGTTTTCGTTGTTCCTGCTTTTTTTTCTGTTCAGAAGGAAATCGCCGGACTCCCACCGTCCACTGGGAATGGCGGGCGGGGTATGTCGGAGTCGAACCGACTAAAACCTCCTGTCGCTCAACAACCCACGTCCGAGCCTCTCATGAGACAGAGCTCATGAAAAGGCAAAGGGAGGAGAGCGAAGCGTTTAGTGCGGAGCACATCTCTTCCATCACCCTCCCCCTCGGGACGCCGGACTGGGAGTCGTCGGCGCCACGACCACCAGCCCTCTCGGTCGGCAGGCTATCCGAAGCCCGCCTAGATGTCGTTGTTCCTGCTTAGGGAGTTTTTATTACAGAAAATCACAGATTAATTATACTTTTGTTTTAAAAATGTTCACGCTTGAATCTCTCTTAATTAATATGTTGATATTTTTGTATTATGTTTATTATTAGACCAGCGGCCCGCTCCGGCTCCGCTCGGGTCTTTAACAAAAATTTCAACGATATTTGACGTTGTTTAATTTTTTTAAATAAAAGAACACTTATTGCGGCATAGTTAGACATATGCTATCGCGACACTTTTTGTAAATAATAATGTGTTATACAAAGTCGTAGTACATTATTTTATTCTATCATCAATAGTTTTCGCAGGGCCCGCGATGTAAAGAATATTTTAGGTAATTTTTTCACACCTTGGGTTACATTATTGGAGATTTAGTAAGGATCCCAAATTTTCGGGAATAGTGTAGCTTTCAAACAGTGAAAGAATTTTTTAAATCGGTTCAGTAGTTTCGGAGCCTATTCAATACAAACAAACAAACAAATCTTTCCTCTTTATAATATTAGTATAGAAGTATAGATATGTTTTGTTATTTTGTTTTGTATTGGGTGGTAGTAGCTTAAATGGATTTGTAATTTTAGAGAAGAAGAAGCAGAAGATTTGAAATATATGGGTACTTCGGATTCCCACATATCTCGCGGGTCCACTTACTCGCAGGAACCTTGGTGGTGGTTAGGCCTCCGGCTACAAAAATAACTAATACTTCGTTAAAAAGTTATATTAGGTCAACCAAAGATGTACTTCATTAAAAAAAGATACCTAATCTGAACCCAAGGGGTGCTGCGGTAAGAAAATCTATCTGGTCAGAACCCAAGGGGTGCTTCGGTAAAAAAAGATAGCTGATCTGAACCCAACGGGTGTTGCGGTAAAAAAAGTTATCTAATCTGAAGCAAAAGGGTACTTTGGTGAATAAAAGATACCCGATCTGATGATCCCAAGGGCGCTTTAGTAAAACAAGTTACCTGATTAGAACCCAAAGGGTCCTTCAGTAAAAAAAAGTTACCTAATTTGGACCAAAGAGGTACTTTGGTTAACAAAAATTACCCGATCTGATCCCAAGGGCGCTTTACTAAAAAAAGTTACCTGATATGAAGTCAAAGTGCAGTTTAGAAAAAAGGTTACCTGTTCTATTCAAAAACGAAACAAAGATAGCCAGTTTAAGCCCATGGGGTCGGCTATCTACATTTGGGGCGCTGGGTAAAAAGCAGAAAGAGACAAAGCACCTGGCCTTTATTTATAATATCTGTATTAACGAGCTAACGACTTTTGTGGTATTGAATGGTTATCGGACCTGGCACGGTCACGGTCCTCGTCGAATCCGTCGCTTGCGACGAAGGGCTCGACGAGCGAATTAACCCATAGACACAGCTCACTGATTTTCTCGCCAGATCTTCTCAGTGAGTCGCGTTTCCGATCCGGTGGTAGATTCTGCGAAGCACTGCTCTTGCTAGGGTCAGTGTTAGCAACATTCCGGTTTGAGCCCCGTGAGCTCACTTACACACCCTAAGGTGAAGCTGAAATAGCCTCTCAAGGCTATAAGCATAGGTAGGAAAAAAAAGAAAAAAAAAAAGGAACTGGCACTTATATATCTAGTGTTAAACTTTCATACCACTATGCAATTTACTTGTATGTTTAAGAATAATAAGTATATATGATATATATACGTACACTTAGATTGTATTTAGTATTAACTAGTTTTTTAGTGAATTAATAGTTGAAACAATTATATATTGTAATTAGTGAGTCTATTAACAAACGACATTATTATGAGAACCGATTGCTTTTGGTGTTTTGATACGAACAATTATATCATTTTTATTTCATTCTTATCAAGGAATCACAAAAGTAATTAATTAGTTTTAAAAATACTGGAAATGTTAAAGATAAACGAAATTATGTTATGAATCGTTTTTGGACTAGTGAAATTAAAGAAAATATTATATCGTCTTCTCGCATTAAAACTGTATAATTTCAAAACTTACTAGTTTTACAGGAGAGTGTTTTAAAGGTTTAACATGTAATATTTTTAATATGTATCAATCATCTTTCCAATATTTATTTTTTATTTTTTACCATTTACATTCTGTCTTTTAAAGTAACATAAAATTATGTATTAATTTTGTTAATAGTAGTCAAAACATCATCATCATCATGCTTTCCTATTACCCTCTGCTGGGGTGTAGGGCTCGAATCAAATTTTTCCATTTATATCGGTCTTGGGCAGTCTGTTCTAGCTCCTCCCACGTCATGCCCAAGATTCCTAGCTCCTGCTCCACCGATTGACGCCAAGTTGTTCTGGGGCGGCCTCTCTTCAAACTAAAAAAAATCTAAAACTAAACTACGCTCTTTTGACAGTTTTTATGAGAAAAATACTGGTTACACCAAATGTTTACGCATATTAACTTAATTTTGAGAATATTTGGAAAATGGTACACTTTTTTTAATGCGAAAAGACGATAATATTTATATCGATTGAACGAAGAAGTTGTTAAGTAAGGAAGAGCTCTTAAAATTGTTACTGCTAATAAAATTTGCAATGTAAAAGCATATGTGTTGTAGACTGGTTAAGAACAATATTTGGTGGAGAGTAAGCAATACATTAAAATTAACGGATGAACCGAAAAATCAGTAGGTAAACTTGAAACACTACAAATAAATTACAAATAAATTCCAATAAAATCCAATAATAGGACTTTTTGTTAAATTATGTTCCTAATAAAGTCCTTATGCATAAATTCAACTTTAAAACATTTTCCACTAATATCAATCATTACTAAGGTTATGACAGTTTTATATTGCCCATATGATTTACATAGACAATGGTTTTCGAACGTAATGCTAATTTTGATTATTTTTCATAATAATTATACGTAACGATTAAAACTTACTGAATTGTACCATTCGAAGGTAATGTTTTAGAATTCAAGTCATTGTTAGAACTAATTTCAAACTCGACCAACTAATAGCGCCAAGATAAGATTAGCTTAGAATTGTCTTCTTGGAACAAAGAATCTATTTTAGGTACTAAACGCGTGCAACACTTTTTACCCTATATCGATCACCAAACATAACTTTCTTAGTTGGAAAAGCCTCTTAAGCTATCACCGATTAGAAGGGAAAAAGAACCTTTCGTAAACTTATACATTTGACCATATGCATACAGTTTATATATGAATGAGAATAGGTAGCGTTGGTCTTAAGAATTTAAAAATTCCATTAAAATTTTACATTTTTTCTAACGCCATTGCTTTACGCGCAGTATCCCAATCCGATTGCTATCGACCTATATCTAAGTGACGCGAGTGAGTGAGGCCGTAGATATGGATCCAATGAAACGCTGGATCCAGTTCTAATTGCCTGATCCACTTTCGGTCCTGTTGGATACTGTCACTGTACTCATCGACAAAAACGATGTGACACTGTGTGACAGTTAGTCAATACGATCAGTCCAGCGTTTCCTTCTCCGAGCAGTGGGTCAGTTGTTGGAAGTGTGTTAATGCAACGAAGACTGCGATAATATTCATCACGGTTTTGATTAAAAGGTACAGAAAAGGTTACGCAGCAAATGGTCCCCGAAAATGCGAAAGCCAGAACACCTATCGGGAGAAGTCATACTTGCCCAGATTTACAACCGTTTAGGGTTCGCCACTCTAAGACGTATTATATTATATTTCGCATCTCACCATTGTTCTCTTCACAGTCGTTCCCTTGTTATTGAGGATCTTAACTCTTTTCAACTTTTCACTTTATTGGTGGTAGGACCTCTTGTGAGTCCGCACGGGTAGGTACCACCGCCCTGCTTATTTCTGCCGTGAAGCAGTAATGCGTTTCGGTTTGATGGGTGGGGCAGCCGATGTAACTATAGTTGAGACCTCAGAACTTATATATCAAGGTGGGTGGCGCATTTGCGTTGTAGATGTCTATGGGCTCCAGTAACTACTTAACAGCAGGTGGGCTGTGAGCTCGTCCAGCCATATATGCTATAAAAAATATATCAATAAAATACTATTTCTCTTCACCTATTCCTCTACCTCATAATAAATAAATATGTTCTCAAGTAGTCCCGCGATAAATGCGAGCATTATCGTTGCGCACGTCAAAAGTGCATTTGATGTAAATCGTAATGCGTTTTATTTTATCTAAACGTGTTCTCAAATTAGATCTATTCAAGCACGAAGGTCAGCCGGAAGGACGGCCCTTGAGTCAAGTTCACGGTCTTGACGTCACATTTATTAGTAATTATCTACGACTATATTGCTTTGTAGATAACTATAGTGTTTTACTTCGCTTGACATAGTCATAATTATGACTACTTTGAAACTTCGGAAATAATATGACGACAATAGAAAAAGCGAGGTTAATCAATCGTAAAAGTGGTAGGCAGTGGCTTTGTTCTGCCCCTGGTATTGCTGACGTCCGTGAGCGACGGTGATGACTCACCAGGTGAGCCTACAAGGCCTACAAGGTTCTGCCTACAAGGACAATAAAAATAAAACAAAAATTGTTGTAACTTTGAAGATAGCTCTTGATATTACGTATAGGTACTTTATTGTATGGACGGATTGATATTTCGGTTTTAGCTTTTAAAGTACATATTAACAGAAAAAGAGTCGTATTTTTTTTTTTTTTTTATTGCTTAGATGTGTGGACGAGGTTACAGCCCACCTGGTGTTAAGTGGTTACTGGAGCCCATAGACATTTACAACGTAAATGCGCCACACACCTTGAGATATAGTTCTAAGGTCTCAGTATAGTCACAACGGCTTCCCTACCCTTCAAACCGAAATGCATTACTGCTTCACGGCAGAAATAGGCGGGGCGGTGGTACCTACCCGTGCGGACTCACAAGAGGTCCTGCCACCAGTAATTACGCAAATTATAATTTTGCGGGTTTGATTTTTATTGCACGATGTTATTCCTTCACCGTGTAAGTCAATCGTGAACATTTGTTGAGTACGTATTTCATTAGAAAAATTGGTACCCGCCAGCGAGATTCGAACACCAGTGCATCGCTCGATACGAATGCACCGGACGTCTTATCCTTTAGGCCACGACGACTTCGTATTTAGATAGTTACATGTTTTTTTGGTTATGATGTTGCTTAGTTGCGTATTGTGAAGTTGACAACAGCAGGTAAAGACCTTATCTTTTTTTGCCACGAACCAAACAGATAAAGTATTTAACTAATTTTTTTTTTTTTTTTTTTCATTAAATAAACAGTCAATGTTTTGGGACGAATAACACGGGTCAACACAAAATTTGACTGACTTTAAAGCATAAAATTTGAATATATAAAATTTCGATAATTTTACTGGCGGTAGGACCTCTTGGGAGTCCGCACGGGTAGGTATACCACCACCCCGCCTATTTCCGCCGTGAAGCAGTAATGCGTTTCGGTTCGAAGGGTGGGGTAGCCGTTGTAACTATACTGAGACCTTAGAACTTATATCTCGAGGTGGGTGGCGCATTTACGTTGTAACTGTCTATGGGCTCCAGTAACCACTTAGCACCGGGTGGGCTGTGAGCTCGTCCATCCATCTAAGCAATAAAAAATAAATAATAATATATTCGATAAATTTCGATTACTGGTGGTATGACCACTTGTGAGTCTGGGCGGGTAGGTACCACCACCCCGCCTATTTCTGCCGTGAAGCAGCACGGCGTTCTGTGTTGAAGGGTGTAACAGTCGTAATAGTATACAGTTGAAACGTAGACATCATGACTTAAGGTGAGTGGTGGGATTTACTTTGTTAACGTCTATGGACTCCAGTGACACTCACAGATACAGCCGACTGAGTTTCTCGCCGGATCTTCTCATTAGGTCGCGTTTCGGATCCCGTGGTAGGACTAGTGTTAGCAACTCCTCCAGGCTTACGCCCCGAGAGCTCATCTACACGTTAGGGTCACGCTGACATAGCCTCTTAAAGGCATTAGCTAAGGTAGGAAAAAATAAATTAAAATTCGGTGACAACTGAACACCAAGTGGCCGCCTGGCCCGTAAGCTTCTCCACCCACTTAAGCGATAAATAAATAAAAAACACACCCACACTTTTGTATTTTTTGTGGACAAACGTTATGAAATACTATTAAAATTACTATCCCTTGTCCCAAGGTGCTTAGTACGGCATAGTCGCACGACTGGGTACAAGTACATCAGACGCGGTTGCCATTATAAATAATAACACGTAATTATAATTTATGCGTGTGTTTCATAGTGATCTATTAATACATAGATTACGCCATATGTATTGAGGTGTAATTAAAAAAAAAAGCGTTTTGATTCGCGAAGGTCAACCCTTTGGGTACGCTTCTGACGTAATACTTCTGAGATAATCACCGTTGGTAGATATCTGAACGAGTTTTTATTTTTATATTTGTTTATGTAAATTTAGTGTCATTACTCAGTACCTACTTTATAACAGGGATTTATGACGCACTAGCGATCCGCCCTCGCTTCGCTTCTTTATTATTAAGATTGAGATTATTGAATATATTACAGTTTCCGAAGAAAATCAATATTTCTCTACTATTTAATGGATGTTATGATACATATAAACCTTCCTCTTCAATCACTCTATCTATTAAAAAAAACCGCATCAAAATCCGTTGCGTAGTTTTAAAGATTTAAGCATACATAGGGACAGACAGATATAGGGACAGAGAAAGCGACTTTGTTTTATACTATGCAGTGATACGACAAGTGCCAGAATAAAAAAAAAAGTATAACAATACGGTTAAAATTTACTCTGTAACTCAATTTCAAATTGAAACTTAGCAAATATTGCTATAAGGTTATTTTTCTTTTATGTCTGTCTAGGCATCGAAGTCCATGTGTGAGCGAAACATTTTTAACTTGCGTCAATTTTCATACCAGCAGTATTAGAAGCCTTTTAAAGAGCCATACTCTTAAGAATGATTCTATTTAAACTGTCACTCCTACATAATAACACACGACATATTTAATAATAGTATTATAACATATTTTGAATCTTAAATTCGAATAATTTCAAAGTCAAAAAGTATCGCAAATTTCGCACCTATATAAAAATTAGTTTCCATGTTTTTTTTTTAAGTGTTTTTATGATCTGGTTACCTTTAAGTCATATCTTATTTTAAATTTTATATTCTTATTTTTATGAGAAATTATAATATGGAGTGAAATGAAATGAAATGAGATGAGACGAGATGAGATGAAATATAATCTCAGTAAAATGGTGGCCATTTACTAAGATTTTTTGAGTGGACTTTTTGGAGGATCCCGAGAAGTTACGTTCAGCGGCTTTGTTTCATTTTCCCACATTTGTGCAGATATTAAGCAATTAATAAACCACCATTATTACACATTTAAACCTGAAGAAACATTAAATAGACAAAATAAAACAATTCACACAACTTCACTCCTCGCGCTCCCGCCAAAAAGTCCCCCATTTGACGGCTAAAATTACGACTACCGCCATAAATTCTACGCGATGTTTACCGCGCCATCGTGCAAGTAAAAGTCATTCATTAAAAAGTCACAGACTATGAACAAAATTGACCGATTAGGTACGGATATCTCAAATAAAAACATTTATTTATATGTCACCTATTTTTCAAACTCAGCTTGATTTCTTTATCACGTTCCCAGTACATTCACATTTGCCAACGTTTGCCGCTAGGGGCGCTGTTCCAACTGCATACGAATTTGAGTTAACTTTTACGCTATCGAGAACGTTAAAAAGCTCGCACTAAGCACACTGCTTCCAGGATTTAAGGCCTGCATTGTCTCTCAAAACTCAGTACACCGAACGAATTATATTTACATTTCGGTCCTTCGCTTCAAATCGGTTCAACACGGCTTTGACAATGAAGCATGAGGACACGAGGTCATGAATTTAAGGATCGCATGTTCGTTATGTGGCTGTAACAATCGTTTGATCATAAGAAGGGTTGCGCTTCGTATGTCAAATCGTAAATCCAATCAGCAAAATTATAATTTGCGTAATTACTGGTTGTAGGACCTCTTGTGAGTCCGCACAGGTAGGTACCACCGCCCTATATATTTCTGCCGTGAAGCAGAAATGCGTTTCGGTTTGAAGGGTGGGGCAGCCGTTGTAACTATACTGAGACCTTAGAACTTAATATATCTCAAGGTGGGTGGCGCATTTACGTTGTAGATGTACAAATGTCCGTACAAAAGCACGGTCCGTGAGTAGCTTGAATATCCTCTTAGGCTACCAGTGATTAATTTATATGTAGGAAAAAATAATCAGGACGCGTATTCTGCTATCCATTTAAGAGTTAACTTATCCCATCACAATCTTAACTATAACTGAAATTATTTTTTATTTTTATTTCTTAGATGGACGGACGAGCTCACAGCCCACCTGGTATTAAGTGGTTACTGGAGCCCATAGACATCTACGACGTAAATGCGCCACCCAACTTGAGATATAAGTTCTAAGGTCTCAAGTATAGCTACAACGGCTGCCCCCACCCTTCAAACCGAAACGCATTACTGGTTCACGGCAGAAATAGGCAGGATGGTGGTACCTACCCGCGCGGACTACCAAGAAGCCCTACCACCAGTAAGTTAAGCTTAGTTAAGACATCAGCGTGATAGCAGAGACAAAGATTACAAGCGTCACCATAGAAATATTTAGTAATGTCTTAAAAAAAAATTGAAGTTAGACAGTCAGTTCAACAGATTAATATCGAGTCCTCTAGGGAAATTCTGTAGTGACTCGCCTTTTTTTTATATTAAACAATCTTGCGGACCCTTACTTTGTATACAATGTCTTTCTAGAACTATCGGTTTGGTCCAACAATGGCAACTCGAAAGGAGTTTTATTTTAGTATTGAATAGAACATCTAATACAATACAGTTGTGTCACTTCCTTTAAATCATTCATTATCATCAGCCACTCAACGTAGATGACGTACTAACCCATCTAAGTAAGTCGTTACCTTTTTTTATTTTCATCTTAAACATTTCGTCTAAGCATCCGTCTAGGCATCTGTTCAATATAATTTCATTGAGAGCATTCCCCGTAAACGAACTCTTGTGACCTTAGCAACATATTGCGTCACTGCAGCCGGAGTTGGGCTGTCAGGCATAAAATAAATAAAGGGAAGCAGTCCTTTGTAAACACAGCCCTAAAAAAAGTCAACAATAGACCACACGTGTTCGAACTCTTCAATCTGATTTCGACATGCTCGAAATTTAAGTGATAATAACTTGAGGTTAATTTTTGTCATGTTATTGGTTAAAGGTTAAGGACACTCGAAGTATTTAACTACTAGCGACCCGCCCTCGCTTCGCTTCGGAAACATTAAAACACACTTGAAACCAAAAAAATAAATAAAAAAAAGTAGCCTATGTTCATCAGGGACAATGTCGGCTTCTAATGGAAAAAGAATTTTTCAAATCGGTCTAGTAGTTTCGGAGCCTATTCGAAACAAACAAACAAACAAATCTTTCCTCTTTATAATATTAGTATAGATGTTTTTTTTACCTCCTACCTATGCTGATAGCCTTGAGAGGCCTTACGTCTAGGTGGGCTCTCGGGACTCAAACCAGAGGTGTTGCTAGCACAGGCCCAAGCAATAGCAGTGCTTCGCAGAATCTACCACCTGATCGGAAACGCGACCCACTGAGAAAATCCGGTGAGAAACTCAGTGGGCTGTGTCTTTGGGTTCATTCACTCGCCGAGCCCTTCGTCGCAAGCGACAGGTTCGACGAGAACGGTGACCGGTGCTTTTGGTACCTAAAAACACCGTTATTGGATCGGGAGGATCCGTAATGACGTGACTTGTTTTAAAAAGTGACTGATTAGCCAATCTAGCAAAAAAAACTGATTTAACAGCTATTAAAAAGCTTTTATTTTATTATTCGTTTGATACTTCGATGCCGCGGATGTTCATTGAAGATTTCATAAGAAAAAAAAATTAGCAGCGAACATTCTAGAACGTTTAGTGACTTTGTTAAGTAATCATTTTTACTGTTTATATTATATTTACTTTTGTTTATTTATTGATACATATATTCAAACCAAGTCTTCGCTGTGCGTCACATTATTATTTTTAATAATGACTATAATGACTATAACTAATAAAAGACCAAATTATCATTTTACGACGATAAACTGTCGAGACCAGGTTTTGACTTAGCCCAATTCAACTCTCTCATCAGTCCCAACACGTACGACGATTCACTGTCCCGGACCCAAAAAAAAAGGTTACAATTCAGACAACCGTTCACTTTGTACTTTACTTTGTAGAGGTCGACATGAAAAATTGCGTGAAATTTAACATTCTACTGGAGTTTTGTCCGTAGACAATTAGAGCACCTAAATCATAAATAAGTAATTTATATTTAGCAATGTCTCATTGTTAATATTATCCACAATATAATTATTTGGAAAGAGACTTGGAAAAAATGCGTCATTTGGGACACAATCTTTAACTACCAATTACATGCCTTGTCTCCGACTCATAATTTGACTGTCTTCTTAAATGTAGGTACATTTAAGAATCGCTCAACAAGCCTCATTGGAACATCGGATGAGATAGAACTTGAAGTAGGCAAGCCAAGAGACAAAGTGACTTTTAGCACGAAATGCGTCACCGACACTCTTCACCACCCCAACTAATTGGACGCCGGATCGATAGCCGGCGTTGCAACTACCGGATCTCTCTGTTGGGGGGGCAATACCAAGCCCGCCTAGAGCCTGTCATCAAAACCCCAAAGACATCCCACCGTGGGTCGACGAGTGGGCCCGACCACGTTGTTTTTATTTTGAGGGAATTTGATTTTTATTACGCAACATTTGAAATGACATTTTGGCGGGAACGCGAGCAGTGAAGTTGTGTGATTTGTTTTATTTTGCTTATTTCTTCGGGTTTAAATGTATAATAGCGGTGGTTTATTAACTGTTCAGTATCTGTGAAAGTGCACAAATGTGGGAAAATGAAACAAAGCCGCTGTAATGTAATGTAACTTCTCGGGACCCTCCAAAAAGTCCACTGATAAAGCATCAGTAAAATCACCACAATTTTACTGAGATTACATTTCATCCCATATCATCTCATCTCAATTCATTTCATGTCATGTTTCATATTAATCAAGTTAATTTCATTTCATAATATCATTTTTCACATTGAAAAGTTTTCATTAAAATTAAAATAAGACTTGACCTAAAGGTCTTAGTTACCAGATCATAAAATCCCTTAAAAAAAGACTATTGAGCTCCGGCTCGCATTCTCTTTACATACATAGATCCATACAAACCGGGCGTGTTATTCAATAAGGCCATAGGGGGTTATTTTTTAGGAGTCATAAGATTCTAAATAACTTAATGGCAATCAATTGATTGTCAATTATTTCGATCGGTATTTCAAATTAAGCTATAAATAGATTTGGCTGAAACAATAACTTCTAAATACGTAGTTGGAAATGACAATTATATTACTACGCATCTAATTATAAGTGACGTTCGTTGCACAAAATTCAAATGTAATTCAAATGTCAAAATGCATATGAAATAAAAAGAGCGTACACACGATTCTCAATAACAAATATTGTTTTTCAAATACCGACATACATAAAAATTTAATTAGTCTTTAAAATTTAATTAGTTTCTAGGTTTTTTTTTTAAATGTGGACGTTTTAAGTGTGTGTTTTTAAATGGAATACGGACCTCATCTTTCTACGATTCTAATAGATGGAAGTTTGGATGGATAACAACACTCCGAACACCGTCATCTCTTCATAGACGACATAGAAATTCATGGAAATAATGTTTATCCTAGTCTCTAAATAAGAATCAATGCTGCATATCACAAAGACGTAGGAAAGTGGTACTAAATCTAATACTACCCACTTTATTTTTTTAATCGTTTTTATTTTTAATGTACCTACGTAGTTTAAAAGTTACGACCTTTAATAAAAATTTAATACTTATTTTAACTATATTAAATAGTCAAGTCTCTCAGTACACTGTTGTGTCACAAAGTAATCATCTGTTTATGGTTAATGTTTCAAAATAAAACATCAAGGAAAATTCAAAATTACAAAAAAAAAAAGTCAACTCACCCTTTGAGAACAGCTATAGTGGTCACGAGAGTTAATCCTAGATTAAATATGTTCATCCATATCAGAGACATAGCTGTGAAAGAGCCCGTAGAAGGCCCCTTAGTTACCAAGCAATGTAACGCGCGCTCAACCCGAGCAGTTAATTCAGTTCGTCACAAACACTTGCAAAAAAAAAAAACAAAGCTGTCCTTAACACGGTTTCAAAATTAATTCCAATTTAGAAAACTAAAAACACGATATTTGACGATGATATTAAAAAAGAAACAAATCTCAATCCCTATTTGATCTTGATCGTTCAGAATCACATTAATAATATAACGGTCACTTTTATTGTGATCGATGTCTTCGTTTATACAAGATTCGATTATAAGAATCTATTTGTCACTTGCGAGTGGAAACGGTCGCGTGCGAATGCCGGTCGTTAGTCGGATGCTTTACAATATAAAATGTAAGTTTCCCCCCACCACTGAACAAGGAGCGTAAACGTGACGAAATTTGTTGCAACCGGAACATACGAAGTCTAAAATAGTTGCAGTGGCATCTAGACGTACCAAATAGTGCATTGGTTTTGACTCTTGCACGTAAATTGGTTTACGCTAAAGTCAACACTAGGCACGGAATGACTTTTCACCGTGTTTGGAGTATGAATCTATTTTTACTGCAAGTGAATTGTTTAATTATTGATTATTAGCCCCGTTGAATTTGCAATAGAAATACGAAATATTTGTTGAAAAGCTATTTCAAATTGAACCTTGCATTTTGTAAGTATATCTTCATTAGAACCGTTGTTATTTGCAACGCGCTGAAACAAAAATGACACTCGAAAGGCAACGCTAAAAAGAGACAATAATAGGGATTATATATAGCCTGCGAAAGAATGAGATAGACACATTCTGAAGGTTTCACTTCAAGCCCGTGTGAACTGCACACGTGTTTCGGGAAGCAATTCTTCTACCTGCTAATGAAAGCTCCGTCGCAATTCAAAATATAAATAGGTATTATTTATTTAATTTTGTTCCATCTCTCAAAGACCTTTTTTGTGGTAACTCTTAGGTACCGCATGCACGTGCACAATGCATTAGTGTGCGTTATGCCGTTAGTCCCGACTCACACAGTAATTTCTATTCACGCACTTTGTCCCAATAGCACCGCTAGACCTTATCATAATTTGGTAATAGATATACGTCCGCTATACGTCATTCGAACCTGTGCTACGATCATACTGCTGAATGGTTGGATGAAAAATGTTTACCGGATTTAGTGGCCCGTTCTCTTGACCATAGAAATCATCATCACCATTTCCTCACCGGAGTGGAGTAAATAAAGTGTCAAGTCCTCCCAAGTTCCTCAAAACCGCCTCGCAACAGTGTCTACTACAAGATGGCTTCTGATAGTAGTTTCGAAGAATTTATTGACAATATTTTTGATAACAGAGTGTATAGTTATCCGTCGCGAAGGTATTTGAGAGACGTAGATAGCCCCTTGGAAATTTACGACGACGACGCATTCCGAAAACGTTACCGATTTAGGAAAGATTTGATTGGGCATATTTTGCTGCCTTTGTTGACTAACATCACATAATGAAAACAATCGTGGACT
The DNA here is from genome assembly GCF_030267445.1 of Bombyx mandarina. Taxonomy (NCBI): domain Eukaryota; kingdom Metazoa; phylum Arthropoda; class Insecta; order Lepidoptera; family Bombycidae; genus Bombyx; species Bombyx mandarina. The sequence goes on along the minus strand of NC_143222.1, from coordinate 4,906,282 downwards.
ACCTTTAACGCCCATATTACAAGTACTAATTGCTCTGAGATTTTACGTGCTTTTGTGTCTACATAGAATATCCATAATTTATAACTTTCATTTGGTTTCATGTGATATGGTTATTTTTCAGATTTTTTGCGGCGACTTGCACAAAATTTCTCAATCCGTAGCATCAAAAACGGTAAAAAAACTTTTCTAAGAGATTGGTTTTGAAATCCACGCCATTTATTAAACTCCCTAAATCAAATGAAAGGATTGAAACTAAAAGATAATTCTAGCAAATTGCAGGGTTTCCAGGTGTAATTGGATGTATTGATTGCACACACATTCCAATAAAGAATTCAGAGCAAGGGGAGAAATCTTTCGTAATAGAAAAGGCTATCAATGTTCAAATAGTATCTGGACCGCAAATGGAAATATATGATATTGCTGTGTGATGGCCTAGATCTGTGCATGATTCGCGCATATTTAGCAACAGCAGATGCTGTTTGATATTTTAAGAAGGCGATTTGGCTGGAAGTGGCATTCTTGTTAGAGACAGCGGATGTGCGCAGGACTGGCTTTATGTACCTACACTCCTGTGCTAAGTCCTCAAACAGACCCAGAACACAGATAAAATCAAGCGCGTGTATTAAACAATAAAACATTATTGAACGTGTAAATAGTGTATTAAAAGACATACAGTTAGCTTGTTTGTATAGAAAATAACAAAACAGTACACCAAATACATGCAATATTATAGTCTCTTGTGCTGCCCTACACAACATTTGTTTAATGACTAATTAAGCTGAACTGAACCCAGAAATTGAGATAGAAAATGTCCCAGTATCTAATACTCAGGACTCTGCCAGAGGGAGTATTATACTATTACGATCGGCTTTTATTTCTAGGCATTTTAGTTACTAATTCTCATATGGGTATGTATATAAGTTAGTAATCTAATTGCCAACAATCGATTAATTCCAAAACCGAGCAGTGAGCCCCGTTATTGTAATGCAGAAAGTATTCTTTATTTTGAAGATGAATGATTAAATTTAATTTTGTTAATTTTGAAATTTTTCTAAAACTAAATAGTTCGAGGTTACACTTTAGAAACTCCTTATTTTATTTACCTACATAAGAGCACGTATTTACGAATAACTCAGACAACTAAAACATTAAACAAGTTCAATGCGACTAGTGTCAAACACAGTGGCAGTGACAGTGGCAGCTTGACTTTGACCTTTTTTTTTTTTACATCATCTAAGAGGCAAACGAGCAAGACGGGTCACCTGGTGGTAAGTGATTCACCGCCGCCCACGGTCACCAGCGACGCCAGTGCGTTGCCTACCCTTCAGGTAAGAATATGCTCTTTTCTTGAATAACCCAATGTCGCAGTTGTTGGGGAAGACCGCTGATGGCAACGAATTCCAGAGATTTACTGTGCGTGGCAGAAAACTGTTTTTAAAACGCATTGTAGTGGAACGCCAACCATCCAGATGGTGCGGATGATAGTTCCGGCGAGACGATCGGTTGCGGAAATCAGCGGCTTCTATTAAATTGAACAACTCCTCGGAACACTCCCCATTGTAAATTCTGTAAAGTATGCATAGGGAAGATAGATCCCTACGCAGTGCCAAAGGATCTAGCCGATCGGCAAGTTCAGGATCGTCGACAATCCGAGATGCCCTACGTTGGATACGGTCAAATGGAGATAGCTGATAACCCGGAGCCCCGTCCCAAAGGTGGCAACAATACTCCATGTGAGACCGCACCTGCGCCTTATACAGTTTAAGGCGGTGAGCCGGCTTGAAGTACTGTTTGGCCCTGTTGAGTACTCCGAGTTTTTTGGAGGCCATTTTAGCCTTGCTCTCCAAATGACCGCCAAACTGGACAACACTCGAAATGTCGACACCCAGAATGCCAAAGCTTGGCACAAAGGTGAGTGTTTCCGAAGAGTGGCGATGCGACAAAGGGGGTTTTTATAGCGGTGAACGCGCAAACTTGAGTCTTAGAAGGGTTAAACTGGACTAGATTTAGTCCCCCCCAATCGGAAATCTTCACAAGGGATGATTCGATTTCAGAAACAAGTTTGTTCCGACACTCATCGACGTGATCCCGAGAATTTTGCTGCGGCCGAAATACAGTGCATCCACGGTACTGTCATCCGCATAGCAATGAATGCCACTGGTATGCAACAAATCATTGATAAAAACAACAAAACCTTAAACAATGACCATAGACTACAAATCTAGCTTGATCAAAATTTCCTCGAACTGATGACGTCATGGTGACGCAATACTTCGACTAGAGACTCGACCTCAGAGACTAGACCTCACTCGACTAGAGTTGAGGAATGTTGTAATGGTCGACTAAAAACACCAAACTCGAGTAAGTTTTTGAGGAATGCTCGAGGTGTCCTCGGTTGAGTTGGAGTGGAGGAATATTTGAGGATAAGTCTAAAGCTATGGGCATTAGCCTCAGTATTAGGGTTGCCCCATCGTTCAAATCCAAGCGCCGTTAGGCTTCACGGTAGAAATAGGAAAGATGATGTTCCTACTGCAACGGGCTCACAATATTACCAGTTATCGCACAAGTTAATCATTTTTGCAGCCTTCATTTCATTCATTCATTCATCATTGAGATCATTAGTGGACATGTTCTAGCTAATACTAAAATATCGATACTTGTCACAAAACAGCCACATCACTACCGCAACACGGTCGTACCGTCCACCCCTTTCGATCGATATGTAGCTTGAAACAAATAAATAAGATTATTGGCTTAAGCTTTTAATCATTTGGCAAACTAAAGAAAGGATATTTAAAGTATTTCGAATAGAATTCGTTTTCAACCCCCTTCGATCAACATGTAGCCTGAAACAAATAAATCACGCAATTTGACATAAGCTTTTAATCATTTTGGCAAAGTAGAGAAATTCGTATTCGTCTTCGTAACTAACTTAAAAGCTTATTACAGTGATTGAATTTAAACGAAAACATTTCAAAATCATTAGTTTCTAATTTATAGAATAATCATTACAAAATGAATTTAGAAGATTTTGAGAGCTCAGTATTAATATATCGTTATTGTTTCTCTGCTGGCGGTATCATTACTTACACACACATATAGAAACACTTGTTCGTGCCAGAACTACAAGCAAGGCGGAAGGGTCTTTGTGAGAAAAACGTACCTATTGGAAACTGTGAAGGCATATTGAAGAAGCCGATATACGTTTTATCCCGAAAACATGCAGAATTCTTGCAAGATTTAGAAAGTATTGCAACATAATTTATTTTTCTTAACAGACTTCAACAAATGACATGACGTGACGTTTTATGTGTTGTTTATTTTCTAAGTAAACCCATTTTGAAGATTAATTTCTATGTGAAAGCTGGTGGTTAGTCATGTGGTTGGCCCCATTTAAAGATCTGATCAGTAATTGTTGAGCGATCCTTAAAAATAAAAAATAAAATTTGCTTCGATTGCCTTGATGATGTGTTATTATTTTCACATGAATTTTTTTTTTGTTATTAATTATGTAATATTTATCAGATATAAAAATATAAAATATTAGATATATTTTGATATAAAAATAGCCGAGAACATTCTTTGAGATATTCTGTGATCCCATGAATCTCGCTTGAATCCTGCCCCTCTAACTACTTCGAGTCCTCTCCGTATGACGGTTTAGCGATGCGTCCGCCCCGTGAAAGACGACATAGGTATAAGGTGCTCTACAGGTTTTTTGGTAACAAGCAACTGGACGATGGATGACCGCACTCTCCGGCCCATACTGGCTCTTACCCAGTGGGGTATCCCAGGATTAGGGAGGTGTGATGGGTGGCGAAAAGAGATTTAGTCAACGCGAAACACGTCTCCCCACCACCTGCCTCGGTTGAGTTCTACCTCATCCGAAGCTGGTTGCGCGATAGGGGTCAGTTTAACTCTGACTTGGTCCAGCTACTGCATCCACAACCTAGGCGAAATTCGGGAGATTTCCACAGAACGGTTTAAAGTTTACAAGTCAGTTAGAAATGCGGTATATAATCATGTTTACTTACGAGACTTTATCAAACATTACTGACTAGTAGGTATCGTAATTACAAATAGTCTTATCGCGAACAGTCATTTCTGTAAGACTGCTCTTTAAGATCGAGAGATTAATTACCGGAGACTATAGACATCAACATCGCAGATGCCGTCACCAACCTTGAGACGTGAGTAGACCTCAATGTCTTAGTAAGTCTCCTTTTTAACATTACAACGGCTGCCCTACCATTCAAACAGAAACGCATTACTGCTTCATGGCAGAAATAGGCATGGTGGTAGCACCTACCACGGCGGACTCACAAGAAGCCTTACCACCAAAAATTACGCAAATTAAAAATGTTGCTGGTTTTTATTTTTATTGTTTATTATCGTGAAAATTTGTTAAGTACATCTAAGTATTATCAAAAAAAATTGGTACCTGCCTGCGGGATTCGAACGTTGGCACAGTCGCATCGCTAGATACGAACGAACCGGGCGTCTTAACCTTTAGGTCACGCTTTCAAAATCTTATAAGAGGATATCGTTTTAATTAAGAGTTGTGATTGGAATGACGGAGCTGTGTCAGTCAACCCGTGATCAGCCCCAAAATATCAGATTCGCACTATATTTAAAAATAATGGCAAGAACCCGTTAAATAATTGTATAATTTTATAAGATAAACTATTTAAAAACATTTCATAAATATTGTCTTCGGTAAAGAAAAATTTAAAACCCTTTCAGTTCCTTTGTAGAACACTTTCAATACGAACAAAAACTGAGAGATCATATCCACATCGGTCCTAAACAAAAGTGTACCTATCCGCTGGCAGATATTAACAACAGACGAAAAGGTCTCTTATCTTTATGAATGAAATTACGTACGAACACTTGAACATACTACGAAGCGGAAATATGTATTCATAATGATCTTCCTCATTATTAATTCCTGAGGCTGTAAGAAAATGAACGGTTTTCAACAGAGTTATTATTATTATTATACGGCCCACCTGATGCCTGAGTGGTTACCGTCGCCCATGGACTTCAGCAAGGGGCAGAGCCGTAAAATTAAAAAATCATATTAAAAGCATGATATAAGTGATATAACGGAGATTTTGCTCTTCTGTAAATAATACATAATTGTAATATTTAAATTTCACACTTCATTTCATTAAAATATTGTATTCATATTGTAAATATTGTATAATGTATGTGTTGTATATGTGTATTTTATTGGATATGTTAATATGTATTTTTCTTTTTGTAATATTTGTTAAAGAAAAAAAAAACAGCAATCGAATTCTTAGAAATTTCCTTTATAAACACGCAAGCCGTTCTCACCAGTAACACAATATCCTAAAAAAATAATTGCTTATTTATAGTAAAACCAAGTTTCTCTGTTCCCAGTCGACACGATGGAAAACAAAAAAAAAGCGAAATAAATTTGCTAGTACCTACAAATGGCAATGACACTTTTGTTATTCCAAGCATAAAGACGTATGTCGACACATTTATGTAAAAATAAAATGTCATGTTTGAGGTGACATCTATACTAATACTAGCTGACCCGGCAAACATTGTTTTGCCATATATAAGATTTCTAGGGAATTTCTAGTGTAGAAAAAAAAAACTAACTTATTGTAAGTGTGTAAGGATGTGGTAAATGAGTGAAAGAGGTATGTAGTGCTGTGAACGATGAGGGAATATATAATAAAAATAACAAAACCTCATTCAACCACATAAAATACCTCATTATAACAAACAAAAAATGTCCATATAAAAAAAAATATGTTAGGGGTGGACAACCCTAATCACTCAGGGGTATAAAAAATAGATAGTAGCCGATTCTCACGCTTACTGAATATGCATAAAAAATTTCATGAGAATCGGTCAAGCGGTTTCGGAGGAGTATGGGAACGAACATTGTGACACGAGAATTTTATATATTACATATAAATCAACATTTTACGGATGTTCCGTTATAACTACTGAACCATGCATCCGATTGACTCGAAACTTGGTATCCATTTAGAAAATACATGTAATTAATGGATAGGCTGGATATAGGATGGATATTTATATGAGTGTTGGACTCCCTACACCATTTGCGGGGGCGTTAATGATGAGAAAGTTTGTGGGGGTGAAAAATAATAATGTTAATTTTAAATGCCCAGCGAAGCGGGCGGGTGCAGCTAATATTATATAAAAATGAATTAACGCGACTCGAGAAAATCAAAAAATCTATGCAAAATTGATTCGCTTAAGATAATAAATAGTATGCAAAAGTAATGCTTGCTTACCGCTTCCAAATATGATAAATTGCATATTTCATTTAGTCTATCATCGATGCTTGCAATAAATTAAAATTAAATTAAAACTTTCGTTGTACGACACACAATCGCTCATCTAGACGCGACCTAATCTTATTTTTATCATTACACTACGTGTAAATTTCCAAATGCTTGTGACGACGAATTGTGAAATACTTTGGGTAATTACGAGATGCATTTATTGTTACACGAGATGATTGTTAAAAGTAGGAAACTTTACTGGGGCAAAACCTCGCATCGAACACCGGTAGGTAGATTTTACGTCATGGACGCACCAACTGACCATTCTTAATGTTTAACAGTGTACCCTTAACTTAAGCGAAAAAAACAATTGTCTACGCTAAACATAAGTTGTTGTTTTGGTGCGTTAATATATGTATTTTTTATGCACTAGATGGGAAAACCCACCCCCGAAGATTTAATAAGGGGAATAGCATCACCTTCCTTGTGACATGAAGCCTACTTACAATAACATAATTGTATTCTGGAAATCGAAACTTGACTATCTAAATAGTACAGTTCTCTTTATATTTTGTATCTACTGTTTTTTTATTTATTTTTTATTTTGACGGATGGAAGTATTACTGGTGGCCCGAAGGCCTTTCCAGCTTAACCAGGACATGAGGGTGAGCAAAAGCTCAGCCAGGAGGGATGCGATTTGCTAACAGCTGCCCGAGATCCTCCAAAGGAGACCTAATAACTCAAGGGCAGCTGTTTTGCGAATTCATCTACCACCGAAATAGAATTGACTTTTATCTATTGTTTCACGGAGTTTTTTTTGTTTGTTTCCTACCTAAGCTGATAGCCTTGAGAGGCTATTTCAGCGTAACCTTAACTAGTAGATGAGCTCACGGGGCTCAAACCGGAGTGATGCTAACACTGACCCTAGCAAGAGCAGTGCTTCGCAGAATCTACCACCGGGTCGGAAACGCGACCCACTGAGAACATCCGGCGAGAAACTCAGTGGGCTGTGTTTCACGGAGAGTGCTCTAACGAATTGTTCGAGAGGATTCCGGCCAGTCAAACAGATCAATCCTACAACCTTTGGCCATATACACAACGTATTTCCGGAGCGTTTAGAATATATTTGCTGCTGTTAGACAAGTGCACTGCCATCGGACTTACATCTCGGCGTTCGAAATCCATACGAAAATTAACAGTAACAATAAAACAATAATAAACCACGTCGATAATTTTCTGAATCCTAAGAATCGATAAATGAACGATAAAACCTCATGAATACAGCGTATTAATTACAAATGGGTTCCACGAAGCTTGTCAGCCTCGAGGAACACCGAAGGAAAGTCAAAGGAAAAATCGATTACAAGAAATTTATTCCTTAATTACTATTCTGGTCGCAGTTAAAACAAATTACTGTCATTGTCTAAAAATAAGTTCACGATGCTCTACACTCGGCGGCAGATAGGAGCAAATGGCGTAGAATGACCAGAATAAACTCCGGTCACCTTTTTTTTTTTTTTTTAACGCTGGGGAATCCATTTACGGATACCCGGTCGAGGGGATTTTACGGACCGGGTTATGTCGGACTCCGGCGCCTCCTGAGAGGAAGAAGGGGAGAAGAGAAGGGCCGAGGTCCTTCACCTCCCCCAATTTCTCACAGGAGACTACGCCTTGAAAAAGGCGCGCGAAGCACTTGCCTCGCAGAACGACTACCGACTAAACCCCATCGAGCTCCACCACACCGACTACACGAAACTTACAGTACCGTGATGCGCGCCGAAAGTCTCGCCTTAGGCGGTACCCGTACTAATGTTAAGACGGGATTTCATCCCCGGGAAAATCCCGTAGAACCTCGTCTCGGGCGACACACCGTGAGCGGCGCACAGGAAACTCTGGTCACCTGGGAGTCACGATTCTGGGAGGCGGTCACGAGCGAGAAGAAGAGAAGAAGAAGGTGTCTTAAAATTGACAAATCATTTCATCAATGAAAAATGAGCTTTAGGAAATACCAATCAATATCCATAATCGCACTTATGACCTCTCACACTAAGCACGTGTGCTATCGCTGGGCTGTATGTGCATTTTAATGCAGTTTATTACGCATACAGTTACCTTTTTATTGTAGTATTTGTGCAGGCCTATTACGCACTTCGGTTAGGCGGAGGCTTTGTTCGGTGCAAGTAAAAGTAGAGCGTCTACGTGATCGATTGCACGTCAGACCGGAGATAGGTACCGATAGCAACACAACAACCACTTTTCAGGGACATTTTTTATTTTGTTTCGAAAAGTTAGACTATTTTAATTTTGTAAGTACGAAACTGTAATAAAGATCTAAATACAGATACCTACCTTTTTTGCAAGCCTGTCCTTTGTTAACGAGCAATCGAAAGCAAATGTTCATCACGCATTATTTGTTACATTGCGCCATAATACTAAAAGAATCAGTAAAACATAATTTTCGATTGAGATTTTTTTACTGCCACTTCTATCAGCCTGTCTGTAAGTACAGTTATACCAGTTATCGTCATAAAATGTCAAAAATCTCAACCAATTTTGACAAAATGTTAATTTTGGGAATTTCTCGTCATGTTTTTTTAAATTGTCCTATTATTTTCTTAAGCATGTGACATCTCCAGCTCAAGGTATACTTTTAACATATTTTATCTCGGAAATACTGTTTATACGGAACCAAACGTAATTAAATAAAGTGAATACAACACGCTAACGTATTGTCGTAGCGATCAGCGATAAGATAAACGATCCTTGACTGCAAAATGAGGTTATGTACAATTTTATTTTCAAATGTTGTACCAATTAAAATATCAGGAATTTACTATAACCGTTTTCTTGAAGACAACTTATTTGTGTTTAGAGAACGAACTAGACGATGACTTTTGATAAATTGTGTTTTTCGGGTGTCTTAACAACGCCATCTGCTGAAATACCTTTAGTGTTATTGTTTCTTTAAAAATAGTATTATTATTCGCCAATAGATGTCTGGACGAGGATTATTGAAAACACGATTAAAACAACATTTTCTGAAAATAAATCGTAGCTAGATCGATTTATCGCCCCCGAAATCCCCTGTATACAAAATTTTATGAAAATCGTTGGAGCCGTTTCCGAGATTCAGATTACATATATATTAATATACAAGAATTGCTCGTTTAAAGGTATAAGATTCAAGGGTATGCATAGATAGTATTCGTTCACATTTGTTTTTTTCATACTTTTCTTTCCACCACTGGCTAAGCTAAGTTAGTAAGAACATAAACAAGAATGCCTAAGCTAATCTCAGTATTTTCGAAGACTTCTCAAATCGCCGCGTCTCCCTAAAGTGCGAAATAAATATACATATGTGTTTCAAAATTAAAACGCAATTCACCCCCGACTACTACAAAAACTATGAAATATTCGAAGCATTGTTGAATGCTTTAAACAAAATCGAGATTAGTTACTTCATAATTTCCTTTAACTTTGATTACCTGATTTGCATTAAAATGTCCCAAAGTAATTTTATATTAGAACTCCGTTAATATTGCATTTCTCACTAAACAATTCATTCTTAAGTTTATAGCATGAACATTACCTATTTTGTTATGCCATGTACCGAAAGGTCAGTAACCCTGACGACGCATTTCCCTCAGGACAGACCATCGGCGATGCTCGTGACTCATTTTGTTTACATTATGAGGCTAAATACACTACGCACCTACATATTATATAAACTATTCGGTTTTGTATGATTTACACAATCGATTTTTTTATTTGTAATAATCTAATAATAAACCATAACAACGAAATATCGATGAAACCCTCCACAGCGTCATTCGTTTTAATTAACTTTACTTTAATTACGTTTACTTAAGATGGCGGGACCTACCGATATGGAGGTAACAACACTAGGGTAGGACTTTTATTACACGATTTCGTTCCTATATTATGGAAGTCGTTAGTTTTTTTCTAAGAAAAATTTATACCCGCCTGTGAGATTCGAACCTCGACACTGTCGCTTCGTTTGATACAAGCTAACTGGGTGCGTTATCCTTTAGGCCACGATAACTTATACGTAAATTTAGGATAGGTTATTTGAGTCGTCTATTATCAAAGGCGGCAATCTGTACATTTGGACAAAAAAAATTTATTGATATGTCAATACAGATTTATTTGAATATAATCGTCTCCTTCAAAGAATACGGTTCAAAACCTGCATTAAATAAAGGTTAATAGTTAACCTGTTATTTATCTAAGATGTCGTTCCGAAGAGTTTTGTGACTGCCAATGGAATACAAAGTCAATAATTCGTTTTTCTGATTTACCAATCATTGTCCAAAAGTCAGATTGCCGCCTTTGATAATAGACGACTCATTTGTACTATCAGCTTACTTATTACTTATGCATACTCGTAATAGAACGTAGATCGTTACAAAAAAAATTCTATGTATTCAATGATATAATCACAACGTCGCTTCTTAGCTATGTACCGTGTAAACATAAACATTACGCTTCGAATTACCAGAAAATTCCATCTCATAGACAAGCGTTGCTCGTCTCACAGACACAGCCCACTGAGTTTCGCACCGGATCTTCTCAGTGGGTCGCGTTTCCGATCCGGTGATAGATTCTGCGAAGCACTGCTCTTGCTAGGGCTAGTATTAGTAACGTCCGCAGGTTGGAGCCTTGTGAGCTCATCTACTCGCCCGTGGAACCTAGTATGACCCCTCGAAGTCTCTAGAGTAGGTAGGAAAAAAAAGTCGACGAATGCATTCTTGTTTGTGTCCCTGAACTCGCCGCTATCACCAGAACAAGCGCTCAGTGTTCTTACGTTAATGCCCATAAACGGTAGAAACTTTTTGTACAATTTGTGCAATGCATTTGTGACGGAATCTCATTGGTATTACCCGAAGGGCGTATCCCCCGAAACGAGGATTACCCAATAGCATTTTTGTGCAATCTATACTAATATTATAAAGAGGAAAGATTTGTTTGTTTGTTTGTTTCGAATAGGCTCCGAAACTACTGGACCGATTTGAAAAATTCTTTTTCCATTAGAAGCCGACATTGTCCCTGATGAACATAGGCTACTTTTTTTTTTTTTTTGTTTCATGTGTGTTTTAATGTTTCCGAAGCGAAGCGAGGGCGGGTCGCTAGTTGTTATTATAATTTGACTAGCGACCCGCCCTCGCTTCGCTTCGGAAACTGTAATTTATTATTGATTTCTCCACTATTTAATGGATGTTATCTATCTATATATAAAAAATGAATTGCTGTTCGTTAGTCTCGCTAAAACTCGAGAACGGCTAGACCGATTTGGCTAATTTTAGTCTTGAATTATTTGTGGAAGTCCAGAGAAGGTTTAAAGGGTAGATAAATATGAAAATGCTCGGAATTAAATAAAAATAACAATTTTGTTTTCCCGTCGGACGGATTCTTTTGTTTGTTTTAAGTTTATTTTATACAAAAGTTTAGGTATTTTATTTATCGATTGAGGCACTACGAAGTCTGCCGGGTCAGCTAGTTATACATATAAACCTTCCTCTTCAATCACTCTATCTATTAAAAAAAACCGCATCAAAATCCGTTGCGTAGTTTTGAAGATATAAGCATACATAGGGACATAGGGACAGAGAAAGCGACTTTGTTTTATACTATGTAGTGATTAGCATCAACAGCTCGATGTTTTTAATTGAACTTCAATTCAAATAGCTGAAGTTTTTTTTGTAACGATATTCCTTTCTCCGGTCGATATATATTAATATAGAAATAATAAAGGATAAGAAAGAAAGAGAGAAAAAAAAAAATCTTCTAAAATATTAAATAAAAACTTTAGCCTTTCACTTCCTTTAGTGGAATGTTTATACTTTTCGCGCTTTGTACCGTGAGGAGCGATTCTGACGAATTGTTTGAGCTGATTCCGTCATCTACATACATTTTACCATCGCATACTTCGTCACCGGAGCAGAGTTCACTTCTACTACAGGCAACAAATTCAAATTGAATTCAAATTCAAAATCATTTATTTCAACTTAGATGTCAGTATGACACACTCGTTGAATGTCAAAATACAAATAACAATGTTAACTCTACCACCGGTTCCAAAAAAAGCCACACAGTCCTGAGAAGAACCGGCGAAACAAACTCGGCGGGCTTTTTTTGTTTTTGTTTTTTCTCAAATATTTTCTTTTTTTAAAATAAATAAAAATATTTACAATAAAAGAAAAAACAGGTCAAAAAATACAATTCAAATAAATAATAATAATAATAATGAAAAATGAAAAGGCCAGGAGCGAGCGCCTCATTCCCACGTAGTGCCATCTAGTAAGTAATCCTTAACTTTATAATTTGCCTTGTTGCACAAACGTTCCTTAACAGTTTTCTTAAATCTATGAACAGGTAGTAGTTGAACGTTTAGTGGGATCTTGTTGAAAAGCTATACACCCAGCCCCCTAAAAGAGTTGCTTATTTTCTTAATTCGAGCCGCCGGCAACCTCTGGGCTTATCCACAATAAGTTTTCATAGATCATTTCTCTCTCGACCAGTATGACTATGGAATGAACTCGGCGTACCCGAAGAGTACGTGGTAGACAGCAAATTGGCTATGCCCCTGCTATGTTCGAAGTCTGTGAATAAAAGTCACTACTGACCATATCAGTAAGGTGATATTCGCGTCTTTTTTTATTGCTTAGTTGGTTGGACGAGTTACAGCCCACCTAGTGTGAAGTGGTTACTGGAGCCCATAGACATCTACGACGTAAATGCGCCACCCATCTTGAGATATAAGTTCGAAGGTCTCAAGTATAATTACAACGGCTGCCCCACCCTTCAAACCGAAACGCATTACTGCTACACGGCAGAAATAGACAGGGTGGTGGTACCTACCCGCGCGGACTAACAAGAGGTCCTACCACCAGTAAAACCACTATCTGCCTTCTAAATCCATGGAACAAAATCTCTGACCAATTTTAAATTAATAAGTTTTACTTTTCTATCTTTGTTAAGTTTTTGTAAACGATTGTTTGGCCCAAATAAATAGATAAGCAAAGAAAAACAAACTATGTTGTTAAGATGAATTTAACACATGTTTCCGAGTCATGACATCGGGTCCGGAAACTCTAATCTAAAACCGGAAAGCCTTCAGCAAAGAGAACAAGGCTGTGTGTGTAGTGTGGATTTTAATAAAATTCTGACCAATGCTTTTCTTGTTGCCCCAAGCTCCGTAAATATATAAACAAATATACGCCACATATTGTTTTCCCACCTGTCCTGGTGAAACTGAAAAGGTTATCGAAACCAGTAATCCCTCAATCATAAAAATAGTTTTATTGCTGCAGATTGGAGACGAGCTGGTAGTATTAAGTGAATACCGGAGTCCATTTCAAAGTACTTCTTCAATCAACCGATCATCGTTCTCGTCGAACCCGTCGCTTGCGACGAACGGCTCGACGAGTAAATTAACCCTCAGACACAGCCCACTGAGTTTCTCGCCGGATCTTCTCAGTGGGTCCGCTGATCTGATCTAGCAAAGTCGCTCACCGGGCTGCCAATCACCGAGACTATAAAAACCACCGAGGATAGGAAGACGTGGGGAAGCATTTTTCGTCAAGCGGTCAGCGTTTCAAATTAGACACAACCTTCAGCACTGCAATTTTTTTTTCATTTTTTTTTTTATTGCTTATATGAATGGAGCAGCTCACAGCCCATCTGGTGTTAAGTGGTTACTAGAGCCCATAGACATCTACAACGTAAATGCGTCACCCACCTTGAGATATAAGTTCTAGGGTCTCAGTGTCATCTCAGTGTAGTTACAACGGCTGCCTCACCCTTCAAGCCGAAACGCATTACTGCTTCACGGCAGAAATAGGCAGGGTGGTGGTACCTACCCGTGCGGACTCACAAGAGATCCTACCACCAGTAAAAATTGAGTAAAAATTGAGAAAACAGAATTCAGTAGTTCTTCTTCAGTATTCAATACCTTGTAACTGTATGAGTTGAGTGTCAATCTCAACTCATGTGTTGTGACAATAGTCAGTTCGATTGAATCTAGGGCAGTATGGATTGTTTTCGGTACTTCCTAACGTTTCGCTGTGAATCATTCGAAAAAGGGCTTAGGGCGACCCTGAGTTTGAGTGAGAGATAAGGAATCACGTGTTAAGTTCGTCTTCTACGACGAACGTGTTTTTTTTTAATGAAGAATATGCGTCATCCCTTTCTAATATTGTTGTTTTAACAAATACCGACCGTGGCTCCGTTGATATAAAGCGGACTATAAGTAAGTGCGTTTAGGATCTTTTCAAACCATGAGAATTGATGACCAAATTACGTAAATACGTATAGTAGACGATCCGTGTTTCCTAATGACTTCCAGGAACAATAATAGTCGGAGACGAGTCATACACGGTCATCGGGTTCCAAACTAGGATACCTTGGACTATGAGAACCAGAAACCGTTATATATATTTTTTATTGTCCACCTGATGGTGAGTGGTTACCGTCGCCCATGGACCTCAGCAATATCTGGGGCTGAGCTAAGCCGCTGCCTACCGTTAGATACTTGTATACGTTTAAGTGTAAGCAAACAAACGTGTTCATCACCCGAATGTTTGGTCGATGCGGTAATCAAACGACGACCCTCGCCCAGCAGTGAGGGGCGCTAACCGCTGCACCATCGAGTCAGACATTACTCGATATATTTTTTATGTTTGAGAGATTACTGGTGGCACGGAGGCCTTTCCAGTTTCACCAGGTTAGGTAGGCGAGCAAGGGCTC